>NC_136894.1:32082131-32143515 GCF_949152265.1 Phoxinus phoxinus | reverse complement strand
GAGAGAGAGAGAGAGAGAGAGAGAGAGAGAGAGAGAGAGAGAGAGAGAGAGAGAGAGAGAGAGAGAGAGAGAGAGAGAGAGAGAGAGAGAGGGTTTTTTCTCATGATTTTTTTTCTTTTTTAATCTCATGAATATTAATTATGCACAAATAAGGTTACTTTGGAGACAGATATTATAGTATTTACTCATTTCAAGTAAAATGTTAATATTAATAAATACACAGAAATTCTGTCATTTCTATCATTTTATTCATCATCTAGTGTCAAAGCTGCTCAGATCCTGGAGAAAATATTAGCGGAGCCTTTTCTGCTGTTCTTTACTGGAAATACTGCAGATGAAAAATACACACATTTGTGTAGAAGTCTTTTATAATTGCTGGATATAGTTTTCATACTAGCTCAAGAAAATAGTTTAACATATCTAATATTTATCACATGGGATTGTAAGTAATGTGAGAATATGTGTGTAAAGTGTGTAATATCTGATAGTTTCTGATGTGAAACTGTGAGGTGTTCTGAACACTCATAGAGACAGTGCAGTCGAGAGATAGTGTCCCCCTGAACATGTCATCCAGGCATATCGAGACCCGGGACAAAACATCATCTACAGAAGAGAAAACATCCCAACATCACTATCAGCATCAGAGAAGCTCAGAGCTGCAGTATCAGCTGATGACACATGGTGGCGCTGTTCTACAACACACATCAGCATTAAAACACACAGTGGAGGACAGAAACACTGGAGCTGACGGCCAGTCCAGCATTAAAGAAAGATTATGTTTCTCTCAGATATTTTTCAGCAGCTTCAACTCTGTTTGAGAACTCAAGATTGCAGGAACAGGACAATGCTGGAACTGGACAGAGAGAGAGAGATGCGGTCAGTGTGTGATAGTGACGCTCGATCTTACCGTTATAATGGAGTCTGGGTTTGGAGAAACACACGAGGAAATCAGCAAACAAACTCTGAGCATATTGGACTGTGAAATACAGCAGAAAATCTACAATAATCATATTATTATACTGTATTTAATAATTTAGATCAGCTGAGAAAAATCTAATCTATTCATTAGCTCTCAGTACATTAAGAGCACATTGCTATAATAACATGGACACACAAACCCCATCTATGGTCCTGGTAGCAAATTCCTCTTAAACATCATTAAGAAACTGCTTGTAAACTGGTCAGGATCACTAAAGGCCCAAATCACTGCTGAGGATCTGCAGAAGACTGAACTGGCTCAGGAGTCGAGCTGTGATCTCATCACTAAACCCAATGTCTGAGTCTGCAAAAACATTTCGATAAGCCAGAGTCCTTCTGGGATGAAGTTCTGTGGTCTGATGAAGTTACAACTCAACTTGTTGGCTACAATCTAAAACAACAGAGGGATGCGACACCGATGGGGAGTCGTCAAAGATGAGCATGAAGTGAGAGAGAGACAGAGTACTGGAGAAAGTAGTGATCAGACAAATGTAATGGAGTAACAAGACTGTTGTTAAGCCATGCTGTAGCTCAATTTGGGAAGGGCTCACAATTTTTTAAAAGAGGGGTTTGAGTTAATGTTCACCTTTTATACCTTCTTGTTGTCACTAGTTGAGGAACAGTGTGTTAACAATGCTCATTGCAGGCCGAATATTTCATCAACTGTGTTTGTTTGGTGTGCGACCCGTAATCTATTCATTCACCAATGACTTTACACCAGCATCAACTCTTCTTCGTTTGTATTACCGTTGGATTGCCATTTTATACCTTTTTTTCAACAATTTTTGTCTGTGTGAGTTATTCGCTACGACGAGACTGTGGTCGCGACTTTACTGACTTTGAACTGAATTTTTGTGCACAGACAATCTGATTGATCATCGCTGGATTACAGGTTCCTTATAATCATTACACCCACATTATCCATATTATCATTTTGTGTTTCTGTGTGGACATTTTATGGACTAAGTTGATAGTGAAGGACTCTTTGAACCTGTTTTTTTGGTGATTGTGGCATATTATTGGGAGTTATATATTTGTTTTGAACTGTTTGGCGAATATACTTGTTCCCCCTTTTTTGTGTTTCATTTTGTCTTTAGTTTTGGACGAGTGTTACAATGGAAAGCTGGAAATTTCCATCAATGGCGGGGAAAGAGTTAATAGAGAGTCAAGAACAAAAGATTACAATAATAGATTACAACAAATTAAAGAGGTAAAAGTAATGTGAGTTGATATAAGTAATAAAATAGATAATAGAATTAAGACAAGAATTCATATAGTTAATTTGACACAGATAAACCTCACATAGAAGATCTAGTTAGTATATTTATCCATCCAGAAACTAATGCTGTACCTCAGATCAGTTGATTTCACTGGTTTGTCCAGAACAGTCACTCTTCATGGACACACAGCTGGACTCTGAGTTTCATCTCTGACTGCTGAATCGACTTACAATAGAATAGAGTCAATAATTCATATAGAAGATTGAATGTGGAGTTGCCAATAGATTAAATGAATATTCGGCAACTATAAATGAAAATGAAAACTTGATTAACCATTTTAATACAGGTGTCCATAGATTATGAATAAAAACCTTTTTAAAATACATTTTACATGTAAAAGTGACAATGCATCATTGCTTTTAAATAAAAAATAAATAAAATGCAATAGATGATTTCATTGTGAATGTTACTATAGTCTAGAGCCATTTTAATGTGTTTGGAGGGCTGAATTACTCAAATTAAGTCATTAAATAAATATTATATATGAAGATGTGTTAACACTTTATTGAGATGTTAGAACCCGAACCCAAACCCCTAACCCTAACCTAACAGTCTACTAATACTCTAAAGTGTAACCGAAGATGTTTGTAGTAGAGCATGTGTAGTATAAATGTCACTTCTGAAGAAACAAAAGTCAAGTCACCTTTATTTACTGTATATGGTGCTTTTTTAAAATACAGATTGTTTCAAAGCAGCTTTACAGTATGGGGCGAGCAGTACGAGGCAGAGGGCCGTGGGAGAACGGAGCTAACCCAGTGGCATAATTGCTGATTAGCGACACATGCACGACGCTCCTGTCTCGTATCTCTCACAAAGGAGCGGATGCATAAAAGGAGGAGCGACGATCGTGAAGGACGATAGAGGACCAGGCCTGGACTGTTTTATTTTATGTTTTGTTTTATTCTGTGTAGCGACAGTTGTCCGTGAGGGGCTGCCGTCTTTACTTTCATTTTCCAAGTCTTGGAGTGTTCGCCGGTTCCCGCCTCCTTCCCATAACATCTAACGTTGCTACACTGGTGCTGAAACCCAGAAGGAAGGAGGAATGCGCTGTCAAAGAGCCCTCGCCGCTGTCGGGGAATCCGTGGTGCCATCGAGCATGGTGAGTAGAGTCCGTTGCCATGGACGCACGAGGCGGTGTGCTGGAGTGAGTTGCCGGGGGTGGGAAGGTCGAGCTCGCTGCCAGCCGCCTGGGTTCTGGAGCCTGCTGCCATCCCTCATGATGGGGAGGAACAGGGAACGGGGGACTCCTGCCAGCTGCCCGAACCTGGAGGATCCGTCGCCATCCACCAGGCGGCGGAGGAGTGTCGAGCCGTCCACTGAGGGCCGTCCAGCGCCACCGCCAGGCACCGTGGAGAAGATCACTCAGCTGGTGGAGGACCAGATGGCAGTACGCTGTGGGAACCGGACCAATATTTATTTTTTCTCTCCTCTCTCTCATCTCTGTCGCTCCTCATGATTCCGTCTCCTTTTCTCTCGCCTCGTCTATCCATACCCCCAGGTGGCACGGCCGCCAGTAAAGCCTGCGAAGGGCGATAGGGGGAGAACGGCGGGAGGCCGGTGGCGTAATTGCTGATGACCAGCGCGAAGCACCGGTCTCGTATCTCTCAAGGAGGAGCGGGGACATAAAAGGAGGAGCGACGATCGTGAAGGACGAGAGAAGAACAGGCCTGGATTTATGTTGCGTTTTGTTTTATTATATGAAATATATATCTTCAAAATGTTATATATTATATATATTTATTATATGATCTCTTTCATTTTGTTGTTTGTTTGTTTTACCATTACTAAAGTTGGTGAACGTTAGCCGGCTTCCGCCTCTGTCACGATCCACACTCAAGGAAACACAGGAAGATCCAATAGTGCAGTATGTAATTTAATAGGGAAATCCGAAACACAAAAACAGTCCAGGCAGGGGTCAAAATCCATAAAGCAATCCTAACAAGAGACAAAACAAGAACAGGCAAGACAGAGCGGAAAACAGACCTCAAAGTGGTGTGACGAATAACAAGGACTCCGTAACAACACTAAAACAGACAGGGTATAAATACACACAGAACTAACAATAATGATGGGGAACAGCTGGGTACAATGAACAGTGATGAGTGCAGACAAGGATAGTGGGAAATGTAGTTCATAATGTGAATGACACCGTGGGGAAAGAGGACCTCTAGTGGACACCCGCGATACACAAACCAGACACTGTGACAGCCTCCTTCTTCCCATAACATCTAACTTTGCTACACAGTGATAACAGGAAAATAATGCAACAAAATGTGTTTCTGCTGTACAGCAGATCTAAAAGAAAATAATGTCACAGTCCAGCTGAAGTAAGTTCAGTGTTGATTCATTTCTGTTGTAAAAAAGTTATTAATTTAGTTCATTTATCTATACAGCCGCTCTGGAGAAAACAGTGATGTCATCATCCAGCTCAGCTCAGTTTTCCTATAATGGAGTCAATGCAGCAGATCAATAATATTGTTGAATATTAAGTGTCCCTGACTAAGCAAGTCAGAGGCGACAGTGGCAGGAACTCAAACTCCATCAGTGACAGAATGGAGAAGAAAACATTGGCAGAAACCAGACTCAGTCTCTCAGTTCCTCTGGCCAACGAGTGACCAGTGTATGATTATGATTCAGGAATTACAGGTCAGAGGTCAGATCGGATCTGATCAATCAGAATATTATCCAGTTCCTTCTGGTTAAAGGTTTCCTTGTTTGACTTTGGATGAAGAATTGGATCATTCTGTAAAGTTACACAAACACATGTGTGTGTGATGATCATTGTGGGCTTGTGTGTGTTGATTCTGTTGAATGTGATTGTGTCTGTAGAGGCTCTTTATTCTCCATCAGCTGATCCAGAGAATGTCAGACTAACATCTAAAACCAGTACCTAAACACAGACAGTCAAATGTGTGAGACATTATTGCATTATCCACTTTAGATACTTTAGAACAACTAAAATGGGGGTGGTGATGGCGCAATGGATAAGACACATGCCTATGGTGTGAGAGACCCGGGTTCGAATCCACTGTGAGACACCAATGTGTCCCTGAGCAAGACACTTAACCCCTAGTTGCTCCAGAGGCGTGCGACCTCTGACATATATAGCAATTGTAAGTCGCTTTGGATAAAAGCGTCAGCTAAATGAATAAATGTAAATGTAAATGTAAAATAAACTAGTTTGACTATTAAGTGAGAGATTATAATATAATACTGTAATACATGATTGTTAATGCTGTCTTTAAACATTCAGATTTAGATTTTGCATCTAAATCACCATGAATGATGACCCTTGACCCTTCTCTATAATCCTGCATGACTGTCCTCTTTCTGTGTCATTGGGTCAGTTTTATTTATGACAAAGAAACTAGTAGGATATTTACCATTACTCAAAATTAGGGGTGTGACGAGATCTCGTGCCACGAGATCTCGCGAGACTAAAATGTGACGAGATGTCTCGTCGACTGAAAAGCTGTCTCGCGATATCGCCATAATTAGAATAGAATATGCCACCGCAACATTCACATTACGGTGTACACCGCGGCACCGGCCGCCTCCACTGTCGTTTTGCGATTGTAAACGTCTACTCTGCTCATCCAGCACAAGTTGCAGTTCACTGATCGCGTTACGATGGCGGAGGATTTGTTGCGCAACAGAGAGTCGATCTGAGATGTCTTAGGGCGGTTCACACAGAACCTTTTTTTCCATTCCAGTGCGGTACTTTTCCATTGTTTTTCTATGTAAACGCGCTAGACGGATGTGTAACCTTGCGCTCGCGTCTTGCATCTTTTGCAGCGTCTCGCGCATGACACAGCGTTCTAAAAACGCGACGCTCAAGTTAAAATCAGTTCCCCCATTCTACGTAGTATCGCATTTTACAAAGCAAAAACGCATTCTGTGTGAATGGCCCCTTATCTTGTAGAACGCGCGTTCAGCGCCGCCACTACGGAGTGAAAGTGAAAGTAAACACGATGCGCGCAAATTAGACTGCATACAATAGCCCGTCTCCCAATATCAAACCTATCTCTGGACGTTGTAGTTGTGGCTCTGGTCTCTGTTTTGGTCTCTGCTTGCACTTTGAATACAGAGAGAGTTGGCCTACTTTGATTATGGTTGCACTTGCACTTAATTATCGTTTGCACTAATAAGACTAAGAAAAACTGTTGTTTTATACTGTTTTTATTTTTATTTTATTTGTGGAAAGTAGTTTCATTTGGAGGTCACACAGCCTCAATCAGAAGTTCTGGAAGCTCATAATGTACAGTAAGGTCTGAAGAGACCCGTGTGAAATCATACTTGAGAGAAGCTAGTCAGTTGAGTTTGTGGTAAAACCTTTACAGTGCTTCTATATTGTTGTATTTCAATGTATTTGATAATTCATACTCATAAAGTAGAACTGAAATGACATTCATTACTAGATGATTTAGTTAAAACATTTAAAAATCCACCTGCAGACTATTTTTCCAGTCATGAATTTTGTCATTGAGGATTTCTATCAAATATTGTGTAAAAATCTCGTCTCGTCTCGTTCTTGTGAACCCAATCTCGTGTCTCGTCTTGTCTCGTGAGATAAGGGTCTCGTCACACCCCTACTCAAAATACATCATTTAGGGATAAAAAGACAATGATAAAAGCAAAATATTGAAATGTTTTGAAATAAAAAGAAACTTCAAGATAATTAATTGTTACTGTTACGTGGTTGTGTATATCGAACCGTTGGTGTGTGATTATTTCTTTATGTGAGTTTGTATGTATAACGTATCATTATGTGAGAAGGGATTCTCCCCAAAACGCAGAAGTGGAGTGACGTCATGGGGGTTCCTGCTATTTAAGCGGCGACGGCGTGGATGGCTCTCTCTCTCTCTCGCCCTTCCTCTCGCTCTTGCTCGCTCATTGAGATCAGCTGGGTGTTTCTTGCCTCGTGGCGAAGATCACTCACCGCCTCTTCTCGGCATGCTGGAGCGAACTTGTGATGACTGTATTTTGACTTTAGTTTGTTAATTTGATACCAGGTAGTGGGTTACTTTTTAGTTCTTTTTTAGTTAGAACAGCGAGGGTAGCAGTTGCCCGGAAGACTCACCTGTTTTTCCTTCTTTTCGGGAGTTAGGTAAGATCTCTCCTGGTTAACTTGGTGTAGTTAAGGGTTCCTGTTTTCTTTTAGTTGTCCTACTTGTGTACAGTTATTTTTGGTTAATTTTTATTGTCTCTCTCATATTAAAATTCATGGCGTGCGTCACTACCAATCATCTGTGGTTTTTGATATGTTCGGTTTTTATCTTTTGGTCTGCCTTGAACAAGCTAAAGTGGATTAAGGGCTGTAACAGTTACTATAAAGTATTATAAAAAAAAAACTCTTATTAAAAATGTTTATAGTGTGTAATTCACCATTACAAGGAAAGTAAACTAAGAAGAAACTAAATGAACGTTTTAATCATCACTACTCACAGAAGCTTCTCCAGTTTATAATCCTCCTTCAGATTAGAGAGCAGCTTCACTCCTGAGTCACTTAGTTTATTTCCAGACAGATCCAGTTGTCTCAGGTGCGAGGGGTTTGATCTCAGAGCTGAAGTCAGAGCAGCACAACCTTCATCTGTAACACTACAACAACTCAACCTGTAGAGAATAATGACACTCTTCAGTCTTAGTCGATACCTTTAATATAAATTATGAGCGTCAGCCGCTCTCATTCAGAAAAAAACTCCTGTCCTGTCGTCATGACAGCGCTTGACAAAACAACGTCCCTCAGGGCTTTTATTTGCAGATTTGGAGAAATGTTGATAGATTCTCATAGGTTTACATCAGATTTTCTATAGACAGGAATAATATTTATTGAATTTATATCCAAACACGTCGATTTAATAATTATGAGTGCTGGATACTCTGATGTACTGTTTTCTCAATTCCTACCAGCAGCCTGAGGGCGCCATATGCACAGTATAGTCCATATATGGAACACAAGAAGTGTTATAATTATGTGACATTCAAGGAAGTCCCTGACACAAACAAAGCTAACAGAGATCGCTGTAACATGCAGATAAAGACGTTTTGAAGACAATAAACATGATTGCAATGATATTTGATTTACCTGTGTTCGAGCCATGTCAGGTATTTTCATAATAATAGATTATGTTTATAATGTAATGCTAATCGATATAGACTTTATCATCGTGCTGAATACTATAAAATAATATATTTTCTGTCTGATTTTTTTATCTGAAGCCAAATCAGACCACTAAAGGTTATTTAAAACACTTGACTTGCGCTATAAAGTAAGTTTGGAGCACAAACATGGTTTTAATCTCATAAATTGTCGTGCATTGATGGTGTGCTAAGCTAACATGCTAGCTAGCCCTAGATGCACCTGCCACCTAGCTGTTATTTTTATGAATTTTTCTAAATAGGAATGCTTACTTAAATCTGCTCGCTATGAAGATTTTTATTTTGCGGAAGCATTGAGTTTCATGTTAAGATATTTAAACTCAAATCAATATTTTGTGTCCAGTAATTTACTTATGTGGCAAGTAGGTGAATAATAAGCAGGATAATATACATTCAAACTGTTCTCATGACAAAATATACACCTGACAGGGCGATCAAGACTGAAACAGAGGAGTATTGTATCGCCCTGAATGAACATCTAGCCACGGTTTATCCATTACATATATGTATATCATTCATTATTCACCACAGGAGAAAAACAGACAAAGTTGAGACTTTTATAAAATCTTACCTGAGTTTTTTCAGTTTACAGTGAGGATCCTGCATTAGATCAGAAAGCTGCTTGACTCCAAAATCTCCTACTTTATTTCCAGACAGATCCAGTTTTCTCAGGTGTGAGGGGTTTGATCTCAGAGCTGAAGTAAGAGCAGCACAACCTTTATCTGTAACACCACAACCCCTTAACCTGTAGAGGAAAAATGACAGACTTCAGTCTCTCGGTCCAGGAAACATTGATATAAATTATATATATATATATATATATATATATATATATATATATATATATATATATATATATATATCTCCTTCCTCCTCAACAGATTTGTATATGAAAGCAGTTGTCACTTCTTCACATCATCCAATTATGTTTATAACTATCAAAAACCTTTAAAAGTAAAATTACCTCAAGCTTTGGAAAGAATCTAATGAAGATTAAACATAATTTTTAGTTACTTGATGGTAAACTTTTTTTGTATAAATTATTTTTGTATATGATTCATTATTCACCACGGAGAAAAACAGATTTGTTTTTGAAGCTTTTTATCTTAGCTTTTTTCTTTTTTATTGAAGCTTTTTACTTGACTGTAACCCTGTCCCCTGAAAAAGCGGAACGAGATGCTGCGCTGCTTAGCGCATTGGGAACGTCTTTAATCATGACCCGCTGTGAATTTAGTGTGTTAACACGTCGATAGAATCGACCGGAAGTAATATAGCCTCAGTCGGTGACGTCATCGGCGCAACACAAGGCTATAATTAGATGAGCCGCAGGTGCATCGTCAGGATATTTTGTCTGAAGAGCAGTCCTGGGACATCATCAGCACGGCAATGCAGCGCAGCATCTCGTTCTGCTTTTTCAGGGAACAGGGTTACAGTCAAGTAACCCGGAACGTTCCCTTTTAAAAGCTACAATCGATGCTGCGCTGCTTAGCGTATTGGGAACGAGAATGCCCACGCCGCCGTGCTTGAAGGTGTCTGGACTCCTTACGGTTGTTTAGGTGTGCTCACAAGAACGCAGGAAAGCCCTAGACATTAGCTTGTGATGTCTACTCAAGGACGTGAGAGCCCGGAGTGGCATGAACATCCAAACTATGTAAGGAAAGGACCAGCCTGCCGCATCACAAACAAACTGCAAGGGGGCACCTCTTGCCAGGGCAGCAGAGGAGGCGATCCCTCTGGTGGAGTGAGCCCTTAGACCCGTTGGCGACGCTTGGCTGCGCGCCTCATAGGCAAGAGCAATAGCATCCCTGACCCAATGTGACATGGTCTGTTTGGTGGCGGGAGCGCCTCTGTTGCTGCCCCCATAACAAACAAACAGTTGCTCTGACTTACGCCACTGGCTGGTGCGGTGGACGTAGGTCTAAAAAAGCACGGACTGGACACAGTCTGTGAGATCTCTCCTGCTCCGGCGTTGTGAACGACGGAGGGCAGAAGGCCTCAAAAGTGACCGGATGTACAGCAGAGAAAGGTACCATAGGCAGGTAATCAGGATGAGGATGCAAAATCACTTTCACCATTCCTGGGGAAAAGTCTAAGCAGGATAGCGATATTGACAGAGCCTAGATGTCCCCGATTCTTTTTAGAGAGGTTATACCCATAAGAAAAAACATCTTTAGGGTCAGATGTTTGTCAGACGCTGACTCTAGAGGTTCAAAGGGGGTCTTAACCAGACCCTCGAGGACTATAGCTAAGTCCCATGAAGGGATCTTGGTTCTAACGGGAGGCCTCAGTCATATGGCCCCACGAATGAAGCAAGCGAGCAGAGGATGTCTCACGAGTGACGTTTTTCTTGCAGGAAATCCAGAACTGAAGCAATCTGGCAGTTGACCGGATCTGCATTATCTACAACACCTTTCAAAAACACCCCATTTGTTGGCATAACTCTTTCTAGTGGAGGAGGCCCTAGCACTTAGAATGGTCTCAATAATGGCAGGTGAAAGTCCAGTGTCCCTCAGTTGGAACTCATCAGAGCCCAAACATGAAGGCTCCACAGGTCTGGGCTGGGATGGAATATCACGCCCTCCGCCTGAGAAGAAGGTCCCTCCTCTCCGGAATCGCCCATGGCGAGCCGTCGAGTAGTGATATTATCTCTGACAACCCGAATCTGTTCGGCCAACGCCTTCGGCAAGATCCTTTTTGGCGAACTCTGGCTAGAACTCCTGGGAGCAGAGAAACTGGAGGAAACGCATACAGGCGCATTTTGGGCCATGTGTGCGCCATCACATCCAAACCCAGGGGGGCGAAGGGGTCCACCTCAGCTCCATTAAATCTGGTCCAGATCTTTTTCACTACTTCTGGGTGGAATTCTATTCCCCCATCGGTAATTTCTGTTTGGACAGTAAATCAGCTCCCACATTCAGATGCCCTGGAATGTACACTGCCCTGAGTGACAGGTACTTCTCCTGGGCCCAGAGAGAAATCTGCCTCGCTATTCTGTTCAGATTGCGTGAGCGCAGAGCTCCCTGGTGATTTATGTAAGAGACTGCCGCTAATGTCCTGACCTAGCCAGATGTTGCTTTAGGGTGTTTAAAATGGTCTTGACAAGCGGGGGAAAGTTGTGCCCCTGATGGTGACAGAGTCCCATTTAAACCCCAAGGACATTACCCTCTGGGGAGGAGAGTGAACGCTCTTCTTGACATTGCAACTCAACCCCATAGAGTGAAGATGAGTGTGGATCGATCTCGATGTCAAAGCGCAAGCTCTTGAGACTGGGCCAGTATCAGCCAATCGTCTATGTAACATGGCTAGGTCGTATGGAAGGACCCGATATTGGTAAACTTCACCCCCAAAAGCAAACCTCGGGAACTTCCTGTGTTGTGGCAATATTTCTATGTGAAAATATGCGTCTTTAAGATCGACCGTGAAGAACACAACACAATCTACTTGATAGTTAGCATCTTGAACTTGAGCGTTCTGACGGAACGGTTCAAGCATCAAAGATCTAAAAACGGACTCAGTCCCCCATTTCTTTCTTTCTTGTTACAGCAGATGTGCCTTGTTACAGCAGATGTGGTTTTATGGTAGTGGGAACAACACCGTTAAAACGAGGAGGGCAACGTATTCCTTTTTACTGTCTTTAGGAGACAAAAAGAGATACCCGGCAGTAGCTTTCACGCTGCCAAAGTCTCTTTAAAGGGTACCAAATTTAATACTTCGTTCTGTGTCCTGGGCGATAACAGGAAACAACAGAACCTTCAACATTTCGCTGGAAACCGGAATCACCAGAGGTGGCAGGGACGTTACAGTGGATTCGTGAGGGTGTCAGGTAGGAGCTGACTGATGTATTTTACATGCCCCGTCCCGAAGGGGCACACCCCAAAAAGACCTGGGACAAAAAAACTCAGGATTTTTGTCTCTGGTATATTATGAGGCTGCTGAGCGCGACGAGCCAGTCTTTACGAGGGTGAACGTAACTCGCCACACTCTGCTTTTGAGCCCCCCCCCCCTTTTTTTTTGTCTTTTTTTGAAAATCAGATCAGCCTGGTATGCCTGCAACACTGCCATATTGTGAGAGCAGCACCAGTCTGACCCCCACCAGCGTGGATGTTATTATACACGGCTTGGTTGGGAGTTCTGACTCCTTAACCCTCTGGGGTCGGCAATCACGCCGGCGTGATCTGATCGTTTTTTTTCTTATCAGTGCAAAAGAGATTCAAAATACTCTGTTGGTTTTGATCTTACATTTAAGTGTTTTACAGCATTCGATCCAGTTAAGATTCTTTTTTTTTTTGGTCTATACTCACAATAAAAACAAAGTGTTGTGTCTTTCGCCAAATAAAGAAAAATAAACATGATGCGAGTTCTGCTTTCTCTGTCAGTGAAGTTCATTCTGAAACGCGTCCGAAAATGAACTGTAACTCAGCGAATACTCGTCACTCAGGAACGAGAGATTTGTCTTTATGAAGCTAGAATTCTCTTCTTTTAAATGCAGTAATTTATATAAAAAACAAATATTCTGAAACCAAGGAGAGGCGCAGTTGTTTCGTTCTCCCTTCATTATTTTTAATGAGCTGAGGCCGACACGCGGCGATATTCACATGGTAATAGTTTAGGTGATCTATATGCCTCGCACACGCCCCCCGATCAATGCCATGAAAACACGCAGTTTCTTCGTACCAGATTCACTGATAGTTCATCGCGTTTTGAGGATGGCACGCTTCTCCGGTAAAGACGCCCTTCAGATGATTCTGGACAGCGAGGAAGAATTTACCTTTTCCTCAGAGGAAGACGGTTGCATCTCAGACGGAGAACGGCTGCATTTTCAAGAGCGAATTGATCCCGCCGGGGATACAAGTTCGGAGTAAGTTGTTTAGTGTTATATAATTCTTTTTCTGATTTTGTAGAACTCATATGAATTTTCAGACTATATTTTGCTTAGTTTTGGTTAGCTTTTGACATCTTACAGGAAAGATTGCTGAAAAGACTCCTGCCATTCCATTCCTTTTCTACTCCATTTCGCTCTTTTGAGGAAATTTTTGCCACCTGCCACCTGACCACGCCCGCCTCACCTGTTGCCTATAAATTGATTGTGAACCCTTTGGATCATTCCTTTGCACTCCCTACCAACACTCTGATGCATGCTGTGTGCGTCTTTCTGAATTAACATGAGTCAATCTATTTTGATTTGTCTCTTTTTTTATGCTTTTTCTTTATGATTTACTGTCACTCTGTTAACAGGTGCACTGTTGATTGATTTCTTTGTTTGCCAGCTATGTGCCATGAGCCATGTGGGAAGTTTGTTTGAATTGTTTTAAAGTCTGTTCAGTTGTACTTAGTAAACTCACATCTCTGTTGTTCATTTGTACAATTGTTAAATTTGTGTTGATTAACCCCAGTCACTAATTGTATCTTTGTTACCCCCTTCTGCAGCACACAAACAATGCATCGAATTAACATCGACCAGAAATATAAATAAATGCTACTGGTGTTGCAACAAACCTTGCCTTCTCCCTGCTTCATCTATCACTCCATACCTGACGTCTTCTGACCGAGACACTGTTTGCTCACCACACTCTCACTCTACCTGAACCATTTCCATTACTCTACAGTTCCTTCAATGGTCCTTCGAGCCGGAGACTGAGTGAGTGATACCATGGCAGGCATTGGAATGGATGGAAAAGATGATAAAGAGTTGGAGTTCGAAAAGGCTCTCCCAGTCAAACCCCGTAGCACCTTATCCAGGCGAGAGAGGCACCAACCTGACCGCTATGGCTTCTCCGCTCCTGTTGGGAAACCCTCTAGTAAGCCCAAGAGCCTCCCTCATCACAGCCAAGCAACCAAACTATCTCCTAACGGAACAGGAGCCGAGGAGGGAGAAGTTGAGGATGAGGAAATCACCCACGATTATGTCCAGCCCAAATCGGTGGAGGAGCATCCAGTTCCACAACTAGCTCCACCCTCACAGGGAGAGGCACAGGGAGAGGGGAGACCTAATAGATCTAGAGGTAAGAGGGATAAGCATGAGTCATTATCAAGGTCGAAGAAGGCCACCTCTTACACTTACACTTATGGCAGTGGAAGTTCTCGAAGTTCGAGCAAGAGCCACAAGGTGGAGCTCACTCCTATACAGGCAGCCATGATTGAAGAGAGAAGGACATTTGGAGAACTGCAAGAGATCCAGAGTCAAATCCAGGAGGAACAAGCTCTAGATGGCCGGGCTCGAGAACTGGACAGGCAAGCACAAGCAGCTTTGACGGAGCGAGAGAGGATGTCCCGATCTCTGACTCTACAGCGACGGCTGCGGAGAGTTCAACGAGAATTGGAAGAGGCTCGGCTAATAACCTCATTCGCTGAAGAGGTGACCACAGAACATCCAACTGCTCTCCCACTTCAAGAGCTTGCTCCTTTTTCAATGAGCTCCAGAGTTTTGGATTCAGGTGAACCTGTCGACCTGTTTTCAGAACAGCAAGCTGCCTTTGTTAGTCCTCAAATATCTGGCTCTGAACCCGTTCCAGTGAATCAGCCAACCACTTCTTTGTTCCAATCCTTACCTCACCCTGTCCATGATGTGAGTCAGTCTGAGACTCTCCATCCTGTTCAAGGGAGCCACCCAGCAGTTCCGATATCAAGGCCAGAGCAGGCAACTCCCTCACCTCCTTCGTTCCTCCATTTAGTGCGGACCGCACCTCGTCCGGCCAAAAGTCAAAAACCCTCAAATCCAGTTCCCGTAATACCTGCTCCTCTTTCCTTGCTTAAGCCCAATGAAAGGACTTCAGAGGGAGCCAGTATCATGGAGCTGTTAGTAGCCACTGCTTTTGGCATCCCCAAGCCAAGACTGCCTTACTTTGAGAGTGGAAGAGAAAGTGACTTTGTTCTGCTTAATATGGCATTGGAGAACCTGTTAGATATTCATGCTCACCTCTCTGAACAATATAAGTTCCAGGTTCTAATGGACCACTTGAGGCTGCCTACTGCGTACAAGCTAGCAAAGTCTTATATGCACGCCTCATCTCCCTACACCTCTGCTCTTGCTGCCCTTAAGGCAAAGTATGGCCAGCCACGGCAGTTGATCCAGAGTGAAATAGCCAGTATCCTTCATTCACCACCAGTCAGATTCGGAGATAGCAATGCATTCCAGGACTTTGCTCTTTCTGTACAGTCATTGATCGGCATGCTGCGATCAGTGGACGGTGCAGGTGGAAGTGAGTTGCGGTGTGGCTCCCATGTCGACAGGCTACTAACCAAGCTCCCCCTTCACTACCGGGACAGTTTCATTGAGCACTGTTTGAATCGTGGCAACCTGAAAGATGGCGCAGAACAAACATATACCTTGGAAGACTTTTCAGCCTGGCTCCAAGTGAAAGCCAGGGCCAAGAGTATTACCCAACAAGTCTCAGTCCCTGCTTCAATGGAGAGACGGGAGCCAATCCAGAAGAGCCAAGGGAGAAAGGTGATGCCTACCACTATGTACCTAAGTAACACCGCTACTGTGGAAAGCCAGCCTAGTGTCCAAGGAGGCCGGGGAAAAGGGATGACCATCCTTGGTAAACCCAAGTTCCAACCTTTCTGTCCATACTGTAACAACAACGACCACTTCTTGGGAACCTGTCCAAAAGTGAAGGAGTTTAGTTCCTCAGAACTTAGAACTTGGATAGAGAAGAATGATCGTTGTTACCGATGTGCCCGCTGCCATAAGCCGGATAAATGCACCCTAAAAAAGCCTTGTAACACCTGCCACGAACTGCATCTCACCATCCTGCATAACATTGCCCGTCAACTGGCCACACACCCACAACGCCCTGAGAACTCTACTGCGACAGACATTCTCAATGTGCTCGTCCGCGAACCCTGTATTGATGAGACACTGTACATCGATCAGCCAAATCGTTTTCCTCAAGTGATGTTGAAGGTAGTTCCGGTCGTACTCATCAATGGCCGGCAGAGGCTGAAGACGTATGCCATACTAGATGATGGCTCAGAAAGAACAATCATTCTTACCTCGGCAGCGTCCCAGCTACAACTTAAAGGGCCCAAAGAGATCCTTAATCTCAGAACCGTGCGGCATGAAGTAATTCCCATGAGTGGTGAGACCATCTCCTGTCATATTTCCCCTGTGAGCCAGAGGAAAAAGAAGACTATTAGGTTTCCTATAGCCAATGCCTTTACTGCCCCAGTCCTCAATTTGGCTGAGCATTCTTGTTGTGCCTCTGACCTGCAGAGGGAATATTCCCACTTGCGAGGCTTACCCTTACCGGAATTTGTCCATGCTCTGCCATTAATCTTAATAGGCTCAGATCATTCCCACACGTTGGTGCCCAAAGAGCCTGTCCATATTGGACCTTATGGGGGACCCATTGTCGTTCATACTGCCCTAGGATGGACTGTCCAAGGCCCATCCCATGCCTTTCCTCAATCTCCTCTTTCGAATGCACAAGCCTTGTTCACTGTATGTGATCGTGTATCCTGTCCAGCTACTGCAGAGTTGATGGAGAATGTGGAGAGACTGTGGAGACTGGATTCCTTCCCACACTGTAAGGAGAGGGAAGTGACCCAATCTAAACAAGATCATTTTTGCCTGGAACTGCTTGAGACTAAGACTGGGGTCAAAGAAGTAGATGGGGTCTTGCGGTATGCTACCCCACTGCTCAGAACACCCAACAGTTCGAGGTTTCTCTCCTCAGTTTATACCTTATTGCCATGGCTCAGGGGAACCGAGCGCAGACTAAAGAAAGACCAAGAGTTAATTGAGCTCTACAACCAGGAGATCCAGAAGCTCGTGGAAATGGAGTATGTGAAGGAGGTGGATCCCACAGGCGACCAGCCAGGGTCCGAATCTTGGCTAGTCCCACATCATGTTATCAAACAAGCCAGTGGGAAACACCGACTGGTGTTTAATTGCTCTTTTCAGCTTCATGGTCTTAGCCTGAATCGTAGCCTTCTTCCTGGTCCAACTCTCGGTCCCTCTCTTCTTGGCGTGCTCCTCCGTTTCTGTGAGCACAGTGTGGCCATCAGTGGTGACATAAAATCTATGTTCCACCAAGTTCATCTGCTCCCTGCTGATCGGCCATTACTCAGGTTTCTCTGGCGAACTATGGCTACGGCAACTCACCCAAAGACCTACGAGTGGCAAGTGTTACCTTTTGGCACAACTTGTAGTCCTTGTTGTGCCATTTACGCCCTACAGCGTCATGCGAAAGAGCACCCTGAAAGTGACCATGAAGTGTTGAACTCAGTGCTCAGAGCTTTCTATGTTGACAATTGCCTGCAAAGCTTTAACACATCAGCCACAGCCAAAGCCCTACTGGATAAACTTCGTGCCACCCTGTCCCAAGGGGGATTCGAAATCCGTCAATGGGCGAGTAATGATTCCAGTGTGGTAGAACATCTTCCCTCTGATGCAAGATCTGTGAGCACTGACTTGTGGCTCTCTCAAGCGGGTGTTGATCCTCAAGAATCCACCTTGGGCTTGCGTTGGAGCTGCATTCCTGATAGCCTGGGATACAAACACCGGGTGACGCCCATTCGGATTCCCACTCTCCGCCTCATCTACCGCACTCTTTCCAGTCAGTATGACCCATTAGGGTACCTTTTACCTTATACCACCCGGGCCAAAGTGCTGGTACAGGACTTGTGGAAAACTAAACAAGGCTGGGATGATCCCATCACTCTGTCCAAACTGGCAGATCAGTGGTTGAAGTGGGAACATGAACTGTCTGAACTCTCCAGCATCAGACTGCCCCGCTGTTATGTGCCCCCTTGTGCGGACCATTCGGATATATACCGAGAGCTTCATGTCTTCTGTGATGCCGCGGAATGGGCTTATGGCGCTGTGGCTTATTTGCGTGTCAATGACAACAAAATCACATTCATGTGGCCTTCATCATGGCTCGTTCCCGAGTGTCACCGAAAAGACAGTTGTCAATACCCAGGCTCGAACTGAGTGCTGCTTTATTAGGGGCACAGTTAGCCAACACCTTGAGGTCTGAACTTACCTTGTCATTGGCTCAAACTATCCTTTGGAGTGACTCCACAACGGTGCTGACCTGGTTGAAATCCGAGTCGTGTCACTACAAGGTCTTTGTCGGCACCCGGATCGCAGAAATCCAGGAACTCACAAACATTGATGACTGGAGATATGTCGACAGTTCAAACAACCCAGCGGATGCCCTGACCCGAGGCAAGAAACTAGGTGACTTGGTTCGACCCAACTGCTGGATGAACGGGCCGCTCTTTCTGCATAAGCCTGAAAGTTGCTGGCCTGTTGCCCCTAGTGTTGTCCACCCATCACCACTCTCAGACAGCACTGAAGTGAAGAAAACTGCTCTGTGTCTGAATGTTTCTTCTGCTACCAGTACATTGCCAGACGTCTCCCAGTATCAAAACTGGAGTGATTTCATCACTGCCACTGAGCAGGCACGAACTCAGACCGACAAAGTCTCCACAAGGGCCGAAACCTTAATCTTACAGCAAGCCCAGGCGTCATGTTTCCCTGACGAACTTAATGCTCTCCAGAAAGGGAACCCTCTCCATAGGCAAAGTCGTCTCCTCTCTTTGTCTCCTGAACTGGATCCAGATGTGGGGCTGATGAGAGTGGGAGGAAGACTACGCCGATCCCAGGACCTGGACCCGGACATCATTCACCCAATTATTCTGGACCCGAAGCATCCGACTACGCAGCTCATCATTAAGGTCTATGATGAGTCCCTACTGCATCCGGACCCAGAGAGAGTCTTTGGAGAATTAAGACGCAAGTATTGGATCGAAGGAGGAAGACCAGCCATCCGTAAACATCAGCACAGTTGCCAGGAGTGTCAGAGATGGAAATCCTCTCCTGAAGTGCCAAAGATGGCTGATCTGCCCCCGGCGAGGCTGCGTCTTTTCAAACCACCATTCTGGTCCACCGGGGTAGATTGCTTTGGACCCTTTGTTATCTACCAGGTCCGTAGAACAGAAAAGCGATGGGGAATCATTTTTAAGTGTTTAACCACCCGTTGCTTACATCTTGACTTGCTCGGAAGTTTGGATGTTGACGCCTTTCTCCTAGCTCTCCGTCGTTTCATATCACGTCGTGGCAAACCTTTCCCCAAACAAACGCAGTAAGCGTGTGTATCCAGTTCTGACATAGGACAAGAACATGGAGGGACACAGCGCTTACTCTGTTGACTCATTTCTCTTTCTCTTTTTTTTTAGATCATTGAGAGATGAGAAAGAGAAAATCTGCACACTGCCAGTGATAAACTAAATAACTCCTAACAAAGATCTGTAGTAGATAGAGAGGAGATAAATGCTTGCACACCAAACACAGAGAGGTCTCTGAAGACAAAATATCCTGACGATGCACCTGTGGCTCATCTACCTATAGCCTCGCATTGCGGGTGTGCGCCGATGACGTCACCGACCGAGGCTATATTACTTCCGGTCGATTCCATCGACGTGTTTATACACTATATTCACAGCGGGTCACGATTAAAGACGTTCCCAATGCGCTAAGCAGCGCAGCATCGATTGTAGCTTTTGAAAGGGAACAGACAATGTTGAGACTTTTATTAAATCTTTCCTGAGTTTTTCCAGTTTACAGTGAGGATCCTTCAGTAGATCAGAAAGCTGCTTGAGTCCTGAATCTCCTACTTTATTCAATGACAGATCCAGTTCTATCAGATGTGAGGGGTTTGATCTCAGAGCTGAAGTCAGAGCAGCACAGCCTTTATCAGTAACACCACAATCATACAACCTGTAGAGAACAATGACACTCTTCAGTCTCTCAGTTCAGGAAACAATGATGTAAATCAGAGTTCTCAAACCGGTTCCACGGAGGGCCTAGTGTATGGAGGTTTTTGGTCTTTCCCTTCAATTAGTGCCCAATTAAGACCTAGACTACCAGGTGAGGGGAGATCTTAACCAATTAGTGACCTACTCAATCAGTTTGGTTCAAGGTAAAAGAGAAAACCTGCATACACTAGGCCCTCCGTGGAACCGGTTTGAGAACTCTGATGTAAATGATAAGATACATATGAATTTCACATTTTACAGTATTGCTTAGGTACGGAAGCACATGCTAAACTCATAAATATGATCATGTTTTATCAGTGTAATGATTGTTGTAAGTGTGACTTACAGAACTGATCTGGATTCTGTAACCACAGGCAGCAGCTTCTGAAGAACTTCATCTGCTGTATTTTGTGCTCCAATAAAGTGTTTTAGCTCAAAAACATCCATCTTCTGCTCTGATGTCAGCAACACATAAACCAGAGCTGACCACTGTGAAGAAGAAAGTTTGATTTCTCCTATTTTTCCAGATTTAAGATAATCTTGGATCTCCTGCTTAAGTGAATCCTCACCCAGTTCATTCAGACAGTGGAACAGATTGATGGATCTCTCTGGAGAGTGATTCTCCCCGATCTTTTGTTTGATGAGCTGAACTGTTTCCTCTTTGTTGTAGGAGCAGCTTCCAGTCTGTGTCAGTAGTTCTCGTAAGAGAGTCTGATTGGACTCCAATGAGAGACCCAGAAGGAAACGCAGGAAAAGGTCCAGATGTCCATTCTTACTCTGTAAAGCCTTATCCACAGCTTCCTGATGCAGGCCAGATAATGAATAATATTTCTTCTGGTTTAATATTTTAGAAAACAGACTTTGTTTGGTTTTGTCATTTGTAGAGTAAATGTGTGCATATAGAGCTGCTAGATGTTCCTGGATACTCAGATGAACAAAGCAGAAGACTTTCCCCTGATACAAGCCCAACTCCTCTCTGAAGATCTGAGTGCACAATCCTGAGTACACTGATGCTTCTGTCACATCAATGCCACACTCGCTCAGGTCTTCCTCATAGAAGATCAGGTTGCCTTTCACAAGCTGCTGGAAAGCCAGTTTCCCCAGTTTGAGAATCATGTCTTCATCTTTCACTTTCTTCTCATAGTCCTTCTCATGTTTGATGTTGGTCTGAATGATCAGGAAGTGTGTGTACATCTGAGTGAGAGTCTGGGGAATCTCTCCTCTCTCTGCTTCACTTAACATCTCCTTTAGAACAGTGGCTGAGATCCAGCAGAACACGGGGATGTGGCACATGATGTGGAGGCTCCTCGAGGACTTCAGGTGTGAGATGATCCTGTCGGCCAGACGCTGATCACTGATTCTCTTCCGGAAGTATTCCTCCTTCTGTGGCTCATTGAAGCCCCGTACCTCTGTCACTCGATGGACACACTCCGCGGGGACGAGATCCGTTGCTGCTGGTCTGGAGGTGATCCAGATGAGAGACGAGGGAAGCAGATTACCCTCAATGAGGTTCACCAGCAGCTCGTCCACTGAGGCTGATGCAGATATATCACACAGTTTCACTTTGCTCTTAAAGTTCAGAGACAGACGACACTCATCCAGACCATCAAAGATGAACAACACTTTATATTCATCACTGGATATTTCCATTTCTTTTGTTTCAGGGAAAAAGCGATGAAGAAGATCTGAAAGACTGAGTGTTTTGTCCTTCATCAAGTTGAGCTCTCTGAAAGGAAGTGGAAATATGAGCTGGACGTCCTGATTCTCTTTCCCTTCAGCCCAGTCCACAATGAACTTCTGCACAGAGACTGTTTTTCCAATGCCAGCGACTCCCTTTGTCAGCACAGTTCTGATGGGTTTGTCTTGTCCAGGTAAAGGTCTAAAGATGTCACTGCATTTGATCGGTGTGTCCTCTGTTGCTGCTCTCCTGGATTGTGTCTCGATCTGTCTCACCTCATGCTCATTATTGATCTCTCCACTTTCACTCTCTGTGATGTAGAGCTCTGTGTATATCTCATTCAGGAGCGTTGGGTTTCCCCGCTTTGCTGTTCCTTCATACAGACACTGAAACTTCTTCAGCAGATTTGATTTAAATGTGCTTTCGAGCAGTTGAGAATCACGGCTAAAAAAATTAATTATTAGATTACAACATAAATACGTAAAAGTGATATTAAAATATCTTTACGTCTAGACAGAAAGGTTGTACCTCAGATTAGATGGCATGTGTCTTCCCCTAAATGTTCCTCGACTGTCCATAGACTGTTCACTAATTATGGACAAACATGAACAGAACAGAGACAATACAAAGGGGGGTCAAAACAACACATAGATAGGTAGATCATCTATTAGTAAAATTTGACTTCATCAATCCTTGTTGCATTATATGCCAATGGTGGCAAATTCAAAGTTTGCATGCCTGTTACTCAAAACGTATGAAAGATATCTCAATATCATTTTAGTTTTTGGTTCCTAACAGACTTTTCTTTTGATATCTTTTCTTTTCTCGTTTATTTTTTTTAAAGCCACCTCAATGCGGCTCCATGTGCAGATTGTTAAATTTAACCCATTGTCAGTGATCAAAAACCAAATCTGGGTCACTTTGCATATAGCTAATACTTGTATTTTAGAGTAATGTGTGTAGAACAAATAATGTTGAAACTAGAAATATACCATTATTCATTCATAGAAATACAATAATTGAAAACTGTAATTTTGACTCCCCTCTACAAAATAGTGGATTACAGTTTTTTGATGCTCATCACTGTTCATCATTCTTCAGAAAAAAATAAACATAAAAAATGTATCCAGAAAGTGTCATGATCCACACTCAAGGAGACAAGGGAAGATCCAATAATGCAGTAGTATTTATTTAGGGTAATCCATAACTCGTAAACCTACACATGATGGCGCCGCACTATGGCGACTGGGTTTTGCTCTCTGTTTGTTTGGCCATTTGCCTGACAGAAACTTGGCTGCACGAGTACATCCCTGATTCTGTGTTACAACTGGATGGCTTCACCTTTCATCGGGCAGATCGCACCAGCGAATCCCTTAAGCAGCGTGGCGGCGGTGTTTGTATTTATATTAACCGAAACAAAACTCTATCACACAACTGCTCGCCGGACTTGGAATATCTCACAGTCAAATGCATCCCCTTTTACTCACCGAGAGAAATCTCTTCCGTCATACTGTGTGTTGTTTACATTCCACCGAGCGCTGCGATGACGTCAGCGACACAGGAACTGGCCGATCACATCTTCGCCATGGAAAACTCCAACCCGGATTCTGTAATCCTGTTGCTGGGTGACTTTAACCATGTATCCATGAAGAAAGCTCTCCCAAGATACAAGCCTCAGATTCATATTCCTACTAGGCTGGATAAAACTTTGGACCAGTGCTACTCTCCCATTCCAGAAGTATATCAAGCTCTAATCAGAGCCCCGATTGGTGAGTCTGATCACAACACTATATTACTTGTCCCTAAATACCGCCAGAAACTAAAAACAACTAAACCAGTGAAAAAGAGGGTCAGGTGGTATTCTCCCCCGGCCACTGACATGTTACAAGACTGTTTTGATGTCACAGACTGGAGTGTTTTTGAGCATGGTGATATTGACACTTTCACTGATACTGTAATGTCTTATATAATTTTTTGTGAGTCTGTGTGTATTCCCATCAAAACTGTCATCAGTTACAGTAACAACAAGCCTTGGCTTAACAAGGATGTAAGGCGTTTATGTAGGGAAAAAAATGCTGCATTCAGATGTGGGAATAAAGCACTATACAGACTCCTCAAATACCAACTCAAAAAGGCTATTAAAACAGCTAAAAGCACTCACAGAGTGAAACTTGAAAATAAGCTCCAAGTCCACGACATTAAGGGTGTCTGGCAGGGCTACAGACAATCACTAACTATAAGATCAAGCACCACGTCTCAGACTGTGACCATAGTTGCCAAGTCCGCTTATAATAAGCGACTTTGGGCTTTTCTTATTAGTAAGTCGCGTTAAAACAGCACGGGTTGCGGGTTGCGTTTTTTTGGGCTTATTAAAAAAATATGGTTGCTTGTTAGGAAAATCTGACAAGCAACTTAGTTTTCTTTACATCTATGGTCACGGTTGCCGTTTTCACAATCTCCAATACAATGATTGACACTGTCTGCTTATAGCTATAGCCAATCAGTGCAATAATATAAGTGCTGTGGCATAATTCGTCAAAACATTCCGCCGAATCCGCCCCCTTATCCCCCTCATTGGAGGAAAAATCACGTTCAACGTGCAGGCGCGCGCAACGCTGTAAGCTATGATAGACGTAAATAAATACAAACATTTCAATTTCTACAAAATATGCCTCCAACGAAGTGGTCCAAGTATGGCAAAAAGTACAACAAAGACTGGGAAAAGGATAAACAACTTAAAGACTGGATAGGTCGTCAGCCTCACAGGTGATCGGAGATGAGGATAAGTTAGTGCGTGCCCTCCGCTTTGTTGCAGTTCGCTGATTTTTTTTAAATCCTTTTTTTCCTAATCTGTTCATCCTTTTGTAATAAAGGAGTTGTTTCAGTTTAATATGTTGCAGGCTCGTTTATTGGTAATAAATAATAAATGATAATGCTGAAAGTTAAATAATATAATAATATTGGGCGTGTTTTGGGCTTGTTTTTGAAGCTCCAGTTGCTTATTTGTCTCGCGAGAGTTGGCAACTGTGACTGTGACCCCTCTCTCCCTGAGAAGCTAAATGATTTTTACTGTAGATTTGAGCCCCGTGAAACTAAGATAAATTCTCCGAGCTTCCCTCTAACGGGCCTGGTTGATCACCCCTCCCCCCTTTTACAATCTCAGAGCATGATGTTAGGAGGCTGCTGCACCATCAAAACATCAGAAAAGCTGCGGGGCCTGATGGTATAACACCAGCTACGCTGAAGAACTGCGCAGCCCAGCTCACTCCAAAATATTCACTTACATCTTTAACTGGTCTCTCTCCTCCTCAACTGTAACTATCTGTTTTAAATCAGCTATGGTTATTCCAGTGCCTAAGAAGAAGAATAACATCACCTGCCTAAATGACTACAGGCCAATTGCGCTCACATCGACTGTTATGAAAGTATTTGAGCGTTTGGTCTGTAGATATCTAGCGCATATCACACTGGATTGGCATCAGTTTGCCTATAGGGCAAATAGGGGTGTAGATGATGCAGTGTCATTGAGCGTTCATTTTATTCTCCAACATCTTAACCCCCTGGGGTCGGCAATCACGCCGGCGTGATTTGCGCGTTTTTTTTCACATAGCAGCAAAATAGACCTAAAATACTCAGTCAGTTTTGGTCATACAGCCTTAAGAAATATGAAAAAATAAGCTGTTAAATGTCTACTTTTTTATGTGTCCACTTACAATCGAAATAAAACATTGTGCTTTTGTAAAATAAAGAAAGTAAACAGGGAGTGCTTTCTGCCTCTCCGTCTCCGTGAACTTTTTTTCTGAAGCACGTTTCTAAACTCAAATAAAACTCAGTGAATACTATTCACTCAGACATGAGCTATATATCTCTATAATCATTTAAGTGTGTAGTTTTAAATTATCTAATTCAAAACTAAAAGAAATATTCTCTGTTTATGTAATCTATATATAAAGAGCGAGAGATCAGCCGTCCTCATTATCTTTCTGCCAGCTCATTACTCCGCTAATGTGACACGCCCATCGACAGCGCGCGCTATTCAAACACAGATAATCTGAAGCAACACATGCAAACCAGTCAACGCCCACAACAGCTGGACAACACACTCGCTGTGAGGAATAATAATATCGTGATAATCCTGGAAATTTTACCTCAAACGTGCTGGAGTAGCCGAACAACGGATCCAGCTGCAGATCATCAGTAAGTGCTTTGTTCTAATCGTGATATGAAATGGTGTCTGTAAACCGCAAAAGACTGTTTACATTTGAATCACGTTTCTGTGTTTGAATGAATGCACGGCGCATGCTGTTGTTTACTACAGCTCGCGCGAGTTTCGCTTTTAGCAAACTATATTGCCTACTGAGAAGAGTAAAAATCGACTGAATACGTTGAAATAAAATGTATTTGTATAAGCAACATATTAAACTGCAAATTAACATTTATGCCCTAATATATATTATAAAAGACCATATGTTACAGACGAAATATGAAAGACAACATTTCGTTTTGGATAGATTATTTATAAAGCTTTTACTGCCACATCAAAACCTAATTTACAAGGTGCAAACAAAATCTTAAAAGGTCAATATAAGCCTTCTCTATAAATTATTTTTGTGTTTTATTAGTGACAAATTTGGAGAGAGGATAGCCTACATCCAAAACTTTCTGAAAATACGAATGAGAATTAACTGCACAATTACTAGAAATGTTTACCTTGGATATTATACAATTTGCAAGCATACAGTTTGTGGAAAAATACACTTTTTTCAAGATGTTTCCAATTCTGTAGTAATATATATATATATATATATATATATATATATATATATATATATATATATATATATACCGGTATATATATGTATGTATGTATGTATGTATGTATGTATGTATGTATGTATGTATCAGTGATGCGCGGGTTGATCCAAAATGAGCGGGTGCCTGCGGTCACCCGCGGTCACCCGCGGTTACGAGTCATCCAAAAATATTTTTAATGATATTCGGGTCGCGGTCGGTCGGTTAGTTTGAAATAAAGATGCCAATTAAACCTTTGTAATTTATATAGTACTAGACACAATGTTCTATGAAATACATGTGTACACTTTATTGGCTGAATAACTGCGCGAAGATGACGCACGAGCTCAGTCTGCAACAGAGATGACAGCGGGAAATCCTTATTTACCTGAATGTTGAGCGCGTTATTAACTTTTGAATAAAAGCTGACGCGGGACAAAATGCCCGATTTCCCAACACGTTGAACTGAGCAATGCCATTGTGCCATTTTAATAGTCTACTTTTAAACGCATATAGCTCAGTAATGTCAGTTTTATGTATTTGCTAGGGTGCGGGGTTTTTGTTGGGAAAGTCGGGGGAGAAACGCGCACTTCGATCAGACTGGATAAACACATGCAGCATCTTAATTGTTAAGAAAATGAAACGAATTAAATGAATAAATCAATACTTTATTACAAAACACTAGGCGATATCGTACAGCATTCAGAAAAATGCGCACCCCTAGTTCCTCCGTCTATGGCCCATGACGCGATAAAAAACGCGGGTCAGGAAGCGGGTCGGGTACAATATTTTCTTTCTTTTTTTTGCGGTCCGAGTTGCGGGCGGGTTATTGAAAACGTCGGTCGGGTGCGGGTTGTTTATACATTGACCCGCGCATCACTGGTATGTATATATGTGTGTGTGTTGTCTTTGCATTTTTTCTTGTAGCCACAGTGACACCTAAGGCTCATTAGTATGCAGCATTAGCAGCTCTTCTTTGTCTTCAGGTGTGAATGAGGACATTATTCATGACCTTGTTGGATCATTCACGCCCCCCTGCATATTGCCTTTCCAAACAAAAAGTGTCTTACAAAATTTAAATCAATCTATTGTTTAATTTGAACGATTAGCCCGGATGATTTTCAGATCATTTTGAAGTAAATACTCTAGCCGACAAGATCCATTAGTCAAAAGTATTGTGGGAATATGTGAAGTTGGTCGTTTGTGGTCTTATATCAGAAAATTTAAGTTTGAGTTTTTTGAATAACCACGCATAAATAATATTCTCTCAAAAATGCAAACATGTACATACATGTTGCTCACATATTATGATAGTCATGTTCATGCTAAATAGAGTGTAATTACACCTTTGCCATTAATATGTTTATAAGCAACTGAAAAAAATACAAATATCTGGGCATGTCAAAACATCTCAAGGACCCCAAAAACACCTTAGACCCCAGAGGGTTAAGTCAAAAAAACACATATGCTCGCGTCCTGTTCCTTGATTTTTGTTCAGCCTTCAACACCATTATCCCTATCAGGCTGTATAACTCTCTTTTAGCGATGGGTGTCGATGCTGTACTCTGTAAATGGATTTTGAACTTCTTATCCTGCAGGAAACAATTTGTTAAAATTAATAATCATGTGTCACCAACGAGGATTCTTAATACCGGCGCCCCACAAGGGTGTGTCCTGTCCCCGCTTTTATTCTCACTTTACAATAATAACTGCACATCCAATCAAACATCAGTCAAACTGTTAAAATTCGCAGACGATACCACCATATTAGGCCTTATCTCTGATGGTGATGAGACTGGCTATCGGGCAGCGGTTGAGCGGCTGGTGAAGTGGTGCGAGACCAATAACTTAATCCTCAATACAACTAAAACAAAAGAAATGATTGTAGATTTTAGAAGGAAGACTGTTCAACACCTCTCCCTCTCCATCAATGACCAGGTTGTCGAGAGGGTCTCGTCCTTCCGTTTCTTGGGCACCACCGTTCACCAGTCGCTCTCATGGGACCTGAACATCAGTCTCATCGTAAACAAAGCCCATCACAGACTTTATTTCCTCCGTCAGTTACAGAAATTCGGGGTCAGCCAAAAATGCATGACTCACTTCTACCGAGCCGGCAAGAGGTATAGATGCGTTACCAGCAGAACATCACGCTTCAGAGACAGTACCTATCCTCAGGCCATACGTCACCTAAACATAGTCTGAGGCTAGGATACTGAATGCTTTTTTTCCAGTATGTTTTTTTGAGATTCTGTTCATTTAACAGAATGAACCATTCTGCTAATTCATCTTATGTGCAATATGAGGCTTTTATGTCCGTGTATTGTTGTTGTTGTGAAGTATGTGTGGAATGCGCTGAAATGTCAGTGTACTATGTTAATTAAGCTGTATGTGAGCATACAAAGACAAATTCCTATCAACTCTGTTGAAATGGCTAATAATAAACTTGACTTGACTTGACTTGTAAACAGTCCAGGCAAGGGTCAAAAACCAAATGGCAATCCAAACAAGAAACAAAACAGGAACAAACCAGAAAACAGGACTCTGAAGTGGCGTGATAAATAACAAGGGGTGTTTCTCAAAACCAAGAATGCAAAGAACGGACTTGTGTTCTTGGGGAGAACGCTCTTGCTAGTTGTTCTTGGAAGAATGAACTCACAAGGTGACGAGCACACAGAACGCTGCTGACAGTTTAAGGCGATTTTTTCTTGCTGGTATTGCGCAACAATACCCCCGCACAAATGCAATCTGCAGTACCCAAACATAACCAGAATTACTGACGATGACAGCCAGGCTTTATCGCCCAACTACCCTCAGCTCAAGGGATTACTCTACAACTGTACACTACAATGTAATGTATATTCATAACAATAAAGCAATGCCTGTCTCCTTTCATTCTGCTTCTGTTGTTTGTTTGTGTACATCACTAGCCAACGGCGGGAAGAAAACGACGGTAAAAGGCAATGGTCTTGGCTGTGGGGTAAGACGAGTCTGTGAGCAGACTGGCCGTTTGGCTCGCTAGCTAACTTAACACCCGCAGGCGCTTATGGAGATTCTCACTTCCGAAAACGTTTGAGCACATTTTCGATTCGGCATACATTTTCGTAAAAATGCCAATATTTGAAATCTACACAGTTGATTTCTCACATCAAATGTTCTCAGAAGGGAATTTAGTGATGAAATAGCGTACGAAATTGTAGAAAAACGACTTTCTGTAATTGACCTGCCTCTCCTTCCTCGAATTTCGAAATTAATGCTGGGATATTTCTGCCGTCAAGTTCACACAAGTTACCAACCGATGCATCCTCGGTAAAATGGACGTGTCAAGAACACTTCCGGGATTTTTAACCGTTCTTGCCAAAATGCAAACTTGTGTATTGGGACAGTACTTGGGCCACAAAAGATGACGTTTCACAAGAACACAAGTACAGACAAGAACACAGATTGAGAAAGGCCCAAGGACTCTGTGACAAACATAGAAACAACCAGGGTATATATACACAGAACTAACAATGATTAACAGGGAACAGCTGGGAACAATGACGGGGAACAGCTGAGTGCAATGAACAGTGATAAGTGCAGACAAGGATTGTGGGGAATGCAGTTTCATAATATGACAGACACCGTGGGGGACGAGGACCTCTAGTGGATACCCGGGGAAACACAAACCAGACACTGTGACAGAAAGTTCTGAAATGTGGTTGATTTTGACAAAGAAATGACCCTATTGATTTTACATGCAAGTAAACATCTCATAGATAACCATCTATCTATTAATATATCTATCTGTCTATGAAATGTTGTACCTCAGATCAGTTGATGTGTGTTTTCCCTTGAATGTCATTGGATCTGCCATAGACTCGTCACTCTTCATGGACACACAGCTGGGCTCCGGTGAGATTGATCTGTCACCCTTAAACTGACTTTAATAGAATAGAAACAAAAGAATAGAGATAATAATTCTTATATTATATTACAGTACATGTAGATAAACCTCACATAGAGAATCAATCCATCCACCTATCTTTTACCATTAGTTTTAAATCTGTTGATGTGTTTGTGTTTCCCAGTAAGTGATGTAGTTGTGTTTAGTTTGGTTGAGTGTGTCAGTATTGTTCTGGTCCAGATTATCAGTGTTTTGTGGGTCAGTAGATGTCAGTGAAACATCAGGACTGAAGCTCTGGATCAGTGTGAGAGGAGACCTGATCCTGTGCTCGACTCCTGCTATTGCAGCACTTTATAATACTGTGAGTCTCTGAGTTATACATGCTTACACAATATCATCACACATTACTGTATTTTAAGTGGATATTTGCCTAATTCTGCCATACATGCATTATGTGTGTGTGTCTGTGGTCTCTGTCTGTCTAAACAAAAATGTTGTACCTCAGATCAGTTGATGTGTGTTTTCCCGAAAATGTCATTGGATCTGCCATAGACTCGTCACTCTTCATGGACACACAGCTGGGCTCCGGTGAGATTGATCTGTCACCCTTAAACTGACTTTAACAGAACAGAGATAACAGAAAAGAGACAAGAATCAACTTGGCTGATTTAACATGAAAATAAATCCCACATGAGAAGGTTGTCTATTAAGACAGTGTGTTGAAGAGTGATGAGACTGTCCAAGGATAATGTCATATATCATCTATCTGTCGACTGTATCTGTGTGTCTTTGGACAGTGTTTAAAGACCCTGAGTGTCTCCAACTACTGTATATCCGGCACCAGAATATGATAGAGACAACAGATCACTATACCAACCCTGGCAAACACACACAACATGTGCAGAAAATGAGTCTTCTATAACATTAAGATCATATGAAGATTGAAGTACCTGAATCCTGGAGAAGAATCTCCATGTCTGAGTGTGTGTGTGTCGTCCATGATTCATTCAGTCTTCATGAAGCTGCTCGAGTAAGAGATCAGAAACACTCATTCACACACACTCAAATACAATACAATTCATTAGACATTTTCTTCAATGTGTTTATGGAGACAAAACAAGTCAGATTTATGATCAGTAATTATCAACATTTCACTCCTGGTTTAATGTGATTTTCAATCATGTTAATGAATGTTCAGAACTGGTATCCTCTGAATCAGCAGATTCTCTTCTTCAGTCAGATATGTCACGTTTGCACCAGTATTTCATCTGTGTGTGTTTAAAACAGAAATATCTCGGCTGAAAAGACTGGGAAGTTTGTAACACTAGAGTCTAATGTTCTATTTCACTGTTACAGACCGCCAGAGACGGTCGAACATAGTGGAAGGAGTCGTGTCTCGCGAGCCATATTCCAGAATCTCGTATTGATTTGTCACCTGTGACCATGACCGATGACGTGTCGGCAGCTATATCCGGTCCGTTCACGTCACGGTCGTTCTCTTTGTCATTCTCGCGAAGAGATCTCGCTCGAGCGTGCACAGCGTTTTTGGTGAGCAAACTGCTCCCCGCTACAGCTGTGTCTCGGGAGAAATATTTGGATATATTTGGATTATAATTGGACGTGTATCGGACCATATACCCACTGGTTGTCCAGGGTTTGTTTTGGACCCGATCACTACTAGCAGTGTTGAGGTGAGTACTCACGTGAACTCAGTGGTTAACCAGGGTTCTGTTATACTGCGTGTGGTATTGTTTTTTACTACTTTATGTTATGCTCATTGGTTAACCAGAGTGATACATTGATAAGGCTTATTGTGGATAACCCCATTGGTTGACCAGGGTTTTTTTCAACTACTGGGCTGGAAGTGATGGCAGCTTCATGTTCCCTCTGCTTCGGTCCAATGGATCTCATGGATGCTCATATTCAATGTCCTACTTGCCTAGGCATTGATCACCTCCGAGAGGCTTTAGTAAACCCATGTCCTGAATGTGGTTTGATGTCCTTGGAGATGAGACAGCATCGATTGGCTGGGTTAGACCCTGAGTTTGAGAATTCTGCTCCATCAGCTGCAACGTCGCATGTGAGTGGCAAGCGTGTGGCCAGTGGGACTGGAAAGCCTTCAAAGAGGATGCGGACCTCCTCGGAGTCAAGCACATTGACCCAGCAAGTAGCTGAACTTGCGAACGCAGTTCAGGGTATTAGAGACTTATTATCTGTTCCCCCTACTCGTCAGAATGGGAGTGAGGGGACAGGGGGGGGTGTTTTAGCTCCTCCCTTGCCCAGGTGTGAGCTGGCATCCAGGTTGTCCAGGAGGGAACCAGATACTTTATCTATTACAGCTTCTGACTCCTTAGACCGGGAGGAACAGGATTGTTATACGCCAATGGAGGAGACGATACCCTCGCATTCCCAGTTCCAACATTCCCATAGCGAAGACGGTTCTGGCCTTCAGGATGCACCGCCTTCAGTGGTTTTCTCTCTGCAGGACACACTTAGGCCGTGTGTCCACCAAAGCGTTTTTAGCCACCTGAAAACGCTAGGCGCTCTGCTGAAAACGCCGAGCTGCGGGCGCTTGAGAGCGTTTTGGCAGCGCAGTTTTTTTTCAGTTGAGACGCATCGTTGCTATGATACAGAATATCCGTTGGTCCGTGTGGTATTAGTCCCGCCCCTCCTCCACTGTGATTGGACGGTTGGCTAAAAAGTGACAGTGATGAGCGCTGCGTTTTACCTAAAGTTGAACATTCTTCAACTCTCGGCGACCTGTAAAAAACGCCGAGCGCTCAGCACTTGAGCGTTAAATACTCGCTCAGCGCCTCGTTACGCTCCTGGCGTTCTAAAAACGCGGCGTTCCCATTGACAACAATAGAAAAATAAAGCCAGCCGCGTGAAAAAACGCTTTGGTGGACACACGGCTTTAGGATGGCGCTCGCTAAGCGGAGTTTGGATCCACCTCCTTCCCTATCAGGCCAGTCGAACCTCTTGCGTCGCTCAGTTTCCCAGCAGGAGGATTTCCTAATGCCGAGTTGTCCTGACTTCACAGATGTGGTTTCGTCAGCGTTTCGGTCAGCTCCCTTATCCAGACCTGATCGTGTGGCTCGTACACTAGCGGCAATGGCTGATGCAGACGACAAGGGCCTTGGTAACATGCCCCCAGTGGAGCCATGCGTTTCTTCGCTGGTGGTTTCACCGGATGAAGCTCTTAGACACAATCTTCGCTGTCCCAACCCAGAGTGTAGACGCACAGATGATCTGTTGGTCAGGATATATAATACTGTCTCAGGCTTAGGTCGTGTGGGGAATTCCATGGCTCATCTTCTGCTAGCACTTCATTCTGCTTTGAGTGCTAACCCACCAGATAATACCACATCTGAGTTACTTGAGGCTTCCTTACAAGCCTTGGGTTCTATCGCGTTCTCTAGCGGAAAGGCTCTTGGGCTTGCTACTCAGGCTAGGCGGCAGGTTTGGCTAGCACAGTCTAGACTTCCGGAGGCTTGCCGTAACAATCTTCGTCAACTACCACTGGTACCTGGGCAGATTTTTGGTCCAGCCGCTCAAAAGGCTCTTGAGCGCAGAGTTCGTGCAGTGGAGTCTCGGTCCCAGCACCTTGAGCGCAGTGTGAATTATGGACCATCCTCACATCAAATGCCTGTTCGTCATGCGAATCCACTCCAGTACAGGCAGGGACAGTCTTACAGGCCTGTACAACAGGCAACGCGATCTGGATACGACTCGAGAAGGGAGGCATCCCGTGCTCGTAGACCACCTGCTCGCCCTGCGGCTACTTATCGTCGCCCCCCCAGGGGTAGGGAAACCGCTCCTCATCGTCGGTGATGGTCCAGGGTCTGTGATGGGACACTTTTCAACCTCTCAACTACAACTTTGGAGAGGGATTACAAACAACAAGTGGCTCCTCGACACACTCGACAAGGGCTACTGTCTTCAGTTCCGTCACAGACCCCAATTATGCACACACACTCGGCCCACAGTGGTTCGGGACCCTCGTCAGGCTCTTGCTCTATCTCTCGAGGTCCGGAAGCTACTGGAAAAGGGTGCGGTAGAGCTAGTAAACCCCCAGGTCCATCCGGGGGGATTTCATTCAAAGTACTTCCTAGTTCGCAAGAAGGATGGAAGCTTCAGGCCAATCTTGGACCTCAGACGCTTGAACAGGAGTCTCAAACACCTTCCTTTCCGCATGTTACGTGTCAAGGATGTCCTGCAAGCAGTCGAACCCGACATGTGGTTTACCTCTGTGGATCTGAAGGATGCATATTTCCACATCCCCATTGCACCTCATCACAGAAGGTTTCTTCGGTTCACGTTCCAGGGCAGGACATACCAATATCGAGTCCTACCATTTGGCCTCTCCCTCTCTCCCCGTGTATTCACACGGTGTATGCAAGTGGCGCTAGAACCTCTACAACGGGAGGGCATGTTGATTCTCCCTTACCTGGACGATTGGTTAATCTGTGCCAGATCACCTCAGCAGGTGGCCAACAACACACAGCGCCTACTGGAGCATGTTACTGCTCTAGGACTGAGGGTAAACCTGGAGAAAAGCTGCCTTACACCATGCCAGTCAATATGTTTTCTGGGATTACATCTGGACTCCAGAATAATGAGGGCTACCCTCACAGCACGCAGGAGGCAGGCTATACGAGGAGCCATAGCGAGGTTCCAGGTTCGACGCAAGCTACCTTACCTTCACTTCTTACGGCTAGCGAGCCTTCTCACGGCAGCCTCATCGGCCATTCACTTAGGACTGTTGCACCTTCGTCCTTTTCAGCGTTGGTTGATAGCCAGACGGTTGTCAGCGGTTCACAACCGACAGACCCTTGTTGTGGTGACAACCAGTTGCTCTGTCTCCCTGAGGCTTTGGAGACGGGAACAATTTCTACAAGGGGGTGTACCAATGGGACCACCCCCAGCACGCAGAGAAGTAATGACAACAGATGCCTCTCTCTCCGGATGGGGAGGGCTGTGGCAACACCAGGGCGTGCAGGGGAGTTGGACCTTGCAGCAGGCGACATCTCACATCAACGTCCTAGAGCTATGGGCAGTGCTTTTCACCCTAAGACACTTCAGACAGGAGTTATCGGGGAGGCACATCCTGGTGCGGACCGACAACACCACAGTGGTGTTTTTAATCAATCACCAGGGGGGCACGAGGTCTCTACCTTGCCTTCGACTTTCACGAGTGCTGCTGTTGTGGGCAAACCAGCACTTTCTGTCGATCAGAGCGACACACATTCCTGGTCACTGCAACAGAGTGGCAGACTCACTCTCTCGATCGGGTCCGAAACCAGGGGACTGGTGTCTGCACAAGGCGGTAGTTCAGTCAGTTTGGGGACTTTATGGGACCGCAGCAATCGACCTCTTTGCCAGCAGGGATACAACACATTGTCCGCAGTGGTTTGCGGAGCAGGAGGAGCAGGGATCACTGGGCCAGGATGCCCTGGCCCACGACTGGCCAGACCTCCTCCTCTATGCTTTCCCTCCAATTCCACTTCTCTGGCCTGTGCTGAGGCGTGTGCAGTTGAGACGACACAGGCTTATTCTAGTGGCACCCTGTTGGCCAGCGAGACCGTGGTTCAGTCTCCTAGTGGCCCTTACGACCGGTCCACCACAACCTTTGCCAGTTCGGAGGGACCTACTGTCACAAATGAACGGGGAGCTTTGGCACCCCTCACCAGGCAGGTTGAATCTATGTGTATGGCCCCTGGGGTTGAGCAGGAGCTCTCACAGTGTTCCGCAGATGTGAGGAACACTGTCATGAATGCAAGAGCCCCATCAACACGTCGCACTTATGCCAGTAAATGGAGGATCTTTGTTTCATGGTGTACAGATCGATCTGTTAACCCAGTCACTTGTTCCATCGGTTCAGTGTTGGAATTCTTACAACATTTATTGGACACTGGGCGGTCCCCAGCGACTCTAGGGGTATTCGTGGCAGCCATGTCAGCACATCGGAACCCCTTGGGGGGGAAATCAATTGGTGCGGAAAAGTTGGTGGTGGCTTTTCTTAGGGGAGCAGTACGTCTTAATCCACCGGTACGGATAATGCACACCCAGTGGGATCTTCAGATGGTGCTTAACAGCCTGCGTTTACCACCTTATGAACCACTTGAACAAGCTGATATTAAGAGTCTTTCGATGAAGATTGCTTTTCTCTTGGCTATAACGTCAACCAGAAGAGTAGGTGAGCTTCATGCTCTCTCGGTGAGTCCACAGTGTCTCAGATGGGGGCCCGAGTACAATCAGGTTACACTCTGGCCGAATCCAGCTTTCCGACCTAAAGTGTTGTCTGATCACTTTGTGAACCAGCCCATTCAGCTCGCGGCATTTAATCAAGAGGCTTCCCAGACAGCCGTGTGTCCAGTGAGAGCATTGCGACAGTATGTGTTGAAGACTGCTTCATGGCGCACCACTGATCAGCTGTTCATCCGTTTTGATGCCTGTCAGAGGGGCTCACCCTTGTCGAAGCAAAGGTTGTCTCATTGGGTGGTGGATACCATTATACAGGCATATGATTCGGCTGGTCAGACAGTTCCAGCATCCATTAAATGCCATTCAACCCGATCAGTGGCTACTTCTAGACCCCCTGAAAATATTTTAGGGCCCCCTTCACATTTAATGATATTATCGCTCTTGTAAGCTTGCAGCAAGGATAACAAAATATGTTGTTTTCAAACAAACGGTATGTTTACTATAACCAGATATGTTTATGCACAAATAATAGCCTATAATATTGAAAATACAATAACAAAAACATCAGTAGGCCCTTTGTAATTTAAAAACGTAAGCCTAGGAGTAGCCTATAACTTGGCCCTATTTGAAATGCAATAACAAAAATATCAATATTTACACTGGTGTGTAGGTAAAAAAAAAGAGAAAGAATATAGGCTATTACTAAATGACTGCTGTCTGGGGCCTCAATACTTGCATGTTATTAGTGAGGCTTTATTTTTGGGGCTTTTGGCGCTATAGCGAGTGATAATAAACTTGTGTTTATTAACAGAATAATGCGTCTTTCAGAAGAACATGGTAGCCGGAAATACTTCTCTCTGTGTACGTCTATGACGAAAAGTCACGCAGGCACTGGGCTACTCCGCATCCGAACCAGTATAAAATAGTCCGTGTGTAAACACTTATTATAGGAGTACCATAGTGGTTCAGGATAAGACAAAAACACGGTTTGGAAAATAGATTCATGATGCTCATTATATACATTTTGTAAATTTTGAACAGAAAAAAGTTAAGGACTTTTATTTAATGCTCAAAACTTTTCAAAATATGACACGACCCCCCACAGAGGCCCCCTTGTGGGCCGCGACCCCCCTGTTGGGAACCGATGATCTACATGGCCCCTCCTCTACTGAGTTTGAGGACTCTACAGCAAGTCGGAGAGGAGAATATAGTTTGGAAGAGCGCGAAAATGGCAAGGAGGATTTGTTTTGCGGTTTCAACACACTGTAAATGACTGCACTCTGATAATCCAGGGCCTGATGTCTTTCAGTCATCATTAACTCTCTTGCCCATTTCATATTTTGAGCCCAAATCAACTCAGATATACTTAAACAAATGCACTTTGCATAACACAAGGCTTAATTTAAAGAAGAAATAAAAACCTAAATCATTTAAACTATGTGATAGTATGATAACAAACTAACAGTAAAATGTTCAGGAAAAAATATCACTTTTATAGCACAATGACCTGTTTTTGTAATTAGCAGTTTATAGGCTACTACGTCTTATAATAATTTCAAATTCAGAAATGCAGGTTTGTGAGTATTGTCTGGGAGTGCAAATCTCAACATTCAATTTCAGATTTTTATTTTACAGGGTTTCACATCAGAGCTGTAAGTGTAAATTTTAGAGTACAAGTTCTCAAATTTCCTTTGCTAAGGGCTGTCCGGTCCCTGTACGACCGAAGCAGGAGCTTGGTTCGCATTGCCGGCAGTAAGTCAGACTTCTTCCCGGTGCATGTTGGACTTAATTTTTAATCTTAATTTAATCTTAATTTTTGTGGACAGAATTTCTAGGCGCAGCCAGGGGCCGGAGGGTGTCGGGTTTGGGAACAACACGATTTCGTCTCTGCTCTTTGCAGATGATGTTGTCGTGTTGGCCCCATCAGACCAGGACCTTCAGCATGCACTGGGACGGCAGCCGAGTGTGTAGCGGCTGGGATGAGAATCAGCACCTCCAAACCGAGGCCATGGTCCTCAGTCGGAAAAAGGTGGCTTGCTCACTTCAGGTTGGTGGAGAGTTCCTGCCTCAAGTGGAGGAGTTCAAAGATCTCGGGGTCTTGTTCACGAGTGCGGGAAGGATGGAACGGGAGATTGACAGACGGATCGGTGGAGCTTCTGCAGTAATGCGCTCGATGTACCGGTCTGTCGTGGTGAAGAAAGAGCTGAGCCGCAAGCTCTCGGTTAACCGGTCAATCTACGTTCCTACTCTCACCTATGGTCATGAGCTTTGGGTTATGACCGAAAGGACAAGATCCCGGATACAGGCGGCCGAAATGAGCTTTCTCCGCAGGGTGGCTGGGCGATCCCTCAGAGATCGGGTGAGAAGCTCGGTCACTCGGGAGGAGCTCAGAGTAGAGCCGCTGCTCCTCCACATCGAGAGGGGTCAGCTGAGGGGGCTCGGGCATCGGCTCCGGTGCCTCCTGGACGCCTTCCTGGGAAGGTGTTCCGGGCACGTCCCACCGGGAGGAGACCCCGGGGAAGACCTAGGACACGCTGGAGAGACTATGTCTCCCGGCTGGCCTGGGAACGCCTCGGTGTCCCCCCGGAAGAGCTGGAGGAAGTGGCTAGGGAAAGGGAAGTCTGGGCATCTCTGCTTGGACTGCTGCCCCCGCGACCCGGCCCCGGATAAGCGGAAGAAGATGGATGGATGGAAGTTCTCAAATTCACATCATGCTCTCGAGTTTTGCTACTCTTTTACCTTCATAAAAGTCGGTCCTGGTGGGTCACTGTGCTTTTTATTAGGGGGCCTAATAATCATGAATGCACTCTGCTATCTTTTAACACATCTCCAGCGAACGGCTTCTACGCGCAAAAGAAAAGCTATTCATGAAGCGCAGTGGAATGCAGTGACCTGGCGTTTCCTGATGGATCGAGGTTGTTTCTAAAATTCCTTTTCTACGTGTAATTCACGCGAGCTGTAAGCGCGTGCGAGACTGCGAATATGCGCTTAGAACTATTATTGTCTCTGTTTTCACGAAGTGCTGAAATTAATTTATTTCTTCTGCTGAACACAAAGAAAGATATTTTGAAGAATGTCGGTAACCAAACAGTAGACTGTACCCATTGACTTCCATAGTATGAAAAAAAAATAAAAAAATAAAAAAATAAATAAATAAGTCAATGGGAACAGTCTACTGTTTGGTTACTGACATCCTTCAAAATATCTTTCTTTGTGTTCAGCAGAAGAAATAAATTAATACAGGTTTGAAACAACTTGAGGGTGAGTAAATGATGACAGAATTTTAATTTTAAAGTGATCTATCCCTTTAACCTCGGATTTACCTCAGAAGAATTAGACGAACGCGAGTTGAAGATGAGAAAGATTTTTAAGGTAAGACATTCACTCATAATAGTAAGCATGTTATTGTTATCAAGCGTAGCGTTGGTTCTGGCAGGTCACGTTAGTCAAGCTCGCATCAGCTGACTATCAGCTGATCCACATCTACCTATAGGAATACGACGCCTATCACTGTATACATATATAAGCTCCTTCAGTATGATCAGCAGATATCGTGTTTCTCAGGACAAATTACCCTCCTCCATCCCCAGCCAGTCCTTTCGTCAGTCAGGATTTGGCATTCTGATTCCCCTTGAATCAAAATTCTCGAATTATGTCGTACTTAAAATCTTAAATTAATGATATCTGCAATACATTCATGTTGGTTCTGTTCTGTTTACCCCAAGGGGGGTTATTGCTGCTCTCCAGAACGGAACCATACCGCCAATCGAAACTGTATGCTAATTGTCAATCATATATGACGATTGTGGTCCTGACAGAAATAAACTTTACATTGTAGCTACTAGTTAAATTGGTGCCAGACTAAAATGTACGTTATGAAATGAGATTGGAGTAAAAACATGAAGCCTAATGTTATTTATCAGAAACATGTTGAAATGTGAACTAGACGGGTAGGCAACCTTTCAATGCTAAATTTATATACATGTACAACACGAGGATGTTTTTCGATAATAAAACACACTAGCCTATGAGAAAGGTTTACTGTGTTAAATACTGTGTTTGTGAATATCTGCTCAAATGTAGATATGTAGCCTATAATATGGTAACAATAATGTTTCATAGTTTGGAGCAGCTTGATCGCTTCAGTAAATGTTCTCTGCAGACAGAGTTTCTCTGTGAGTTTGAGTCTCTGTGAGTTATCCTTCCCATCCAGATCCAAGATGCTACCACATCTTTAAATTACTATTAGTATTATTTGAAGACATCATTATAAATTACGTAGACCTACACCACAAAACTAGTTGAAGATAAATTCTTTAAAATTGTGCAATTCCAGCGTTATGGACGTGACATTTGCAGTAAAAACTTGAAATATAAATTCTCAGAAAATGCATTTGAAGTGTCTGTTTATATATCCATAGGCTACTCCCTTAATAAAGGAGTCCAGACATTAGAAAAATATCAATCTACACATGCATTTTATATTTAATATGAGGGAAATATACAGGCATGCATGCATCGTGACACAAAAAATCTTTGACACAAAAAAATCTTTAACTTTTAGGTGGGAAAATATTTTTTAGTAATTCTATGAATTACACTGCGCAAATCAAAAGTAATATGTTTCATCAACCAATACTCCCAACACCTAATAATCTGATGTGGAGTGCCCTCTGGTGGTTCTCAAGGGCACTTCAGCTGGTGACCGTTGCAATATATATATAATGTTTATATTATCTATATATTATATATATTTATATATAATTTATATACATTTATAATGATATTTTAGATTTATTCATCCATCTATCAAATCGCGCATTTTACGTGACATCTGCGTTATATTGTAAATTCCCTCAGCAACACGGAAAAATATTACGGCCTTAATAAATGGAGCTTTATCTGCAGGGAGGGATGGTGTTCGCGTCGAGATATGGAGAACATGTTAAACGCATTCGCTCCTTTTGCAGCCACTCTTCGTCCACATTTCTGGACACAACTGGATATCCATCTTCAAGGAAAACCCCGCGTTGCGCGTTCATTTTTCGGATACCCGAAGTATTCCCACACTGCAGATTTTAACTTTTTTGTCGACGGGGATAGAGATTAGAATATCCAGCCGCTGTCTCAGACATTGTCTTTGTCTCTGCTGCACATGTATGGGTGGAGTAAGCAGTCAAGTGGAAAGAAGTTGCGCACAGGTGAGATCTGGTTTAAATTTTTTTCCAAAACTGGTAATAAGCAAATGTTCACGATATGATAATTGTACATGTCAATATCGTGATAAACTGCCATACCGGTATACCGTTACAACCCTACCCCAGAGGGTTAAGTTAGTAATAAAGAAGAGATTATAACATCTTAGATCTGTATATTAATAGTAGAGTATTTACCCATTTCAAAATGTTAATAAAAACATTACATTCTAAAAAATGTGCAGAAATAATTTCAGTAGCACATCAAGTTCTCATTACACAGTGATTTCGGGGAGTTAATTACCGGTATGTACATCCCAGAGCCATTTTTATTTATAAAGATGATTTACTCTTGCAGATGTGAATTATGAAGGAAAATATGTGAGAAAAAAAGCCAGAATTAGGCTAAGTTTTGTTGCCAAGAAAACGAAGGAAACCTGGAATGTAATCTGACTACATACTTCTAACCGCAGTAAACAACAGAGATGAACTGATGACGTATGTAATTATGTAAAATGAGAGTATTTAGGAAGAAAGAAGAAATAAAGAGGTATACAGCCTTCAGTATCTTGACTCTCAGGTCTTTACCAGAGTAGATCTTCACTGCTAAACCCTTACAAATTAAACCAAAAGTGCATGGTTATTGTAGTTAAACCACAAATTAACCGTGGTTTTGCTACACTAACCATATTTGTAGTAAAACTGTGGTTATTCAAATGGTAATCAATCCGCCAAAAACATGGTACTACACTTTTACTATAATAAATCCAAGGTTACTTTTCTAATTAAGTACGTCACTGATTGCTTCAACACTTCCTCCATTAACATGTTTACGTCTCGAGTTAAGTCTTGGATGAAATCGAAACAGGAATGTACCCATTTGTAGATAGCTGGTTTGTGTATGTAAGTGATTTATATGGTGTGTCTGTAGATATGTTCTTAAAGGTCCCATGACATGGGGTTATTATATTATTTTATAATGTTTCCTGGGTTGCCATTATAATGTTAGTATGTTTTTTAGATAAAAAATAGTCATAATTTAGAAACAAAAGGCATTTTTGCTAGCCCAATTTTAGCCTCTGATTTGAACGCTCTGTTTGAAGGGGTGTGTCTGTGTGAGACTTCAGTGTAACCGCCCACTGCTGTGATTGGCTGACATGCTTGCATATGAAATAGCTACTTATTACATGTGAAACTCTCTCGAATACTTTTACTACAGTTATTATACGTTTTTACTATTACAGCTATCGAGATTAACAAATCGTCAGAAGTTTTTAAAGTATTTAGATCTATTCCCATCACATAAAATGTTGCCGTGATGAGCATTGCGCAAGCAGATGAGTCTGTTATTGATCGCGAGAATGAAGATCTTATCATTGCAACGCAGTTTCTGCACTCTCTCTGCTTTCACCAATGCAAACACGAGGATGTAAATACAGTAAGAGCTTCATGTGCAGTGTAACATGCGTCATTGATTTCATAACGAGTTTGGCTAGTGTCCAGATAAACTCGATCGCGCTGTGTCCATGAGAAAATGAGCTAGGAAGTATAGGAACGCGTGCGCGCGATTCCTACAAAGATTGTTCTTTGATCGCTTTCTGTATATAATTTATTCACAATTTAAATACGATTATTTTCATCCTACTAAAAGAAACGATGTGAAGTTTATATTTTAGTCACTGGCTTGACTTACTGAGGCATAAACAGCTGTATTGAACGATTTGAGAGAAAGATTACCTGTCTGAACTTGAACAATTACACATCAGAAAGTGTTGCTTGGTAACGTTAGCTCGATCGATTTATTTTCAGACGTTCGTCGAAGCCACCTCTATGACCCAAGTTGAGGAAACAGTCGTCGGTGATGTTTGCCGCAGACATGCAAAACTTTGATCAGACATGCAAAACAAAATGAAATGAATCCACTGGTTCTTCTGGGGCTTGGATGAAGGAACTAAAAAAAGGCTTCGGTGTTCATTTGTACATCCAATTATTGAGCAATTATTATGCTTCACTCGCTCAAAAGCCATGATATCTCCCGTGGACAAACTAAAATCGCGCGCACGCGTTCCTACTTCCTAGCTAATTTTCTCATGCGGGAAATATTCTCTGGGCGGGCAAAGCAGAGAAAGGGGAGGTAACATTTCCTCCGTATGACGTCATACGGAGGAGATTCAAGATCAGCCCGATTGAGCTTCCACTTTCTCAAAGGCAGAGAAAGATAGCAAAAGCTCGATTTACACCGATTGAAATTTCTAGAAATTTGGGGACCATATAAAGGCTAGGGGAACTCATATTAATGTTAAAAAACCTCAAAAAGTGAAAATTTCATGTCATGGGACCTTTAAGATGAAATAGTAAATGTTGTTGTGTAAAGGCCCAACCATGGACTGGAGTTGAAAAATAGCAATAGCTATAAACTCTTTTTGCATAGCATCAGTTACAGACTTGTTTTGTACTATGTTTAATTGCAATGTCCATGTCAAATAAATGAAGAAAAAATAGTAAATAATAAATAGTGTCACTGTAACTCAAGTCAAGTCACCTTCATTTATACAGTGCTTTTTACAACACAGAGTGTTTCAAAGCACCGTTTTCAACTGAAAACTCCAACTGGACAGCTTTAAACTAACAATAATGAACAAATCTTACCTTAGTGTTCGTAGACGTGCAGTTCAAACCCTTGACAAAAGCTGCAGATCCAGTTTACCGAACAGAAGAAACACCCGAGCTGTTCACTGACAGACACATGATCAACTCATGCAGTGGAATGAGGAAAACCTGTTCTGTGTGAAACTATGCTTTCAGCTTATAGCTTCCCCTATCCTAGAGAGAGTGAAGTGCTAATGGGGATTTCTGTCCAGATATGTAGGGTAAAGTGGGGGAAATTTCCCCCTTAAGGAAAATGTGACATTACACTGTGAAACAAAACATAAATGTGACTAGAATTGGCAGAATTGCATGGAAAAACCCTCAAATCACTGATGAACCATACGATTCTGTGGAAGAGGGAGGATACAAAGACTTTTAGCAAGACAGAACAGATATTTAGAAGTTTTTTCTTCTTTTTTTCATATATTCGTAGAACATTAACAGAAAGGCATTTATAATTTTTACAAATTTTTTTTTTTTTTTACAAACAAAACTGAGCTTACATACAATTTTCACAACACAATATACATACCATTCCCAACAGTAAGTAAGCTGAAGACAAAGTAAAGAGAGAGAGAGAGAGAGAGAGAGAGAGAATAAAAAACTTTTTGCACATTTCCTCTTTTTTTGTTAATGCAAAAGCAATGTGACCCTCTGTCAGCAGGTGGCGCTGGTGTAACAGCAGAAATATGGGGTTATTACTGTATATAAACACAGGTCACGTGCGCTTTTTAGAACTGCGACAAATCAAAATTATGATATAAGCACAGTAAGGTAAAAATTGTCATAATTCAACAATAACTGTATTCATTTATTTGTTCTGCTCATAAAGCGAGACCATAGGACTTTAAAACCTATATTTTTTTAAAATAAAATTATAAACTTTAAAATGTATAATTCTTATATAATTATTCTTATACAATTTAAGACTTTTAATACATTTTATACAACTGAATTTAAGATGAACCATTGAACTTTTTTTTTTAATGTGTACAGCTAATTATAAATACTATAAACTAAAACCCACACCATAACCTTACAGAGGTTATTTTTACATAGCATTTTTTTTATTGAAAATTATATGATTTACTTCATATATTGTTTACATGCACTTGGCAAATGAGTTAATCCGAAGCCACTTACACTGCAGTGATTCAAGGCCATAATTCAAACCCATGATCTGGTGTTTCTGCCACTGTTACTATAGGAATATCTATACAGGAATATTTATACAGGAATATTTATACAGGAATATACCAGAGTGCAAATTTGTCCTCAAAGTATAGTTACATATTTATTGCCTTTCTCTTTTTCTTAAATTATTTTATGTAAAGCATTATGAATTACCACTGTGCATGAAATGTGCAATATTAACAGAATTGCAGTGTCCTGTAGAGGGCAGCACACACATATACAGTGTTAAAAGTGTTGTGTTATTACACTGCCACAAGAGGGAGCCTTTCACTGTTTCTGCATAAATACATGAACATAATCTACATGTGTATAATCTGTATATATCGATACAAGTATGCGGAAACTCAACCTCTCCAGTCCGCAGAAACACATTTATTGAAAGTTAAAAAAAAATCTCATTCTGAACTTTTTTAAGTCATTTATGTAAATGGATTACCATGACCATGATGTACATGTCAAAGACACTCATTGCGTGATAAAAACTACACCAGTGTGTTACTGCCTGCTCATTTGCATAAAATAAAGTCGCATGTTCATGTCATGATGTGGTATTTAAAATTAATCTCTGGACTCTGAGTCTGTGTGTATCTTCCACATGTTTGTGTCTATAAATGTCTTCAGAATAACATCACAGTTTAAAAAACATGCACACACACACACACACACCATCCTCCTCCTCTCCTGTGTGTGTGTGTGTGTGTCAGGGGCAGAGCGGGATCTGCAGGTCAAAGGTCACACTGGGACTGGAGCAGGACGTGGGAATGGGAGGCAGGAAGAGGAGGATGTTCCTCTCGATGTTTATGTGTCCTGGAAAACAGCAGAAAGAAGAAAAGAGCAGATGGAGAGATGCTCCTTCACAACAAGAATTATTATTATACTGTGACCATGCATGTAAAGTGTCTTTATCATGAGCTGATCATGACTGAGAATATGTGTTATGTTCAATATTAAGTGTTTTCTGTGTGTAAGCGGCCCTTAAATTAATAACTTATGATCTTTACAACGGAAGTGAATCAATCAAAACTAACTTTATCAGGACAATAACTTTATTCTAGAGCTGCTGTAAATCTCCGTTACTGTAATCTCCTGTGATCACTGTAAAGCTGCTGCGAAACTCTTTATTATTAAAGCGCTGTATAAATGAAGGAGACTTGACTTATGAATCATGAGGACGTTGATTTAATTATGCATAATGTAATTATATATTTACACACTCATGCTTAGAAGTTACTTTGCGTTTCATGACACAGAACCGAACACAATCACATATTCCTGACAGAGATAAATATACCTGTTATTATATTTCAACTTCAACATACTCTAAGCTTTAGTAAAAGAGAAGCTCCTGCAGTCTGACTAGATCCGTGTGTGTGTGTGTGTGTGTGAAGTATGTGTGCCTATGTTGATCTTTATAAAGAGGAAGCTTTGCCTTTTGGACATGAGCATTTCATTTTATAAATATATATTTTTATTTTATTATTATTATTTAAATATAATAAGCAAGCAAAGCACTTCCACAGGGTAAATCCGTTCATAAATAACCCGCCACATGTGTTGTGATTGGATGCGCGGAGTAAAGAGACCGCACTGCCGTCTCTGATTGGCCCAAACTTGCATACGCAAATGAGGGAGGCGTGTCCGTTGTGTCTGTAGTCCCGCCTCGTTTCCTCTCGCAGTCGATGACACTGATGAGCAGCTCTGGGTCTGCAGCCTCAGATTAGAAGGAAACACAGAGAATATGGACTATGATGGTTTTTGAAGCAAAACCGGTAAGTTTCTGTGTTGTTTTGTTAGATTGTGGTTAATAAATGGGAGTAGTATTTTTGAACCGGTCATATGCGAGCGCAGGATGAACATGAACGCGCAAATACGAGTTATCAATCGCGCCTCAAGAGTTTTAAAAGCTTTTAAACTGCGACCGTTAAACCGTCAGACTCGTAAACTCCCGTCAGTCGCGAGTGTGTGAAGCCAAAGACAAACATGTCACAGAAACGCGATGTTTGGAAAGCTGTCACGGTTGTTTTAGGGGGAAACGGTGAATATGTTGGAGAGTAAATGTGGTAATCCTTTGCTCTCTGAGGGGATTTGGGTTTAAAGCTCATGTCTGACCATCTGCCCTCAGAGAACGGCCAAAACAGCCTCAAATTAGCCCGAGACCGCCAGTCCGGAGAAAACGGCTGAAAAGTGAGTATAGTTTATGAAATGACATAAACAATGCAGTCTGCTGGGCCAGGACCATCTTCAGGCATACAATTATGATTTTATTAAAAACAGGAAAAAAAAATTGGTTTTGATTTAAGAAAAACTTGTTCTGGTAATAAATGCGCATGCGATTTAATAAACCTAACTTTCCCCTAAATAATAACTATAAATAGGCATCTAAATACATTACATGTCATCAGTTGTCACTGGTGTGTGTGTGTGTGTGTGTGTGTGTGTATACATACACACATATATAAATATGAAACGTACATCTAAATCTTAAATATTGCAACACAACTCCAGAGACACAATGAGGTCATTATAACACATTGTGTTATTATTAATCAGTATTTTGACTCTTCTGAATGTTTCTATCTCCTTTCTCCTTCATATGTTGGCCTCTCTCTATGGAAGCTTGTTTCCGCCTCAGAATAAAACATTTTAAAAGATAATTGCGACTTTTTATCTCACAATTGCAAGTTTATATCTCGCAATTCTAACTTTATTTCTCAGAATTGTGTGTTATAAAGTCACAATTGCAAAATATAAAGGCACAATTGTGATAAATAAGACTTTTTCCCGCAATTCTGACTTTATATCTCGCAATTCCGACTTTATAACATACAATTGCTAGTTTATATCTCACAATTCTGATATATTTTCTCAGAATTGTGAGTAAACTCTGAGATATAAAAGAAAAGTCAGAATGTTGAGTTTATTTCTCGCAATTGCGAGTTTATATGACTTTACTTCTCGCAATTGTGACTTTATATCACGCAATTCTAAGATAAAAAGTCGCAATTACCTTTTTTATTTTTTATTCTGTGGCGAAAACAAGCTTTCATATCTCTCTCTCGCTCTTGTGTGTGTCTTCTGCATGTTTTCCTCCTGTTCATCATACGCTCTCTCTCTCTCTCTCTCTCTCTCTCTCTCTCTCTCTCTCTCTCTCTCTCTCTCTCTCTCTCTCTCTCTCTCTCTTTCTCTCTCTCTCTCTGCCCACTCCAGCATTCCTGGAACACTTGTAGAGTTTCTGTTGGGTTCTCTGATCTCGGCACAGGACCGACGGGCCGGAGAGAAACTCCCCCAGAATTCCTCAACATGAAGGTCAGGAGGGAGAAGGCTGGGGTCCGAGTGCTCCTCAACAAGGCATTATAGTTTATCCCCAACTAACCCTGACCGTAACTAACCCTAAAACCAGAGCTAAAGCCATACTTTTCCCAGAAATGACCAATCTGTCATCATTTACTCGCCCTCAAGTTATTCTAAACCTTCAGGCTTTCATTCTTCTGCTAAAACAGCAAACACACACTAAATACATTCTAGTAAACATACAAACGGTATTGATTACAAACCCACTTCCATTTTCCATTGTATGGACAAAAACAAAAGTGTAATACATCTTTAAATTTGTGTAGGTTATAATATGTCCTGTTTAATTTAAATAATGTAAAAAAAGAATGTCTTTATACCATGATTTACAAAGGACGCCCACTAAAATGTCATTCAGTGTCACAATCGTTTATAAACTAAAAGTCTTGACATTAAAATGCTCTATTTAAGGCTCACAGTCACACTTTGCCAATATCCTCCAAATCACTGTTTTACCCATTTGTCAGCAAGTGGTTTTTGTTAAAAAATATCTTCTGTTAAAGTGAATGATGAGCTCATAAAGTATATGGATCCCAAATTCTTTACTATATGAAAAATTCTCCTTCTCTGTTTTGTTTAAGAAAGTAAGTCATACGAGTTTGAAGTAATGTGAGGGTGAGTACCAGAAAATAATGTATTTATTTATTTAACAATAATATTACCTATCCCTTAAGACGATGCGCTTATAAAAGAATGTAAATTATTACACAGCACATTGGGACCATTAATAATGAACACGTTTATGTTTAAAAACTCAATACTCAATATAACCCACAGGGTCTAAGACATGTTTTACATTGGGAAGGTGAACCTCTTTTAACTTAATCGCTATGTTTTTCAAATGCTGTACTGCACGAGAAGCTGCAAAAGAAGCGAATGCAGCGGTTTAACTTATTAATCTAATGCATATTTACATAAAAACTATGAAACGCAGTACAGTGGATGCAGAAACACCTTCTGTGAGACGCAGGGCAGTGCAATAGGAAAAAACAAGGTCTAGACACATGTTTAATCTGTGAACTTCTGAATTGAACACTGTCATGTGCGAGACATGTGACATGTGACCCGTGCGAACGGTCGAAGACATCCATCTAGTGCATGTGTGCATATGAAGAACAGTATACGCTGTGCAGCGCAATGCAAAAACACGTTCTGTGTCATCGGCCTCTATAGCACAGCGTGTTTACACAGGCCAACAGTAGATACCGCGCTGATGATGGGTGTGTGTGTGTGTGTGTGTTCGTGAGGACCGCTGGACTGGACACTGTGTCCGAGAGTGGCGGGACTAGTGGAGAGAGAAGGAAACGAGACGGGAAGCAAAACAGCTGCTTTATGTCAAAGGTGCCGAGTATTTTTACTGAGAGCGTGAGAGCCGTCAGAGAGACACACACACACACACACACACTCACACACTTCTGAGGAAAGTGTTTTCTCTCACACACACACACTTCTGAGGAAAGTGTTTTCTCTCTCTCTCACACACACACACACACACACACACACACACAGTTCTGAGGAAAGTGTTCACTCTCACTGACTTAATGCTGCATGATGGGACTCTGATCTCCATATATGTGCAGATAGGCTATTTGACCAAATTAACTTCTTTAGCATATAACATCTATGGATGAATAAGCATTCGCTGAAGTTATCAAGACATTAATTCAGTGTAAGTGTAGCTGAGATGTCACATGATTTCCGACAGTCTGAGAGAGTTTGGAATAGCTGATCTGCTACGACGGTGATTGTTGCTCATGGGGTCGTACGGTGTTTTCATCATCAGGGTCAGTCTGGGATTTTATTGCCGTCAGAATCCCGAATGTCAGTGTTCACCATCCACGTGAAGATCTCCGGCAGAATGACCTGTTTTTTGACAGATCAAGATCGTGTGGTGATTTAATTGTCATCTGAATCCACACCTCTGAGTTTACAAGAAGAGATCACTTCAAAATTCACTGTATAAATCCTTTTTGAGCACTGCGGACCACCGTACAATTACTGCTGCGCTTCACATTTCAGAGATCCAGTCTACACTTGTGTTACTGAATGCTGGAGAGTATCAATATTTCATCAGCGCTCAAAAGATAACAAGAAGAAAAGCACATAAACATTTGAAATGTGACGTTATTATGGCAGCAATTATATACATAAATAAATAAACCAAGCAGATTTGTGTTGTAAATTAGAGGCTGTATTAACTTATTTCCACTCATTTTCACATTTTTAAAATGACATCCATCATTTTTTTTAGGATAAAATACAATAGAGACAATTATTATATCTATAGAGCGTATAGCTTCTTATTTTTAAACGGGATATTTAAACAATAAATAGGACATTAAGCTATTTTCCTATTCGTATTATTCCAAGCATGTGATATTTTATTTACAGTAGACGGTCATGTGACTGACCACATGATCAGAGCGTTCCTGGGTTCATAGGATCACAAAACACACTCCTCGCCATCCGAACGCATGAGTTTATCACTGAGGTGCTAATGCTAATGCATATTTACAGGCGTCCACATGAGAATAGGGCTCTAGACCGTAATGACTCTGGAGAATGCATTTAAGATGTGAAGTGTGTTCAAATGATTTGAGACGATATTGTGTTGTGCAATTTCACACCGACTGTCGACGAGGACAAGATGCTTTTTAGTGTCCGTGCAACAAACCCAGGTGTGTTTCAGAGAGAGCTAGTCGCTCTTAGGCCTGTTATCAGTCCCTGGATCACATGACCTTGACGTTGCTAGCGCCGCGCTCTACTACGCTCTAGCGGTTCTTTAATCTCAGTCAAACATGAACACACACAAGACTTCATTAGGTCGGGTCCGGATGGAAGCCGGCTCTTCTGTTTCGGTCTCTCTGAGGATCAGGAACACTGCACACACCAGAGAACATCTCCAGCCGCTCCGACGGACGTGTTCCTGGAGACTAGCCGGACAGAACATTCCCGAAGTGTTTACTGTATCCCAGAGTCCTGTAGAGTCTCTCGTAACTCAGAGTGTGTGGATCTGTGTTAGCGTCTCTAAACACGACATCAAGCGCTGGTCGTCTGATGGTTCACGAGCAGGAGTGTGTGTTACTGTGCACTGCATTCACATTGTTTATTATTTACTACAATTTTACATTATTATTTCATGAAGTTTTTAATGAATAATCTGTATTTTTGTATTTTTTAGGAATGGGTGTAAAAACTATTCTCTGATGTTTCATGATTCTCTTTTTAATTAATTCTACTGATTATGAATTGATAGAGAAAAATCCCTCACTGTGTCTGGAAAACTTTAAAAGCACACTTTGTGTTTCATACTTGTAATGTGATTCTTTATATTTTATATATTCGAAGCTATATTTAGTAATAATTCTCAACATACCATTGTTTTGATGTATTATTAATACGTTTTTTTCTTTTTTTTTCTTATAATTATATAAGTAATGTAATAAAAATGCACAGATAAATTAGATATTCAATGTTGGTAAACTCATTAATTATTTAAAAATAAATGTAGATATTATAGGGATCGTGAGGTGCCTAAAGATTACCACCCTTAGTATTTTTCATAAGCATTATTATTAATAATATTGCATTTACTGTAAATTAAATTAATTCTAAAAATAGTCTGAAATTATTAAGATACATTAATATCCATACTCACATATTTTATTCATATTGGGAGTTCTTCATTTGCATTTTGCTGTCTCAGTGTCAGAAGTTATTGATTTATAACTCGGTGTCTTTAGTCTTCCGGTCTGTGTTTTCACAGCGGTCTTGCGTATTTATGAATGAACGGCTCGTTTTGAAATCTTCCCGGTCTACTGACGTTTGTTAAGACATCTGCTTTTAACATTAGAATGCTCGTGATAACTTTCGTTAACTCTATAATAAGTACATCCACTTCACCAGCTAATCACTCTTCCACAGCGATGCCATAGAGATACACAGAGCGGCCGGAAGGTCAAAGACAATATTATAAAGGTTATTGAGGTCTATAAGCGCTGCCGTTTTGTCTTGTCACTTTAAATGCGTGGATATTATGTGGTTTCTGATTGGCTGTCATTATTTGTATCATTCCTCATCTGGAAACATCCGTTCTGAACATGATTCCAGCGATAGTTTCTCTGAGCGGTTACAGAGCTGTTTACACCAGACCACTTCATGCGTTTTTCAGATCGGATATCAAAACCTTTCCACTTACACCTGCTCACATAAATGTGTTTTCGCAAAACAGATATAAATCCGGTATTCAATTCCCGCGCTACATGCAGATTTAATGGAGTTCACGGTTTAATGATGATGATTGTGTGTTAAGCGTCTGTGACTTACTTTCACTTTGATTTGTGATCGTTTGCGCGTTGGCTTGATGAATAGATGCTCGTCTGTCATATCTGGCTATAACACGCTCTCACGCGTTTATTTTTTAGCATGGTTGGGAGGAGTTAAATGAACATATGTGGTTTCCACATCCAGATGTGTTTACACTTGTCCGGTGTCGTCTGGGTGTCCCACAGCTCCTCCTGAAGTGGTGTGAGCGATCGGATGTAAACCGTCTCGAGTGCGTATCGGAGGCATTTACAGCTGGCCTCTTCACGAGCTGACAGCTATCACAAGCCGCGTTTCCATGACCCTTCAAATTGCGCAAATTGAAATTGCAAATTGAAAATTGTTAATGGAAACACGTCAATTTTGCAAAAACTCGCATTTATCGCAAAAAAGTTTTTATGCTCGCATGAGTTTTTTTTTTAGGCAATTCGAAAAAGAAATATTTCGCAAAACTGCAATGGAAACAGTTTTCACACATTTACAGTCGCCTGACTTAGTAGAGGACGCGGTGTGTTCGGACAGAATACGAGATAGATTTGTTTATTAAATTCATAAAAGACAAAAGAATTTTCTAAACCTCAAAGAAATGCCACAATCAAGACCTCGAAGCAGAAATGAGTGAGAAACTCATATGTGACGCTCACAGCATGAGGGTCTCTTTACATCAATGCTTGGATAACACGCCTAACGTTACGTCTCCTTCCGTTAATAATAATAACGCCTAGTGCGGTGGCTGTGATATATAAACCTACCAACGTGATATTTTAAATGACTGATCTGGAAAAAATGACGTTTTAGTCGCATAACATCGTTTATTGGAAACGCCGTCATTTCGCAATAGTTTTGTATCGATATTTAGAAAAAAGTTGCAAAAGTTTTGCGCAAATCTGTAATGGAAACGCGGCTACAGAAACGCATGACGTGGCCAGCTGTAAACCGCCCCATAGCTATAGTGTGCTGTGGACTCTATTCTGTTAAACTCAGAACATTACAGAACTACACTGTTGTCCTCCTCGGCCTTTGGACTGTAATATCTTAAAGCCAGAGAGGTGGATGTGCTGCAGTCATTCGCCTGTGGAGGAACTCACACGTTCCCATCAGACCTGACTGACATCTGGCCAGGAATCTGATTGATACACACGAACCTAAAGAAATCACAGCTGCAGTTTTTATGAGACTATAACATTTAGCAGTCAAGCATGTGACGGTTCAGTGAAGAAAATGCTAAAAATGTGTATAAAATGCTTTTTATAGGCAAGCTCTTGCTCTGTTGTGCGTGTGTGTGTGTGTGTGTGTGTGTTGTGGTGTTTTTGGATGTGGTTTCTGGTCGTGTTGATCTGTGTTTAGCTGAACGCAACTGTTGGAGTTTGAACACACGAGGGAATAATAAACACTGAGGTGGTTGTGTGGTTGTGAAGTGTGTATGTTATCGCTCTACAATAATGACACTTGCTTTGATATGTTGTATTAGTAATCTTCATAATCGTCTCTCTGCGCTGATTAATGAGCCTGAACGTGACTGTTAATAACAGGCCTGTGAAGCAATTTAATTAAAGGAGAATGCAGAAAACCGAGCGCTTTAACTTGTAGTGTATAAAACTTTATAATTGAATAAGCCTGTACATAAAAAGGTCCAGATTACACCCTGACTCGTGTGTCCCGGTGATCTGACTGATGGAAGATTAGCTCTGATTAGCCATTAATTAGCTAAAGTGTCTCCCACTGACACTCAAAGCTTCGGCAGATTAGCCTCGGGTTGGGTCCGGGTTTAAACATTGTCACGGATTGTTATGGGATCATAGTTCATCGAGGCTGGAGAACCGATATATGTGTGTTAGTTGTGTAGCCCGTCCACTTTACAGAGGAGCTGCTTCTGGAAGTATTTTTGTCCATTCATTTCTACCAAAAAATTTTTTTGTTAAAGTGTTACAAGCCATGAACCAAGCCAATCAGCTACAAGGAGAGAAGCAACATATTTATTTGAAAATCACAAAGATTTAAGATACTTTGCAAACAGCATAATCAAATTAAATTTGTTTTAAAAATGTTGAGTATGATAAAAACATTTTAAGTTTAATGAAAAATATGCATATCGTCGACTTGATTTAGTCATTCGCAGTGCTTCATGGGAGTGGGCGGAGCTAATGAGATATATGGGCAGTTCTGCTGGTCTCGACTCTGATTGGTGGACATTTCTGTAATGCATCATGGGTAATGTAGTTTTTCTCCACGAGAATGAGTTCTTGTTCAAAATCAATTTCCCTATGGAGATTTTGCTTCCGGAACCGACTGTTGCGCTCTATTCAGCTCAATCACATCCAGTAGTGTCAGTTCGTGACGGGCCGGCCGGCTCTTGTCGGTGAACGTCGGGAGCTGGCTCGCACATCTGAAGAGCCGACTCTATTTTTTAAAATATAGCCTATAGAAGTTAAATCATTATGTAATAATTAATCATTTTATGTAATTGACTAATTCAAAGAACTACAAAAAAAATAATTATATAGACCTAAAGCCTATAACGCATTCGTTTCGACTGTCTGATCAGCCTCACATTCTGTTCCTGTCAATCATACACGCGGTGTCAACCAATCATACGGCATGAGGGAGGCCGAGCCACTCACACAGTGAACCCCATTGGTTCAGAAGCTCTAGTAATGGAGTGGATCCAGTCCGCACCTCATCTTCATCACGTCACACTCACTGCTCCACAGACCCATCAGCAGGCCTTCCTCTCTCACACACTTCAGTCATTTATAACTGTCTCTCACACACTTCAGTCATTTATGACTCTCTTACACACTTCTCAGTGCCACTAGAGTTCAGCGTACAGTCAAAAGGAGGAATGCAGTGCAGTCAGTCGGACGTACAGTGGATACATACAGTTATAAAGATAATTTAAATAGTAAAAAAATCAGATGTAAAGGTTTATGAGTGATGTTTATGTCATGTGTGTAATCCTGCTGGGTTGTCTGAGTGTATCACACACACATTAGTGCAGATAAACACAGCAGCTCATGTTAACGCTGACCTTAAACACTAATGTTTGTCTGACCTTAATCTCGACCGTACACACCACAATACAAGCAAGCTGATCCCAGAATTACTGTCAATTTGACCTTTGCTCCGGAGGCTTAACAGAGCTCAAAAATACATGTTTATTAGATCATGTTTACTGTTGATATTTGTGTTTTCGTCTGTTGACATCTATTGTGTTCTTGCAGTGTGATGCACATTTCAAGCCAGTTACATACAAATGTAGATTGGCCTAAAATTGTCTAAAAAGAGACAAATTGTTCATTAAAAACTGGTTTTGAAAACATATAAATGAGTAAATAAATATGCTTGAAACTAAAAGCACTATAGTAATCTTAACCCAGAGCTAAAGTTCAGATTAAAGTCTTTCTCACATTAAAATGTATTGTGAAAAAAAATAAAAAGTAGTGAAAAGAATGTGACTCTGCACATCAGTAATGATTATTTTAACATCATGAGGATTTACTGTCATGAGTGTGTGCTCTAGAAGAAGTAACTGTGTTCTGTATGTTCATGTTTGCAATTGAAAGTCATCTATTTATTGTCTTTGTGTTTTTATAATGGTTTCCTCATTCTAATTCTGCAGATGACTGACAGGACATGCCGTCACTCGGTCGTCATGACGATGGTCTCTTTCGCCTGGCTCCTCCCACTCATCGCTGCCACGCCCTTCCCCAGGGATCTGCAGCCAATCAGTGTGGTGGGACTGGAAGGTGAGTCACATGACCTCCATCCAAACGATTTTGTGTGTGCGCGTGTTCGTGCGTGTGTACGTGCGTGTGTATGTGTGTGTGTGTGTGTGTGTGTGTGTGTGTGTGTGTGTGTTGCTCTGCTAACAGTTTTATTGGCCCTCCTTCAAAAATTCTGCTTTGTTGTAACTTTTTCAAATAGTTTGTCTGAAGCAGAATACGTCTCATATTTTTTGCTCATAATTCTTCTAACTCATTGGCTTTTGATAGCAATTAATGGCATATTTCGCACAATTTCCTGAGCTGTGTCCGACAAATGGAGCAGTATTTTTTCTTTTACCCAAAATCTGACAGTAATACAACTTATTCAGCTGCATAACATTGTTAACATTTAATTTAGACATCAACATGAAGTATAGAACGGTGTAAAGGTTTTAATAGTTGATTAGGATTTGTATTGTCTTCCAGATATGGGTATTTTTCGTTTGTTTATTATGTTGTGTTGTGTTATGTACTACTTGTACTTACTGCCTATCTTAACCAGGACTCCCAGTAGAAGAGATATTGTACCTCAATGGGACCTTCCTGGTTAAATAAATAAATAACTCAACCCAGCAGCATGTGTGAGATGAGAGCCTCACAGACCCTGAAGGTTGAGGTTGTCTGACTGCAGTGTTGCTGTGCTCCACAGACTCGCTCCTGTACCCCAGCTTCCAGGGTCTGATGGCACACAACAGCTCTGAGCGTCTCGGGCTGGACTATCAGCGGATGATCCGGATCCAGCAGATGCTCTACATCGCTGCCAGGTCTGTCCTCACTGAGGAGACGTCTGCACTGAACACATGCAGGCCTGGAAACACACTTACCTGATCTTATAGATGCAGTGTCAAAATATGACTCGATTAAATCCAAGTATCTGGTCAAAACATGTTTGAGTGAAAGTGAAAAAGCTGTTCCTAAGTATTAGACAGTAGTTAGTGCTTCTATCTGCATGTCTTTATTTGGGGCATTTGGTTGTTTTTCTCTGCAAATATTGATATAATATTAATTAGAATAATCAGCATATAGTGTAATTAATTGTCAGCCCTAATTGTTAATCAGATTTATTTACATAAATATAATGAGAGTATCACTGATCTACTCTGTGATAAGAACATGTTCAACATTTATAATGTTTATTAACAACATGCTTTGATGTTAAAATGCTATTTTACAAGTACTTTTCAAGTCAAAATAAAATGAAGGAGTAAAAAGTATGTAAAAGTTCTAGTTATTCCATTTAAATGACACTGTAAAGTACAAATCCCTCAAAATAATACTTCAGTGCAGTAATGAAGTCAAATCACAATTTTACACCCTTGGGGAATTTTGAAGAAATGTTTCTCTATTAGTCATTGGTATATTTTGTTAAATGTATAATTTCAGTGGAAACAACTGGAGATCTCTTGTGTGTTCCTCCTGTTTAGAGACCATGTGTTTGTTGTGAATCTCACTGCGTCAGTGGATAAAATCATCCCACAGCAGGTACACACACACACACACACACACACACTCACTCACTCACTCACTCACTCACTCACTCACTCACTCACTCACTCACTCACTCACTCACTCACTCACTCACTCACTCACTCACTCACTCACTCACTCACTCACTCACTCACTCTCTCACTCACTCACTCACACACACACACACACACACACACACACACACACACACACACACACACACACACACACACACACACACGCACACACACACTCACTCACACACACACACACACACACACACACATGTCCACACACACACACACATGTGCACACACACACACACACACACACACACACACACACACACACACACACACACGTGTACACACACACACACACACACACACACAAGTACACACACACACACACACACACACACACATGTGCACACTCACACAAGTGAACACACACACACACACACACTAAAATACACACACACACTCTCTTTTTCTCACACACTCTCTCCCTCTCTCTCTCTCTCTTTCTCTCACACACACACACACTCTCTCTTTCTCACACACACACACACTCACTCACTCTCTCTCTCTCTCTCTCTCTCTCTCACACACACACACACACTCTCTCACACACACACATACACTCACACTCTCTCACACACTCTCTCACACACACACATACACTCACACTCTCTCACTCACTCTCACACACACACACACGCAGGTGTAACCGTCATACGTGAGGTCTCACAGTAGTCTGTTGTTGCAGATCCTGACGTGGAGATCCACAGACGTGTCGAAGTGCACCGTGAGAGGCAGAAACAGTGTGAGTGTCTCATTACAGCAGATCTGAGTGAAGCGACACACAGCTGGAGGAAAGATGTGTCTCTGTCACACACTCAACAGAGCCACTGAGCTTACTCTGTGCTGGACCACAAGCATTCAGACATTCAGCAGATGTTTCTCACTCAGAGAAGCTGATGATGGGATTGTGTGTGTTTGACTTCATCTTCTGCTTGCTTTCAGGATGAATGTTATAACTACATCAAAGTTCTCGTGCCTCGTAACGACGAGACTCTGTTTGCCTGTGGAACCAACGCGCTGAACCCCGCCTGCAGAAACTACAGAGTGAGTTCACACATTCACTGATTTCAGCTGTCAATCAGCGCCACCACATGGACAGATGTGTAACCGCTGCCCTGTTGTGTTGCTGGTTATGATCAGCTGAGCTCGCTGGAGCAGGTCGGCCAGGATCTGTTGGGTCAGGCCCGGTGTCCATTTGAGTCTCGCCAGTCCAACGTCGGAGTGTTTGCAGGTGAACTGCTGAAACACACACACACACACACACACACACGCACAACATTCACATTCAGTCACATGTGCTCAGCAATACGGGCGTCCAAAGCATTTGGGTTTTTCCAAATCGGCATGTGAGTGTATGCATGTGTAACTAAGTGCCGACCCAAAATATTAAGGATTTTAATGATGATTGATGATTGCAGGGATGCGATTCCCATATTTACTGACCGGATTGTAATTGCTTACATTTAAAACAATTTTGGAACAGCGCGATTCACAGGAAATGCTAAATCTCTGTTTTAACATCTGGAAGCAAGGAAATTATAACAGCCATTCATATTAGTATTACAATTTCTGTAAAATAATAATATTAAAATAGTAATAAAATGAAATAAATGTAATAAAACATTTTATTTGACATTAAATAATTATATTTTTCTTTATTGATTTCTTACATTTTTACAATTTCAATAATACATTAAAAACAGTACATTAATGATTAATACTCTTAAAATAAAATACATTTAACAAAATTATTATTTTACATTGAATAGTAATATATTTCTTTATTGGTTTGTTTATTTTTTACAATTTAAATAAAACATTAAAACAGGATTTTGATTAATAATTTGAACTACATTTATTTAAACGTATTATGTTTATTTTACATTAAACCGCTTTTTATTGACATGTTAAGCAGAGAGCAGAGTTTGAGTCACTTCATGTACGTCTGTATTTCAGGCGGTCACTTCTATTCGGCCACAGTGACGGACTTCCAGGCGAGTGATGCGGTGATCTACAGGAGTTTAGGAGGAGAGGGCCGGCCCGTCCTGCGCACCGTCAAATACGACTCCAAATGGCTCAGAGGTGCCGCTTTTATTTCATCAGGACGTTTATATGAACATGAATGATTCCTCTGATCATGTGTGTTGTTGAGGAGACTGTGCTGCTAGTTAAAGCACAGAAAATGTTCAAAACATGAAAATTAGCCCATGATTTACTCGCCCTCAAGCCATCCTAGTGTATATGACATTCTTCTTCCAGAGTTATATTAAACAATTTCCAAGCTTTATAATGGCAGTGAATGGCTCTTTCTGTTTTGAGGTCCATAAAAGTGCATCTGTCCATCATAAAAGTGCATCTATCCATCATAAAAGTGCATCTATCCATCATAAAAGTGCATCTGTCCATCATAAAAGTGCATCTGTCCATGATAAAAGTGCATCTATCCATCATAAAAGTGCATCTATCCATCATAAAAGTGCATCTATCCATCATAAAAGTGCATCTATCCATCATAAAAGTGCATCTGTCCATCATAAAAGTGCATCTGTCCATCATAAAAGTGCATCTGTCCATCATAAAAGTGCATCTATCCATCATAAAATTACATCTGTCCATCAT
>NC_136894.1:32057131-32077131 GCF_949152265.1 Phoxinus phoxinus | reverse complement strand
CCTTCATTAACCCTGCAGAAAACATGACACCAGTGAAGATTTCAACAAAGTCCTGTCTGTTTATTGCCTTTGTATTATTTCACACATGTGACCCTGGACCACAAAACCAGTCACATGGGTCAGTCTTTTTGAAATCGAGATTTATACATCATATGAAAGCCAAATAAATAAGCTTGAGACACAACTATTGAAAATCTGGAATCTGAGGAGCAAAAAAATGTAAACATTGAGAAAATCTCCTTTAAAGTTGTGCATTTATGTTCACGATTGTGCTGCATTCACTCACACAAATACATGTTTTATATATTTACGGTAGGACATTTACTAAATATCTTCATAAAAAATGATCTTAATATCCTCATGATTTCTGGCATAAAAGAAAAATGTATAATTTTGACCCATAGTTGCTATTGCCACAGAGATACCCGTGCGGCTCCAGACTGGTTCTGATGTCCAGGGTCACGTGTTAGTCTTTTATCAGTCAAACTCATAACTCTCTGTTCCTCCACAGACGCTGTCTCTACACACATGACCCATACTGCATCTGGCTGCGCACGGGGCGCTGTGCTGACATGGCCCCGGGATTTAAGTAAGAGTGACATCACTTCCTGCTGCATGATCAGGGATTATAATCACACTAACCTTCCTGTCTGTGTTTTTATGATGAGCAGGGCCGGTTTTGAGCAGGACATCGATGGGGACCAATCACATTTATTTGACACGTGCAGCGGTGAGTGAGCTACAGCAGTGATGCTTCAGTTCTGTCATGTTGTAATGTCTGATAAATGTAAATATTAATCTAGGAGGTATATGTGAGAAGTTTGCCATTGGTGAATCATTGTGACACTGATGTTTTATTAAAGTTTCTCATTAAACACTTCACGCTCAACCTGTTGAGAAACTACATTAGTGGAATATTCCATATATTCCAATATTCTGGAATTGTGTTACAATGTAGCAAACATTTATATATATATAACCACTGTCATAATACAAACTGTTCTAATATTAATTTAAACTAATTCTGATCTCTTCTATGTTTACATGTGCTCAGATGTGATGTCAGCCGCAGGAAGTGATGTGAACTCCGCTGTGGATTCAGCGTCTGGTCAGTGTCACACACATTATGATGTCATGTCTGATTATTACTGGGGTTGGTCGAGTGTGTGAGGTTCACAGTCACACTTTACTCAATTGTGCTATCTCTTCTCTGACATAAATTAACTATAGTGTCCTGCACACACTAGCAAAACAAATCTGAATAATTTTTGGTTTGACTGTATATAATAACAAAAAATAATGATATTCAAAGATATAATGAGTGTGTCTGTGCCTGCAGGAGTGAAGCAGCTTCCTGAGGCGGCGAGTGTGAGCGGCGGCTTGCACTTCACTCTTCTGGGCGCGTGTGTGTTGGTGGCGTTCGCATTGGGAGCGATCGGGTCGGGTTTGCTGGTGTCGTGTGTCTGCGGTCAGAGATCCCAGCGAGATCAAGAGCCAGAGGCGTCGCTTCCTCCCGCGCTCTCGCTCAACAGCCTCGCCAAACTCAACCGCCTGCTGGACGCCAAACCGGACAAGAACGACATCACTTCCTCCCAGATCTACAGCTCCGGCCCGCCCTGCCGGCAGCCGCCCGCCAAACCACACGCAACCGTGGAGGAAGAGCTGGTCTCCACGCTGCCCACCCCGGACTCCACCCCCGAGCTGCCAATCAAGAACTTAAAGGCTCTGAACAGCCAATGGGAGAGAAGCCACACCCACAACTCCACCCTGCAAGTGTTTCCAACCAATCAGACACTTTCCATCAATCGCACACCTTCAGACAACCACAGCGACGACATATTCAAACACACCCAGCCTCCAGACGTGCGTGACGTCACCGATCCAGTGTCGTACAGCCTGACGCTACAGATGCCCTCATCATACTACAGCTGCTTCGAGACGCCGGAAACCACAGCGCTTCGGCAGGTTCCACTGCAAACGCTTCCCGAACGGCCACACGCCGTCACCGTCCAATCACAGCGCAAAGTCCTCATCAAGATGGGAAACGGCGTCACAACGGCCCGCCAGCACACTTTCAACCAGAAGTCGAACAACATCTACGAGATACACAGGCCGCTAGTCGCGGGCGGCTCGTGTCTGACGCGCCAGCACAGCTACAGCGAGCCTCCTCACCTCCAGCGCGCGGCTCTCGTCAGGCGCACCGCGTCGCTCAAACCACAGATCCCCCCTAAACCTGTGAACATACCCGCCAGAACACTGCACCTGCACACACGACCTCTGACCTCTGACCCCCAATGACCCCACGAGCTGCACAGCACAACTAGAGGAACGGTTCGGAACTGAGCACTAGCATACTGATCACTGCGCAGTGTATACTGTATATATAGCGAACATATCTCATTATATTGCATAAATTGTTTAATTCAGCATGTGGCGTCTACACATCTTCCAGATAAAACTGCTATTTTGCATTTTAACACAATTATGAATTATGAAAACCCACTGACTTCAAGATAATGGAACCAGTTGTTCTAAAAAATAACTAGTTTCTTAAAGGCCATGTCAAGTGCATTGCATTGTGGGATACAGTATTCCATCATGGTGTTGATTCACACGCTGTGTCCAGTAAACTTGCTGCAGTAGTGTGTGCTAGTGTTCTCTTCTGGACGGGACTCCAGGTCAGGAAATGGGATAACGATGCAGTTGTGGCACACTGAACTCTGAGTGTGTGTGTGTGTGTGTGTGTGTGTGTGTGTGTGTGTGCACCAGTGACACGATGTTTCTGTTTTCATCGAGGAGGAACTGAGACGCGGAGAACGAACCCATCCATGCATTAGTAATATCTCACAGGCATCACATCAGACTGACATTATTACGGCAGAGGAATTATGATGTGTTTGCGCTCATGTGTGCCTTACGTGATGTGTGTTGGAGAGCAGGGGTCAGAGGTCAGAGGTGAGGATGCTGACACCCAGAAACACTCATCATCATCAGACGCCTCCAGGAGTCAGGACCGTATGAAGAGGTTTCACAGGTTTCTCTGAGTTGTAAATGTCATGCAGAAAAATGTTTGGGTTTTTAGGAGCCTCCATAAATATTGCTGACTGGCTAAACATGTACTTTAAAATAATTAATATTTCATTCTGCTTGCAAAAATGCCCATATCTGTTCAACAAGCACAGACACTTTTGTAATATTTCCAAAAGTCACTTTTTTCAGGGCCTGCTGCAAAGATGAGCAACAGGATGTGATGTCATGCTTGTTTTAATAAACTATGCAAAATAACAAATACTGCGCTCTCACACTACAGGACATTCTGAAGGCGTTACTCTCCTTTGATGCAAAACTACCTAAATGAGATAAACTCTTTATTTTTTATAAATTTTCCAAGTAAACGAGACTTAATAATATCTTCAGTCATGTTGCTTCTCCAGGAAGTGTCTGGATTTAGGAGTTTAGATGCTGTGCTGGAGGCAGTGCAGGTGTTTCATCCGAGATCAGGGACGTGTACAGCTTCTCACTGCAGACTCAGGTCAGAGTTCAGACAACTTCTGTATGATCTCATGTGTGTGTGTCGCACCCTCCGCTCTGACAGTAGCTCCGCCCACCTGATCAGCAGAGGCCGTGATTGGTGCAGCCTGAGGGTGTGTATCAGCATATTGTTTAGTGTGTTTAATAAGAGCACTATATTCTGAGAGATGAGTGTGTGTGTGTGTGTACTTCTCAGGTGATTGTGTGTAAACTCACTGAGCATTAACACTGGCACAATCATGTCAAAACACTCATGCTATGCACTTAATAAAAACGTTGCTAAAAGATGCAATATTCCAGTGTTTTCATTAGGTCACATGATCTCTTCAGATCCCCGGAGCGGCGGCGGTTAAACGTGAACTGCAGTCATCAGTGAGTATATGACTTTATTCTCTTTCATGTCATCAGCAAACAGCTCAATACAGAACCACACACACACACACACTCTTCAGTATTAAACATCTCTAATACATTTAAAATAAATCCAACCTGAATAAACAACTTCAGCTTAATCATGTTCAAATTAGACATAAATAAAACAAAAGAAAATAAAAAAAGTTTGATGAGCACTTTATTCCGTAACGAGCCGCTGGTCATTTGTAAGCGTTGGCCTTGTGCTTCGGCAGAAAGCTGAAGTTCGTCGGCACCGGTCCCAGCAGCATCTCACTGGGAGCAAACAGAGGACACTCTTTAGACATCATTCAAACACACGGATTTATCCAGTAAATACTCAATCTTATTTCTAATTAGTTTATTTCAGTCTATAAATGGAAACATAACCTAAAATGCAAACATGTATTAAATTCAACAGATAACTCAATTTAGCAGTTTAATAAGAGAAGACATCTTAGTTCATGTTTCCCCGCTGCGGATTTAACTTTTGCACAAAATTGTAACATGGCATAAAACATTTGTGAATAAAGTGTGTGTTCAAGAGAAGAAAATCATCACTCTGTCGTGTTCTCTAGCGTTCGGATCTGGTGTTCAGGAACACACTCGTGTGTGAGACGCTTCTGAGGGAATTACACACACTCATTCTGATCACACACTCCGACTTTCAGAAACACCAAACCAACATTAGAGACGCTGCGATGCCATTGGTCCACTGGTTACTCCAGTTATCCAATCACAGCTGACGCGGAGTCACATGATGTTTGAGAGATTTATTTTAGTAAAGATGTTTCCATCCTAGTTTGCGCACGTCTTATCAGATTAAAAATGATCAGTTTTTATGTGCATCTTGACAGTTCCATCCAGTGCTTTTTATACAATATCCCAAACTGCACATACAATAGTTGGATGTACACACAGCGAGTGTGACTGAGCTGAGCTCTGGGCCTGCACTGTTCTGCTGTCGGTCAGAAACATGAGTGGATGTGTGTCACCTGATCTGGATCCAGTCGCCCACGTGTTGGCTGGCCATCAGAGACTCCAGGTAATCTCGGCCCATGTAGAACGGCGGACGCTCGTTGATCTTCTGCGGGACTCTCTCCAACAATCCCACGGGAATATACCTGAACACACGTTCACACAGTGGTGGGCCGTCAGGGCCATCAGAATCACTGACTTGCACTTTAATATATTTTTTTTATGAATGAGTATTATTTGAAACGTCATGAGCGATGTCTTTAAACAGGGTTCTGCAGAGACGGTCAAATCTGATTCCAGGACTTTAAAGGCCATGTTGCAGGTTAACCACCACTGTCGATTAATGGGTACATAAATCACTCAAGATATGTATATCATTTTTAAAATGTTTCAAAAATGGTCTTAAATACCATTTTTTTACGTTTTTGGTATTAACGTTTTTTTTACGTAATTCGGTGATGACGTCACGTTGGGGAGACGTGGAGGAAAGCTAGCCTGATGGCCGTCAAAGCCGATGAAGTGATGGTCCGAGCAGAATGAGTGGAGAGTTGGTGAAGTGTCCTGGTGAGCTGCTATCATTTAGCAACGCAGCAATGAGATAACGACACATTTTTTTTTTTACTGTCATTGAATAGCACCGAGTGAAAAATCAACATTTTCTTTATAGTGGCAGTGATCATGACGTTAGTTCAGATAAGTAACGTTACCGGTAGCCTTTGTCATAGTACTGGTAAACTTTGTCTTTGTCAAAGCGTTTTGTTCTAAGCGTTTCTCTTCCTCTGGTGAAAATGTTGTTGCAAGCGTAGCCGCCGCGCGTCTGTCGCGGTGTTTGGCAGGTGCTTGTGCGAGCGGTGCCGTCCCGTGGAAACTGCGCTGGAAAGCTTGTGCTGTAGGGCAGTGAGTGTGTTTGGGTCGCTGGTCGAGGAGCTCACTCCGCGACCAGATGTGACTGAATGCTGAATGCATGCTGCCTGAACCCGTCTGTGCTGAAGATAGCATACACACATCTCAGGCATGATCATGGTCCCCTTCAAGCCCGCACGCACGAGTATGTTGTTTGTTTACTTTTAAGTCTTATGAACCAACTTAAACAGTTATAGGTGACTAGAGATGTGTTGTATAGACAATGATCATGTTCTATAATCTGCGCTATCTGAACACTCTCGTCTACTACTCGTCTCTCTAGTCACTCTCAATGCTCTCAAGGCGGGCTTTGGTAAACTCTCTCCCCAAGGTGACGTCATGCAATGCATTGTGGCGGAAAGGAGAATCGTTGGCGCTGTAAGATAGTACCTACTTTTTCGTATTATATTCCGTTTTGTGATACCCAACAACATAAAATACAATGGATAACAGTTTAAATGTTCATTACCAACAAGCAAATTGCATAAATTCGTTGAAAAATATACCCTGCAACACGACCTTTAAAGGACAAGTTCGGTATTTTACACTTAAAGCCCTGTTTACAGATCGTATCTGATGAAATAGAACGGTTAAGATTAAACTTTGGACAGATGCTGCTGTCGCGAGAATTTTAGGTTTATATCGCTTTCCCCCCTCACCCCCACAATGGTTGTCTATGGCCACAGGAAGATTCCTTCCTAAAACACATTAAACTTTCGTTTACAAACTAAACTCACCGAGTGGTCAGGGGTGTTCACTGATACGGTCCCAAAAAAAATTGCTGAAAAAGATGCTTTCCAGCAGGTTTTATCGTAGTTTTTGTCCAACTCCATGACTTGTATTAAATGTGCTGAGTGAGGTGCGGTATTACTCCGCCGCTTGAGTGTCTATTATTCAAGCTCTCAACGGAAGAATCACGGGTGTGACACGTTTGGCAAAATAGGTCCTAAATAAACCTAAAATTCTCGCGACAGCAGCATGTGTCCAAATTTTAATCTTAACCGTTCTATTTCATCAGATACGATCTGTAAACAGGGCTTTAAGTGTAAAATACCGAACTTGTCCTTTAAGCACTACTCTTTTTTAATTTTTTTAGGGACTTCAATCAGAGACTTATCAAACTATATCGTTCTTCATTATCTTTAAAAATATGTCTGTTTTCAAGGGTTTTCCAGGACTTGCATTTCAAAAAGTCAAATTCAAGTAATTCAAGCCCGTTGTACGAACCCTGTGTAATGCAGAGTTATGCACATCTTTCCAAATATCATAATCGTTTGTTATCAAACAAGTATTCATAACTTCAGTGAGCTCAGTGCTTCTGCATTCAATTATTACACCGCTTAAATTAATAGCTTTCTCGCTAACTGTGATTTGTACATGTACATTTCTGAATGCATAACTTATACAGAACAGAACACCGTAAACTGTGATGTGGACTGTGAAATGATGTGTATTGTGAAAAGCGCTGTATGAATAACTGAGTTGTGGTCGTCACCTGCACAGGAAGGAGAGCCACTCCAACAGGAAGCTGCGCGTCTTCTCCACGCCCTGTGTGTCGGAGCCCCAGTGCTCGAGGCCGAAGTTGCTGAAGTCGCGCAGGACGTCCAGGCGCTCGCCGGAGGAGATGTCCCAGTGTCTGCTCTCCTTGATCTCAGTGAACAGCCACGGCTTGATCAGCGCGCCCCTGGCGGACAGGAAACAGTTCTTTCAGAGAGACCAGGGCCGGGTGTCCCGACAGCAGTACCTCAGCTCACCAACATGTACGCGTCTGTCCGAAAGCTGGTTATTTTAGTCGATAAAGTTAACCCTTTATATTGGCACCGCGGCCATTACATATTTAAAACCGTAATATCCTATACTAAACCTACACCAATCTTGACTAACTATACATCATTTGAAAGCTTACAATCTCTAGTTTACATATTTGGGGAAATTTTTAAAATACATTACAGAGGAGCCGTAATTTATCAATTTGCAACAAGAATATGTTCATACTCATAAGGCGTGTTCAGACCTTTATTTTGAAATCGTGATGAACATGAAAAATCATGAAAGAATGGTAGAAACCTCAGTTTGTTTTCATGCCAAGAGTTCAAAAGATAGAATCCATTCAATTCTTTTAGAAAAAAAGCTCTGAAAATGTTTTAAATATAAAGATAATAATAATAGATTCAGCATTAGTGATGTGGCGGCGAGTTATAATGCACATACGGGATCTTCTGTGTTTCTTAGAGGTTGAATTCATTTCAAAGATGTCTACTTCATAAATTGTATGAAAATTGTAAAAATAATGGTTCAGACTCAAACCACATATGGAGATGGAGGCGCCCTTATATGGGCAGTGATGTCCACTAGTGGAGAAGTGTGGTACTGCGCACAAACTACATCTCACTGAAAGATTATTTTAAAAAGATATCAACCTAAAATTAGAAACACAACTTTTGCCTTTGATTTTTTTGCAGTTTTAGAGTCCACCAGGTTTTGAAAATATATATTTTATATGAATAATTACATTTTTAACATTGTACATTTTCATAAACTCAAACTTCTATAACTTCTTTTTCTGTTGTCATATACACTAGCATGGCTTGAGGAAGAGTAAATCATGGGCTAATGTTCACTTTTGGGTGAGCTATCCCTTTAAGATCAGTCGCACGGTCGTGTTTATGAACTTCTTAGGCTTGCGATGCTTCTGGGAAGCGCACCGATGATGCGGTGAGAGCAGACTGACCTCGCCAACATGATGCCCGACACCCCCGTTTCTCTGGCCTTCATGGCGTCCTCATACGACAGGATATCTCCGTTCCCTGAGGGACACACACCAGCAGTCGATCACCGTATCGCCGGTATACGAGCACTCATAATGTCAGCGCTATCGACCCGATGAGGAAATGTGTCCGATATAATAATGTGTTATTTCCTTCAGCTGAGACTCTTCAGATGCGCACTGCTCAACATGATGGGTTTGAGTTGCTTGAAATATGATTAAAATCACTTAAAAACTGGAAAATACAGTTCTGTCATATCGCCCACATCAAATTATAATGAGAACGTTATGTGTGTGTGAGATTGGGACATGGATTCGTTTTTGTAATCAGGCTCTTAAAAAATTACATAATTTAGATTTATCGGCTGTCAAATATAAAGATTTATCAGTTATCAACCAAATGTTTATACATCGCCAGAGTCAGTATCCGCATCATCATCCGCGACTCACCGAACAGCGGCACGGGAGCGGCGAGTTTGGCGCAGGTGTCGATATAGTCCCAGTCCGCTGACTTGGTGTAGCGCTGCTCTCGAGATCTGCCGTGCAGCTGCGGAGGAAACACACTCAGTGACACACTCAACACACCTGTTCACCTGGAGCCGCTCACTGGACGTACCGTGATGAGCGACACGCCCCACTTCTTCATCTCGGGGATCAGCTTGTGCGCCACGTTGCAGTTCTGCTGAACTCCCGTGCGGATCTTGACCGTCAGAGGAACGTCCAGCACCTGCGGAAGAGCAGACGCGAACACACACACACACACACACACACACGATCCGTTATAGTCAGAGTCGGCTCAGTCGGGCTGAGAGCCTGCATGTAGAGATCAGATTCGATCGGAATTCAACTCTAACTGGATTGAAAGGGTTCTGAGACCTGAAGTAATCTGACCGATCAGTGCATGTGTTTACAGAACTGGTCAGTGAAGGACTCTGAGTATTCACTAAATATCTGCTAAGAAGCACTTCTGACGCAAAACCATTATACTTGCGGTCAGAGATTATCGCGCTGGTTTTCCACAGGTCTGCAGAGAACTGAAGTTCTGTTCGTAATACATAAATGCAAATGAAGATGTGTATCGTATTGTAACATTTAGGGTTCGTATAACTATAACTATAACTTGACCTCCTTCTGTTTCCATGCCATCAACACTACGAAAAACACTGAGTCGTGTAAAAACCCAAAAATAGTTCCTTTGTCAATTTGACACATAAAAACAACAATTTTACTCACAAAATTATCACGGCGTCTTTCTTCAATTCTGAGCGCAATACATAAATGCAAAAGTGAATGTGACGATCATATAAACAGAATCTGAAATCGGATTGATAAACATGTACACACACCTACTGACGTCCCATGATGCAGCTCAACGCCGCGATACAAGAGGAACATCACTCCACACACTCGTCCGACACACACACTCGTCCGACACACTTTACAGTGATGGAGGTTTCTCGTTCACTTACAGAATTCATTCCTCTCACGATCTGCTCAAATTTGGTGGTCCGTGTCATGAGGCCACATCCGCCGCCCTGGAGAAACACACACCGGTCACTCGCTGCTGAACGCTCACAAACACCAGCGTTCAAATTCACATCGCAATTCACCAAAAAATCAACACTAAAGAATCCCGTAAAACCTCGACTGTATCATTTCTCTGACTAAAAAGAAAAAATATCCGAAATGATTAACTACTATACTATAAAGAACAGTTTCTCCCTTTGTGTTAGTGGTAATAATAATAATAATAATATATTTATTTTGTATAGCGCCTTTAAAAGTAGCTTTCTCAAAGCGCTTTACAGACAAGCATAACAACAATTGAATAAACACAATGAAGATACAATAAAAAATAAAATAGAATAAAAAAAAATAAACACATAAAATCAAGTTCAGGTAAAAGCAATCCTAAAATAAAGAGTTTTAAGAAGAGATTTAAAAGTCACTAGTGTATTTGCTTCCCTGATGTTGGCCGGGAGAGAATTCCAGAGCTTAGGAGCATAGACGGAAAATGCTCGGTCACCCCACGTATGAAGCCGTGTCTTCGGAACAACCAAAAGACCACTCTGTGAGGAGCGCAGATTGCGACGTGGTGTGTAGGGGATTAATAAGTTAGTCAAATACTGGGGTGCCAGATTGTGCAGAGATTTATAGGCCAGCAAAAGGATTTTAAAATCAATACGGTACCTAACAGGTAGCCAGTGCAGGGACTCCAAGACCGGGGTTATATGGTCCCTGGCCCTGACCCCAGATAGTACTCTAGCAGCTGAATTTTGAAGATATTGCAATTTATCCAGTGATGATTTAGATACCCCAGCTAGAAGACCATTGCAGTAGTCAATGCGCGAGAAGACAAAAGAGTTTATCAACTTCTCAGCTACCGAAAAGGACAACATAGGACGTAGCCGGGCTATATTTCTGAGGTGATAAAAAGATGTCTTAACTGTGTTCTGGACAAAAGGCTCAAATGACAGTGTGGCGTCAAATATGACACCCAGATTTTTTAATTTGGTCTTAAACTCCAGTGCAACACCATCAACAGACAAAGTAGGAGACCCAACCTTTCGCAGTTGATGTGGAGTTCCAAGGAGCATAACTTCTGTTTTTGAGCCATTTAGAGACAGAAAATTATTGGACATCCAAATCTTTATCTCAGCAATACAGTTAGAAAGATGCCCAACGTTCACTTGCTGACCCGGTCTAGTATGTATATAAATCTGTGTATCATCAGCATAAAAGTGATAGTTAAGGTTGAGCGATTGTAGTAATTGACCAAGTGGATAGATGTACAAACTAAAGAGTATGGGACCCAAGACTGACCCTTGTGGAACACCCGTATGAACAGAACCAACTTTGGACCTATAACCACCCATAAAAACAAATTGACTGCGGTCAGTGAAATAGGACTTAAACCAGTCAAGAACAGTCTCTGACAAGCCAAATACATGTTCGAGGCGATTTAGTAGTAGGGCATGGTCAATAGTGTCGAAGGCTGAGCTGAGATCCAAAAGAATGAGAATGGACGTGGAGCCGGAGTCGGAGGCAATCAGTAAGTCATTTGCGACCTTCACCAACGCAGTCTCAGTGCTATGTAATTTTCGAAATCCTGATTGGTGTGGCTCAAATAGTTTATTTTCGATTAAGTGTTTGTTTAATTGAGCTGCAACCACACCCTCCAGGATTTTAGACAGAAACGATAGATTTGAGATTGGCCGATAATTTAACAGATTACTCACATCAGAATTTTGCTTTTTTAAAACGGGAGTAACCGCAGCAGTTTTAAGTGCTGCTGGCACCTCCCCAGTTGACAGAGAGTCATTTATTATAGCAAGGACTGAGGGACATAAAGGACCAAAGCAGGATTTAAACAGGCCACCAGGCACGGGATCAAGTATGCAAGTGGTAGCTTTCATACTAGAAACCTGGTTGCAGAGCATCTCAGGTTTTAGCAAAGTAAATTTGGATAAAGGAATGCCAGAGAACCTAGGAGTATTAACTGTAAGATCGGCAGACTGCAAGGAATGGATATTTGTGCGAATATTGTAAATTTTCTCACTGAAAGATTTGAGAAACTCATTGCACAGCCAGTCAGATGGAGTCAGAAAACTGACACTATCTGCTTTAAGCAGACTATTAATTGTATGAAAGAGCTTCCTGGGATTGCTATGATTATTATCAATAATGTTTGAGAAATAGGCAGATCTTGCAGTTCCAATGGCTACTCTGTAGTTTGACAAGCAATCTATCCAGGCCTGGTGGAACACATTTAAACCAGAGTGCCGCCATTTTCGCTCTAATTTCCGACACATAGCCTTCTGTATACGCAAGTCACCATTATACCAGGGGGCTGACTGTGCATAAGAAACATTACGTGTTTTTATGGGTGCAAAGATGTCCAAGTTGGCTGTAAGGACATTATTAAATACTGAAATTTTATCCTCAAGAGGAGCAGAAGACATGTCAACTAAAGAAGAGACAATCGAGTTTGCAAAGGTAGCATGATCAATTGATTGCCATTTACGGAAAGAAATAGTTCGTGAAGTCTTTCTACTAGAGTGAAATGTCTCGATATTAAAAAGGATAGCTAGATGATCAGAAAGACCAGCATCCACAACTGAGAGATTAGAAAGAGATGAGTCATTTGCAATAATTAAATCTAGTGTGTGTCCTTTACAGTGAGTGGGGACATTTACAAACTGAGAAAAATTAAAGCAGTCCAAGAGTGATAGAAAATCCTTGGCCAAGAGACAGGCTTTCTGATCTACATGTAAGTTAAAATCCCCCAGAATCAAAATTCTCTTAAATCTGACGTAAATTCGATTATGACTACTTGAAGCTACTATTTTCACTCTGAATAAATAGCATTTATGATTTGTACATTATTTGTAGTATTTATTAATATTGGTGTAAAATGCCTCTGCATTTTTGTTTTGACTAATAAAGAAATTGAGAACCAAAAACATTTTTACAGTAAAACTCAAATAGATGAAGAAACAGTAAATCTCTTTAGATTCAGAAGACAAGACTTAAATTCTCATGCGTTTCATATTTTGACGAGCTATGATCGAGGTTCAGTTTTTTACACGTGTTGATTTTTGGCAGATTGCATGGAAACCAATTCCAATTCAAGCGTAATTTTGACCATCGTAGTCAGAAATGTGTGCAGGCTTTCCACAACACAAAACTGTGCATGCACATTCATGACCCTATGAGAAAATTAAGGAATAAACAGTTTCTAGCCGTGTAAAAGTCTAATGTTGGTCAGATCAGCCCGCGGCTCCACAGTGAATCTCCAGAAACCTGTACCGTGAGTGTGTGTTCACTGTAGGACAGATCTATGACAGTGTACAGGTTACTACTGATATCTGACTGAATAATGACAATGTGTGTGTGAACTATTCCTGTACAACAAGCTACTGTCCTCGCGGCCGGGTTTCTGTACGCTACCTTCTTGTACACCAGATCGATGGGGCAGCCGGAGTTTATATCCACAAAATCCACATCGATGTTCTGGTTGAGCAGCTCGGCACATCTGGTCATGGTGTCCGGAAAACAGCCTTCCAGCTGCAACACAAGAGCTCGTGTGAGGTACCGTACACACACCATTACTGTACTCACTTCTGTCACATGACGTCACGTCAGCTCGTGTGAGGTACCGTACACACACCATTACTGTACTCACTTCTGTCACATGACGTCACGTCAGCTCGTGTGAGGTACCGTACACACACCATTACTGTACTCACTTCTGTCACGTCAGCTCGTGTGAGGTACCGTCAGGAATTTTGGGCCCCATGACAAAAAAATAACATTGGGCCCCCCCTGCACAGCTGTTGTCACCAGATCTCTAGGACGTACCTGTCCCATCAGATGCTTTACATAACTCTAGTACTAGCACAATTTTTACTGCTGGTGATTTGTAAATGCAAGTCTGCATACAGTATGCAATTCATTATTTGATGCAAGATTAAAAGCCACCATAAAATGTCCTTAAAGCAATCCTTTACAGTGTCAATGTATTTTTATTGTAAAAATGAATGACAGATTTAAAAAAAAAAGAAAAAAAGAAAAAAACTAAATATATAGGCCCTATTAACTTTTTAATCAAAATAAATGAACATCATCATTCACAAGCATCTCAAGTGTGTGCAAGCTTCTAAAAATAAATTGAAATACACCAGTATTCCTGTAATTCTTTTGTCTTATGAATTTAATAAACAACTCGTCTCGTATTCTGTTCCGAACACACCGCACCATCTACATCATGTGAGTGTAAATGCGCAAAAAACGTTTCCATTGCGAATTTTTTTTTTTCAAAATTGCCTGAAAAACCACCTCATTTCAATTTGCGCAATTTGAAAGGTAATTGAAACACGGATGACGGTGTTTAGTTGCCAGAAACACCAGAAACCACAAAGTTGCATAGTAAAAGAAAATCTGGTTTTCAAAAAAACGAAAGAGAGAAAATAGAGAGGAAAGACAAAAGAAAGGGTGTCAATCTGTTAACGAATTACAGGAATACTGGATTCTAAACCTCATAGAAATGCCACAATCAAGACCTCGAAGCAGAAATGATGGAGAAACACCAAGAAACTCCTCATATCTGCCACTCACAGTATAAGTCTTTCCTTGCCATTGATGCTTGAATAACACGCCTACGAATAATGTCTAGTGCGGTGGCTGGGATATATAAACCTACCAACGTCCGTTGCCACGATTTTTTAAATTACTATTCGCGAGAGGAAAATTAAGTTTTAGTCGCATAACATCGGTTAATCGAAACGGCGTCATTTCGCAATAGTTTTGTATCGATATTTAGAAAATAAATCGCAAAAGTTCTGCGCAAATCTGTAATAGAAACGCGGCTAGATGAGTGCGCTAAGGCAGGACCAAACCATTTCATGCAGATACAGGGGGGTGTATGTTTACTTTTTGGTCAATGGGGATATTTAACTTTTATTGCCAAAATAAGTACAATCAAAGACATCATTAATTGTATTATTATTTGAAATATACTCAATGATGATGGTTTATATAGTGTATAATATAATTAAAAAAAATTAATTACTTTTTACGTATTTGTTGGGGCCCCTGTCAGCCAGGGGTCCTTGGAATCGTCCTAACTTTTCCCCCCTATACGGCGCCCCTGGGTACCGTACACACACCATTACTGTATTTACTTCAGACTCTGTCACATGACGTCACGTCAAAACAGCCACAGCGGCAGCCGGTTCAACCGTTACTCTGAGATGTATGTTTCCAGGCTGGAGTGTGTGTTATTGTTTTGGTCTGTGATACTGTATGTTGCCAATTTCCATTGCGCTCGTTCCTGTTGTGTGTGCTCAATCTGGCGCCCCGCGTGAGTGTCGAGTCTGTGGAGGCGGGAGAAACCACGATCTCTAATATTTTGATTTGGACTGCAGTACCTATTTCCACCACTAGTGGTCATTCTTACAGACTGCACCTTTAATGACCAAACACTGATAGTATGAGGTAGGGCTGCACGATTAATCACATTTCCAATCGCAATTACGATTGCCACGATTACATAATCGTTCAAAGCCGCGATTACAAAAGAAAATCCAGCATGTAATGAGAGGCGAATCACAACTACTTCAGAAAACCCAGCACAGCAAGAACTACCTGCTTTCACCTCAGCTTTCACCTCAGCTTTCACCTCAGAAAAACGTACTTTCCTGTCCTGTCCGCCGTTATAATGTGCTCATAGCGCGCACTTCAAATGCGGCGGCGCGCTGTATATCGCTTCATTGTAGGCGCTATATAAAGTGCAAAAGAAACTATGAGCATGGAACGTTGTTACGTTGTACATTATTAACTCACGAAATAAAAGTAAAATACCAATAAATCACGTTACTGGTACGTCGTGTGTTAGCTGAGATCAATTAGCATGCAGGAATATGTTCATTCTGTTCACCAGGAGCAGTTTCCATGTTTCATTAGCAGTTCTTGTTATTATAATGTGTATTTACCATGGTAACGGTCGTTTCCATATTAACCCCAAAATGCCATTTTATTTTCACTGTGTTATTTTTTATATTTTTAAATGATGTTGGTCATTTATACCAACATTGTATAAACAAAAACTAGTTTGGGACTGCTTTTTAACAGCTTTAGCAGAGGCATAATGTTTATTTATTAGTAGTCAGTCATATTCTACAATTTATGTGTATGTTAAGTAAAGGGGGACTGTGTGTGTGTGTGTGAGCAGTTTTTGTGTAAACATGATGTATTATAATATGCCTATATATATATTCAATGTAAATTGTGATAATCGTAGTTACAATCTCAAGGGACTAATCTGCAGTTGTGATTGGTCATCGCGGCGGTGCAGCGCTAGTGTGAGGAGTGCGCACCTGAACGCCGAACAGGTCTTCGCTGGCGTGTCTCTTGAGCAGAGCCCACTCCGACGCCTGTCCCTGCAGGAGGTTCGTGCACATGGCCATCTCTCCACACGTGACGTCGGCCCCGAAGCGCTTGCACACGCGCCGGAACGGCAGGTTCCCACACTGCACAGAACACACACCGTGAGCCGCGAGCACACGCCTCACGACGCACATTACCGGGAGAGCTTACCGTGGTAAGAGGAGCCAGATACAGCTTGTCTCTGAAATCCACCTGGGATACGAGAGGAAAACACTTCAGAATGAGAAGTACATATATCATACACAAAACAAACATTTAGGAGATCAAAACTGCACCATGGAGCAGAAAAACACGAAATTAAATTGGATTTAATATCACACCCGTTTGATTTGGATCGTGAGATGCTGGTGGGTTGAGGCCAGCTTGGATATTTTCAAGTCGAAATACTATAAAAGAGCACTTTAAAAACCTGTGTATGGTTACATTTAGACTACAAACACACACACACACAAACACACCTGTTTCTTTTCACACGGTCGCAGCTTGATGATGTCAGCGTCTGTAATCGGCCCCACAGTCTTCACCGGAGGAGCCGCACTCTCCTGCAATTCACATTATATTGACGTATTTCATTAAAAGATCTTTAATCTTTGCTCTCAGGAAACCCACGAGCCTGTATGTGTGAAGCAGCGCTGATGGTCTCGGACAGCTTCTGCTCTCTGTAGTTCAGGCTCCACTAGAACAGGTTTTCCTGCTTGAATGTTGATTATTCTCCTCATATTCTCCAGTGTTGCGGCTCCTCTCTTCCCAGTCAGTAACGCTCTGTTTAATCGATCATAACTTCAGTAAACTATGGAGTGCCGCAGGGATCTGTGCTAGGCCCTCTATTATTCTCAATATATATGCTGCCACTTGGAAATATTATAAGGAAACATGGAATTAGTTTCCATTGTTATGCTGATGACACTCAATTATATATTTCATCACGGCCGGATGAAAACGCTAAATTATAAAAATTGACAGAGTGTGTTAAAGATATAAAATATTGGATGACGCGTAATTTTCTTCTATTAAATCCAGACAAGACGGAGGTACTACTCATCGGTTCAAAAAACCGCTCACAAAACCTCTCACACTACAACTTTAACATAGTAGGATGTCCTGCTACTTTATCCTCTACAGTAAAAGATCTGGGTGTCATACTAGACTGAGACCTGTCTTTTAAAAATCATATTTCATATGTTACAAAAACGGCATTTTTCCACCTTAGAAACATTGCTAAGCTACGTAACATGCTCTCAGTTTCTGATGCAGAAAAGTTAGTTCATGCATTCATGACCTCGAGACTAGATTACTGTAATGCTTTATTAGCTGGTTGTCCTGCATCCTCAATAAACAAGCTACAGTTAGTCCAAAATGCAGCCGCTAGAGTTCTTACCAGATCAAGAAAATATGATCATATAACACCGATCTTGTCATCTCTACATTGGTTACCTATAAAGTTCCGTATTAATTATAAGGTATTGTTACTGACTTATAAAACCCTAAACGGCTTAGCTCCAGTTTATTTAACGGATCTTCTATCGCCCTATAATCCATTGCGCTCTTTAAGATCACTAAATTCGAGGCTTCTGGTCGTACCTAGGATATCTAAGTCCACCAAAGGAGGGAGGGCGTTTTCACATTTAGCTCCTAAACTCTGGAATAGCCTTCCTGATACTGTTCGTTGCTCAGACTCGCTCTCCTAGTTCAAAACTAGATTAAAGACGCATCTCTTTAACCAGGCATTCATATAAATGTTTTAATCTTACAGTTAAATCCGGCCTCTAGTTCATAACCGCCAGAGGAGAACTGGCCCCCGACTGAGCCTGGGTTCTCCCAAGGTTTTTTTTTCTCCATTAGGTCACCTGATGGAGTTTTTCGTTTCCTTGCCACTGTTGCCTTTGGCTTGCTCAGTTGGGGATATTCAATTTAATGAATCAATCAATATTACTATTGATAACCATTACCAAACATGGACGTTTTTATTATTATTTTAATTTAATACTGTGAAGCTGCTTTGATACAATCTGTATTGTGAAAAGCGCTATACAAATATTCTTGACTTGACTTGCTGTCTCTATGAAGCCCCTCCTTCTGACAAGCACACTGTGCTCTGATTGGTCGGCTGGAGCAGTGTGTTGTGATTGGTCGAGCGCTTCAAGTGTGTTTGGGAAATGTCCCGCCCCTTACCATAACCGCCAGTTTAACACACTACTAACTCACTCAACCAGGCTCCGCCCCTTTATTCTGCGTATTAATTATTATAATGAGGAATATTGTGAAGTGTTCGTTCCAGTTTATATTGAGCGGTGATATCAAGCAATAACAGACTAAAAAAAATATGGTGTCACCCGTAGCGTTTCTGAAGCCCAAAGTGGGCGGAGCCGGCCGTCGCCATCTTGGCCGCACGTCACTCCCAGATAAACGAACATGTGCAAGCGAGGCGGATTAGCTGAGGTGACGAGACGCTAACACTAGCAGACAAACGGCTAGCAGTGACATCAGCGGCAATCCACCTGTCACTCAAGTGTCCACTCCCTTAATTATGCAGAACTTTAAGGCTTAATATAATTTAAACGGATGAGTTATAAAAATATTCACCGCCACACAGTCGTCATGAAGGGCAGCATTAGCTCTATAGACCAAAAGCAGTTTTAGCACCAGACTGTAAACATGTTTCTCTGCTGTAGAGTTGGGCATTTTAACGGGTCTATGAGCCGGTCTCTAGTGGCCAGTGGAGGAACTGCAGTTTAATCACTCAGTGTTGATTCAAGAGAGAGGGTTCAACACACGACTGACTAACTCAACCAGGCCCCGCCCCTTTCTCCTGCGTATGGATTATACTGAGGACTACTGTGACGTGCTGGCTCCGGTTAACCGCGGAGTTCACCTGAGTGTCCTGAGGATGGCCCGCGTCTCTCAGGTCCTCCGGCTTCTTCCCCCGGCTGATGGTCTTCAGGAACGCCTCGGCGCCGGCGAAGCTCACCTGCTTCTTCCTCAGGCGTCTCTGCAGGTCTTTGTCCAGGTGGTTCCGGACCGGCTCCCTGTCGCCGCAGGGCTTATAGAGATCCGCGTTCACCAGGTTCTTCATCTCGGCGCTGGTGTGAGCTTTAGCAAACCTGCAGGAGACGCCGTACTGACACTTGCCGAAGGTGTTGAACAGGTAGCACTGCTCCCCCAGATCCTCCGCTTTACTGCGCATGTACTCCGACACGTCGTGGAGGAAGCGGCACTTATCGCCGAAGAAGCATTTCGTGTCTCGCTCCTGAAAGACACGCGGATAAACAAGTGTAGTGTTACAGGAGCGCTATGATAAACCACACCAGAGATATTGCTTAAAGGAACACTCCACCGTTTTCTGAAATAGGGCTTATTCACCGTCTGTCCTACATTTAGATAGGTGGGCGAATGCATTTTTGTCAGTGCATGCATTGTTTTAGTTTGGCAGGGTCGCCGCTAGCTTAGCTTAGCATAATGAATGGAATCCTCTGTTGCCAGCTAG
>NC_136894.1:31982131-32052131 GCF_949152265.1 Phoxinus phoxinus | reverse complement strand
TTTGAAGTGATTTTAAGGGCCCAGAAAAGTCATATTATTAAGCCAGATCCTCTCACAGATAAAGTTACGAGTAAACACACATCTCTCTGCTTGAACGAAGACGTGCGTCTACAGTGGATCCGAGCGAGCGTCCGCTCTTTACTCCTCCCGTGACCCCAGCCTCGCTAATTTGGCGTTGAAGCGCTTCTTGCTGGAATCGAGCACGGCGATGCCGCTCTTCTGGAAGTCGTAGCCGAGCTGGTTGAGCCGGATCAGCCGCTGCCGGATGCTGACGAGGCTGAAGTCCAGGACCTTGGGCTTCAGCACCACCTGCTCCGCCCGGACCCCGGCCTCCAGCAGGCAGTCCAGCTTCTGGTTCAGGCGCTCCGAGGACATGAACAGCACGTAGGAGTAGTTCAGGATCATGGCCTTGAAGTGGTCGGCGCCGCACCCCAGCGACCCGAGCTTCCGGCGCAGGCTCTCCAGGTTCCTCTTCAGGCTCTCGTGCGACAGGTCCAGGATCTGAGCGCCGTGGCTCTGGAACAACCCCAGCGCCTCCGAGTTGCTCAGGTTCAGGTTGCGCTTAAGCAAGTCCACGTTAGCGCTGATCCGGTTGGTGCTTCGGATGAAGATGTAGAGGTTCCTGGAGATGATGGTTCTGGTGAAGGTCTGCGGGTCGTTCCCGCCGAGCCTCGCGCACACGTCCCGGAGCAGCTCCACCATGTTCTGGTTCAGCTCCACGCTGTTGGAGAAGGTCCGCGGCGCGGTGGTGAGCAGCCGGTGCAAGTCTTTCCTCGTGATTCCCAGAGACATCAGGAACACGATGTTCTGCTCCAGGTTTTTGTTGTCGCTGGAGCGGAAGAAGGACTCGGGAGAGCGCGTGAGGATGCCGACCACCTCGCGGTCGCTCTGGAAGACGTTCCTCCACAGCGTCCAGCGCTCCTCCAGGTGCGGGCAGGTGCGCGTGATGGACCGCGGGAAGCGGGAGATGATGCTGGCGATGGTCTCCGGCTCGGCTCCTTTGCTCCTCAGGAACAGCGCGAGGCCTTCCTCGTTGGTCAGGTGCCTCCGGAGCACGCCGGGCTGCCGGCGCCGGGCCGACTCCAGGTCCACTCCCATGCTGGACAGGTTCTCCACCAGAGACTCGTTCTCCGGGTTCTCCGGAGGAAGGCTGAGATCCGTGGGTTTGGAGCTGCAGAAGCGAGACGCCGCAGGAAGTGGGGGACATCTCCTGACGGACCACAGGAAGTAGAGGATCCTCTGTGCCATCACTGACCACGCCTGTTGATTGGAGAACACGATTAAATGTTAATAGACCGCAATCTAAATTCAAACACACTCGATCTTATTTCTAAATATGTCGACGATTCGAATATGTCTGTTAAACCTTTGACGAGTACGGTCACTCAAGAGATTAATTCAAAAACTCTGATTCGTCCAGTAATGAAACAAGTGAAGTCTTAATGAGTGAGTCATTGAATCATTCACTCAAGAGATTCATTCAAAAACGCTGATTCGTCCAGTAATGAAACAAGTGAAGTCTTAATGAGTGAGTCATTGAATCATTCACTCAAGAGATTCATTCAAAAACACTGATTCATCCAGTAATGAAACAAGTCAAGTCGTTATGAGTGAGTCATTGAATCGTTCACTCAGGAGATTCATTCAAAAACCATCCAGTAATGAAACAAGTGAAGTCTTTATGAGTGAGTCATTGAATCGTTCACTCATGAGATTCATTAAAAAACACTGATATTACTGGATACATCTAAAAAAAACAATCAATGCCTTGAAAGTATTTACTCTTTTTGTGAAGAAAAAGTACACACTTTTGAGTGCGTAGCAGAAGAATAGACAAGCTTTGGTATACACTAACACACCATACAATGTCTTAATATATTAATTATTTTCATGATCATGCACATTTTCCCCTCAAATTCTCATAAATTAATTCCACAAAACCAATTTTAATAGTTATAAATAATAATAGTAAACGGGTTTCTTCTTGCACAATAGCTTCTTGTTTGTTCTTTTTCATTTGCGGTGAAATAGTAAAACCCAGGACATGTTTTCGTAATATTCACCCAGATATAGTATAGAATGTAGAATCTTATCTAATAATTACATATATATCAGATCGTTTAATAAATCAAAGCGTTAAATAAATCAAAGACACAGCGGACAGTGACAGTACATGTCTATATTAACAATAATAAACTGTATACACATAAATCTGTTTTCAAAGCGCTTTCCCAGAGAAGAATCAGTCAAGCGACTCGCTGATGGAAACTAGAGCCACTGTGAAGAGAAAACCCATAACGAGGAGCTGAACGAGATCAAATAATGATCAGTGCTGAGGAAAAGTTGATATTAGTACGTTAGATATTAGATTAAAAACTCTCGACACAGATCTTCTTATTCATACATAAAGGTTTCTTATTGTAACATAATGCTTCATGATCACTGTTCACTGTCGTGTCTTTATAACTGCGAGCTGTTATTGAGAAGAAAACAACATTTATTATGACCTACCACATCATCTCAGCACATGACGGCTCTCTGTCGTGTTTCCTCGCGGAGTGTGTGTGTGTGTGTGTGTGTGTGTCGCGCCGCCTGCCGGTCTGGCGTGACAGCGACTCCACTGATCACCACACGGGGGCGCAGGACCTCCACTGTTCAGCTCTACATTACTATAATAACTAATGTTATAATCTTCTATTATGCTTTACATGAGAAATACTTGTTTCTCTGTATCTTGTGACTGAACATATGCAGCTTTTTAGTGAGAATAAGAGACTTATTTCAAAAACTTCTTATGCTTATCAAGGCTGCATATATTAGAAAATACAGTAAACAGTAATATTGTGAAAAATTATTAAAATCTAAAATAATTGTTTTTTATTTGTATATATTTTAAAATGAGATTCTATCTATCTATCTATCTATCTTTATACACTGGGTCAGTTTTATTGTTCTGACTTCAGGTAATTTACTGTTAAAGCGAGAGATTCTCCAGAGCTGCAGTTTCATTCGTTCATCATCATGGTCTCATATCGAGTGATTTCAACACAATGATCCTCGTTCTCCTCGTTGTCCCTGTTCTCCGTGTTCGGGAGGATGGCAGATGTCAGGAACACTTGAGAAGGGCCGGCACTCGAGCCTCACTCTCCGTCTGCTGATCAGCTCGTCTCATTCATCATTCATCATTCATCAGAGCCAGATCAGTTTCATCACTGAGACCAGCCTCAGCTCCTCCTTCAGTCTCACACACACACACACACACACACACACACACACACACACACACACACACACACACACACACACACACACACACACACACACACACACACACACACACACACACACACACACACACACACACACACACACACACAACTCTACTCTATTCTACTCTACATCACTATACTCTACTCTTCTCTCCTCTCCTATATACTCTATTCTATTCTACTCTTCTCTATTCTATTCTACTCTATTCTACATCACTATACTCTACTCTTCTCTCCTCTCCTATATACTCTATTCTATTCTACTCTATTCTACATCACTATACTATACTCTTCTCTTCTCTCCTCTCCTATATACTCTACTCTATTCTACTTTATTCTACTCTATTCTACTCTACTCTATTCTACTTTATTCTACTCTACTCTATTCTACTCTACTCTATTCTACTCTATTCTGCTCTATTCTACATCACTATACTATACTCTACTCTTCTCTCCTCTCCTATATACTCTACTCTATTCTACTTTATTCTACTCTATTCTACTCTACTCTATTCTACTTTATTCTGCTCTATTCTACATCACTATACTCTACTCTTCTCTCCTCTCCTATATACTCTACTCTATTCTACTTTATTCTACTCTATTGTACTCTACTCTATTCTACTTTATTCTACTCTATTCTACTCTACTCTATTCTACTTTATTCTGCTCTATTCTACATCACTATACTATACTCTACTCTTCTCTCCTCTCCTATATACTCTACTCTATTCTACTTTATTCTACTCTATTGTACTCTTCTCTACTCTATTCTGCTCTATTCTATTCTACTCTTCTCTACTCTATTCTACTCTTCTCTTCTCTAATCTATTCTATTCCACTCTTCTCTATTCTATTCTACTCTTCTATACTCTATTCTACTCTTCTCTACTCTATTCTATTCTACTCTTCTATACTCTGCTCTTCTCTAATCTATTCTATTCCACTCTTCTCTATTCTATTCTACTCTTCTATACTCTACTCTTCTCTCCTCTCCTATATACTCTACTCTATTCTACTTTATTCTACTCTATTCTACTCTACTCTATTCTACTTTATTCTGCTCTATTCTACATCACTATACTCTACTCTTCTCTCCTCTCCTATATACTCTACTCTATTCTACTTTATTCTACTCTATTGTACTCTACTCTATTCTACTTTATTCTACTCTATTCTACTCTACTCTATTCTACTTTATTCTGCTCTATTCTACATCACTATACTATACTCTACTCTTCTCTCCTCTCCTATATACTCTACTCTATTCTACTTTATTCTACTCTATTGTACTCTTCTCTACTCTATTCTGCTCTATTCTATTCTACTCTTCTCTACTCTATTCTACTCTTCTCTTCTCTAATCTATTCTATTCCACTCTTCTCTATTCTATTCTACTCTTCTATACTCTATTCTACTCTTCTCTACTCTATTCTATTCTACTCTTCTCTACTCTGCTCTTCTCTAATCTATTCTATTCCACTCTTCTCTATTCTATTCTACTCTTCTATACTCTATTCTACTCTTCTCTATTCTACTCTTCTCTACTCCGTTCTATTCTACTCTTCTCTACTCTACTCTATTCTACTCTTCTATACTCTATTATATTCTTCTCTTCTCTATTCTACTCTATTTTACTCTACTCTATTCTACTCTTCTCTACTCTATTTTACTCTATTCTACTCTACTCTACATCACTATACTCTACTCTTCTCTCCTCTCCTATATACTCTATTTTATTCTACTTTATTCTACTCTATTCTACTTTACTCTATACTCTACTCTACTCTATTCTACTTTACTCGCCTCTCCTCTACTCTACTTTACTTTACTCTATACTCTCTACTCTCTACTCTCTACTCTCTACTCTCTACTCTACTTTACTCTATACTCTACTTTATACTCTACTCTACTTTGCTCTATATTCTACTCTACTCTATACTGTACTCTACTCTATTTTACTCTATACTCTACTTTACTCTATACTATACTCTACTCTATACTCTACTATACTCTACTCTACTTTACTCTATACTCTAATCTACTCTATACTCTATTCTACTCTACTCTATACTCTATTCTACTCTACTCTACTCTATACTCTATTCTACTCTATACTCTACTCTATTCTACTCTACTCTATACTCTATTCTACTCTACTCTACTCTATACTCTACTCTACTATACTCTACTATACTCTAATCTACTCTATACTGTATTCTACTCTATACTCTACTCTACTTTACCCTATACTCTACTATACTCTACTATACTCTATTCTACTCTATACTCTACTCTACTATACTCTACTATACTCTAATCTACTCTATACTCTACTTTACTCTCCTGTACTCTACTCCACTCCACTCTACTCTACTCTACTCTACTCTACTCTATACTCTACTTTACTCTCCTGTACTCTACTCCACTCCACTCCACTCCACTCTACTCTACTCTAAACTCTACTTTACTCTACTCTCCTCTTCTTCAGTGGGCTAGTCTGCGGGTGTGAGTGTGATACCTGATCCCGTATCCTCAGTGATGAATAATTCACCGGTGAGTGTTCAGTGTTCAGTTGCCGGGTCTGAGCCTCAGATCTGATCGTCAGAGCATCAGGTGGAGCAGAAGAGAAGGATGTCCAAGAGACGATGGGTGGAATTCAGGATCTGCCAAACCATCAGCTGTTCAGCTCCGGTCGGCCGCAGGAGTAGACCAGCATCCCCTGCTGCGCCCGCAGGTACGACACACACACACACACACACACACACACACACACACACACACACACACACACACTCACACACACACACACACACACACACAGACACACACACACACATATACACACACACACGCGCGCACACACACACACACTCTAATAATACACACACGCACACACGCACGCACACACTCACACGCATGCACACAGACACACACACAGATGCACACTTGCACACACACACACACAGACGCACACACACACACACGCACACACACAGACACACACACTCTCACATGCACACACACACTCAGACGCACACACACACACGCACACACACACTCACATACACACACAGACACACACTCTCACAGACACACACACACACACACTCACATACACACAGACACACGCACGCACACACACACACACACTCACATACACACACAGTCACACACTCACATACACACAGACACACGCACACACACACACATATGCACACACAGACGCACACACACACACACACACACACACACACACACACACACACACACACACACACGCGAGGAGAGTGTGTGTGAGAGACTGATCTGGTCAATAATGGACTGATGTATAGACGACATGTGATTCCTCTGTGTAAAGACTCACTCCTCCTGCTGTGTTCTGTAATATATGACATAAGATATGATCAGTCCCAGTATACCGGGGTCACACCGATACAGCACTACAGGGTGCAATTCATGTATTATACATAGTCATGTCCGCCTAGGACAAATATGATATTACAGTTTTTTTCGATTGCTAAACGACAGTGAGCACAACTGGAGCTACATGTGCAAAACTCTAACTACAGTCTGCACAGCAGCAGTTCATGTGGACCAAACTCTAGTTCGTTTTTCATTGCTTGAACACAGTTTTCAAAACTCTACACACTTATCCCATGACTTTAACCACAACCTGCACAACACTGTGGATTTACAGCACTTTGTTCAAATGCTAACACACTGCTGTCAAAACTGTGAACCACACATTCAAAACAGAATAGATTTCAGCCTCGTGCCTTTCAAACACTGCTGATGGCAACTTCAGCTGAAACAGGTGAGATTTACATCCTTACAGTAAATGAGAACATTACAGGAATATATTTTGTATTGCAATTATAGAATATTTACACAGATATATATATTACAGTAAGTTTGACTGTAAAATATATATTTTACTGTATTACAGTTTTTTTCGATTGCTAAACGACAGTGAGCACAACTGGAGCAACATGTGCAAAACTCTAACTACAGTCTGCACAGCAGCAGTTCATGTGGACCAAACTCTAGTTCGTTTTCCATTGCTTGAACACAGTTTTCAAAACTCTACACACTTATCCCATGACTTTAACCACAACCTGCACAACACTGTGGATTTACAGCACTTTGTTCAAATGCTAACACACTGCTGTCAAAACTGTGGACCACACATTCAAAACAGAATAGATTTCAGCCTTGTGCCTTTCAAACACTGCTGATGGCAACTTCAGCCGAGACAGGAGAGAGTTACATCCTTACAGTAAATGAGAACATTACAGGAATTTATTTTGTTTTGCAATTATAGAATATTTACACAGATATATATATTACAGTAAGTTTGACTGTAATATATAGTTTTACTGTATTACTGTATATACTGTAATATACAACAGGACCCAAAGGCTGGCCCCAACACGAGGAAGAGGAAAAATATTTTCAGATGCGCAGGAAAATGCTATTGTCGCAGATTTATGGTTTTGTACCTGCCTGCATATTCACCCTTCCTCAACCCAATAGAGGAGTTTTTCTCTGCCTGGAGGTGGAAAGTGTTTGGTCACCACCCACATGACCAAATGTCTCTTTTGGAAGCCATGCGTGCCGGATGTGAGGACACGAGTCCAGAGGACAGGGATGGATAATGCACTCCAGAAGGTTCTTCTCCAGGTGCATGGCAAGAGAGAACATTTGATGTGATGTTGATGAAAACCTGTGGCCTGATGCTAGAGAGAAGCAGGATTAGCCCCTCAATTATTTGTTTGAATTACATGTACTTTTAGTTTCTACCTTTTTTTCCCTCATTACTGTAATTTCATAAATTACTACAGACTATTGAAGCAAACTGCTATTTTTCATTTAACTTAAAGAATTGTTATGTTCTAAAAATGTAAATAAATCATGTGAAAGAATGTCACTCTTTTCTTTGAAGAAAATATTACTTTGTATGAAGTCACTGAAATTGTTCAAACTGTAAAGATGAAAAGTTTGTATTTTCTGTATTGGTGTTTGATGCTAGTGTTTTTACTCTCAGTGTGTTCTGAGTGACAGTGTGTGTTATCTCAGTGAGGGTTGTGCATAGTGTTTGGCTGCACTGAGCCTGTTTTGAGCCGTGTGTTAAGAGTTGTGTTGCTTGGAGTGAGTTTTGCAGGAGATGTGAACTGTTTAGCTCAGGAGACTGTTGGTAGTGCAGACTGTAGTTAGAGTTTTGCACATGTAGCTCCAGTTGTGCTCACTGTCGTTTAGCAATCGAAAAAAACTGTAATAATATTCAAATATGATTAAAAATGTGTAAAAGTTTGTGTACAGTTGTGAAAATTGTGATGATGATGATGATAATGCAATAAACATGCCAAATTGTGCATAATTTTTATCCTGGCTGAAATTATGAACAGGAGAGAAACAATTATGATTATGTTGTCATAGTCAGTGTATGCTTTCCCCTGTTTTGCTATGCATTTTTTGGCATATAAAATAAAACCCATAACTGTAGTTTGCATTTTTTGCCAAATAATTTTGTCAGATAAATACCTTAACCAGGTTTAGCGTTTTGTAACTCCCTCATATTTAAAATATTTAAACAATATAAAATATTTTCCTCATATTTTGACGGCAGTGTCATTAAAAACAAATCACTTTTTGCTACTACAGTAGGTACAGTGCGGCAAGAGCATACACTAATGTTGATAGGCCTAATATACAATGTAATCATCAATTATTTATATTTGCACGATTGACAGTTTGTTTGTACAGCGATATTTGCAGTGTCAGGCTTTAGCAGCGTGTGCGCGCGCGGTGACGTCAGCGCGCTGCGAGTCTCGTGTGTTTACGTGGAGAAACATGGCGGCGACTGTGAGTGTGACAGCAAATCCCGAATAAAACACAGCGAAAACCCGAAACCCCACAGGATTTGCCGTCCGAGCCGAAGCAAACACACATGTCAGCGGTCCGCGTTCAGCGCTAGGCGAGTGTGTGTGTGCGTGTGGCGCGTTAATGACGCGCGTGTGTCCGTGTTTAAGCCGCAGGAACCGCAGAGATGATGGAAGACGAGGAGCGACAGAGGAAACTACAGGCCGGCAAAGCCAAGGTGAGATTAACCACACATTTACCTCATGCTTACCTGTCTGCTGCCGGTTACCTCAGAATATACTTCTCGTCTGAGATTTACCTCAACTTTACCTCATTGCTGTAGTTTACCTCAGTTCTGAGATTCAGCCAACAGCTGTCATGTCATTTACCTCACTGACATCTGTGATTTTACTCACATAATCACCTCGAATTTACCTCTATTTTACCTCACTGCTGTCATTTACCTCAGAAAATAACTGACACTTCTGATTTAACTCACATTTACCTAAATTTTACCTCAGAAAACAACTGACAGTTGTGATTTTTCTCACATTTACCTCGTATTTACCTCTATTTTACCTCAGAAAACAACTGACACTTGTGATTTAACTCACATTTACCTCAGAAAACAACTGACAGTTGTGATTTTACTCATATTTACCTTGTATTTACCTCTTTTACCTCAGAAAACAACTGACACTTGTGATTTAACTCACATTTACCTCAGAAATCAACTGACAGTTGTGATTTTACTCACATTTACCTTGTATTTACCTCTATTTCACCTAAAAAAACAACTGACAGTTGTGATTTAACTCTCATTTACCTATATTTTACCTCAGAAAACAACTGACAGTTGTGATTTTACTCACATTTACCTCGTATTTACCTATATTTTACCTTACTGCTATCATTTACCTTAGAAAACAACTGGAACTTGTTATTTAACGTTAACTCACATTGTTATTTCAGAAAACAACTGACACTTGTAATTTAACTCACATTTAACTCGTATTTACCAATATTTTACCTCAGAAAACAACTGACATTTGTGATTTAACTCACATTTACCTCTATTTTACCTCAAAAAACAACTGACAGTTGTGATTTAACTCAAATTTACCTTTTATTTTACCTCAGAAAACAACTGACAGTTATGATTTAACTCAAATGTACTTTACCTCAGAAAACAACTGACAGTTGTGATTTAACTCACATTTACCTCTATTTTACCTCAAAAAACAACTGACAGTTGTGATTTAACTCAAATTTACCTTGATTTTACCTCAGATAACAACTGACAGTTGTGATTTTACTCACATTTACCTCGTATTTACCTCTATTACCTTACTGCTATCATTTACCTCAGAAAACAACTGAAACTTATTTAACGTTAACTCACATTGTTATTTCAGAAAACAACTGACACTTGTAATTTAACTCACATTTAACTTGTATTTACCAATATTTTACCTCAGAAAACAACTGACATTTGTGATTTAACTCACATTTACCTCTATTTTACCTCAAAAAACAACTGACAGTTGTGATTTAACTCAAATTTACCTTTTATTTTACCTCAGAAAACAACTGACAGTTATGATTTAACTCAAATGTACTTTACCTCAGAAAACAACTGACAGTTGTGATTTAACTCACATTTACCTCTATTTTACCTCAAAAAACAACTGACAGTTGTGATTTAACTCAAATTTTCCTTTATTTTACCTCTGATAACAACTGACAGTTGTGATTTTACTCACATTTACCTCGTATTTACCTCTATTTTACCTTACTGCTATCATTTACCTCAGAAAACAACTGGAACTTATTTAACGTTAACTCACATTGTTATTTCAGAAAACAACTCACACTTGTAATTTAACTCACATTTAACTTGTATTTACCAATATTTTACCTCAGAAAACAACTGACATTTGTGATTTAACTCACATTTACCTCTATTTTACCTCAGAAAACAACTGACATTTGTGATTTAACTCACATTTACCTCTATTTTACCCCAGAAAACAACTGACAGTTGTGATTTAACTCAAATTTACCTTTTATTTTACCTCAGAAAACAACTGACAGTTGTGATTTAACTCAAATGTACCTTTATTTTACCTCAGAAAACAACTGACAGTTGTGATTTAACTCAAATTTACCTCTTTTTTACCTCAGAAAACAACTGACAGTTGTGATTTAACTCACATTTACCTCTATTTTACCTCAAAAAACAACTGACAGTTGTGATTTAACTCAAATTTACCTTTATTTTACCTCAGAAAACGACTGACAGTTGTGATTTTACTCACATTTACCTCGTATTTACCTCTATTTTACCTTACTGCTATCATTTACCTCAGAAAACAACTGGAACTTGTTATTTAACGTTAACTCACATTGTTATTTCAGAAAACAACTGACACTTGTAATTTAACTCACATTTAACTCGTATTTACCTCTATTTTACCTCAGAAAACAACTGACAGTTGTGATTTAACTCGCATTACCTTGTATTCAACATTACATCTATTTTACCTCAGAAAACAACTGACACTTGTGATTTAAATCACATTTGCCTAATTTTCTTTACCACTTTTACCTTTTTACCGTAGAGTAATGCTACCTTCACCTGCTGTCGGAAATTTCCCACTTCCCAAGTTGTGAATACGAGTTCGTCTTGTTCAAGTGCTCTGATGTCAGAAAGAACAGGCATCATGGAGGAATATTCTTGCCTATTTACTGGGAAAATCTTATTAAAGCCTAAATGATATTTAGTGTCTCATTCTTTGACACCCATAAACATTCACTGCGCTATCTAGATAGTCAGCTTGCTGGAGTTTCGGTCAAATACAGGCTATTTTTGGTTGTGTATAAAATTAGCTTTAAATGATTATTCATAAATGTAAATATGCACTACTTTAATAACAAGACAAGGCGATGTAGCTGTTATGAAAAAAAACAAAAAACCGATTTATGGTTTAAATTTTATGACACGCCCAACTCGGAAACTCTGGTATCAAAATGATCTCTGAGTTTCCCAGTGGTAAATACGACTTGAGAATACGAATACGTTCATGTTCAAATTTTAACAAGGAAACACACATTTACGATAACTCCGATAGCACATAACTCTTTATGAGTTTTTGTGTTGTCTGTTTTTGAGTGTTTTATGTGCTTTGTCATGCAGTGAGCTCTCGTTTATCTATGAACAGGTGAAGTCATTGTGATATGACTGCAGTTACAGGAGGAATATAAAGCCTTCCTCTGCTGTTTCTCTAGCATGTGGATGGGCTTGTGAGACTGGATTTTCTAGCGATTGCTAAACCGGATCTCTCCCATCATGCCTGTGATTGCACAGATCTTCAGGTCACTATAACCCGCTGGAGCGTGTCAGGACACAGAGCTCCGGCTTATGATTAAGGGTTACGTTTCCAAACGCACTCCATCCGCACTAGTGTTTTCAGGCATTATCCAGAAGTTTCTTGTTAGCCTTGAAACATCGGAAAACGCTAAAATCATCTCACAGCGCATGCATTAAACATAATGAGAAGTAGACCAGATATAATGATGTTATCACGCTATTGGATCTTTTTAATTTTTTTAGCTAAATATCTGTTTTGACGCAGGACAGCAATTGTGAGTACACTTTCTGTTGTCTTTTGCAGGAATGTAATATGACGTCACATTTATCTTGAACAATACTGTGAAAGTGAACAGCACAGCAGCCACACATGAAATACTTTTTTTTCTTTTTCCGATTACATTTTTAATTTTTCTCATTCAATATCTTCTGGACTCTGTTTTCATGGTTGTGTATGTAAGAGGGAGTGTTTGTGTGTAAGAGATAGAGAGTGTGTGTGTGTGAGAGAGAGAGAGAGAGAGAGAGTCTGTGTGCGCATGTGAGTGTGTGTGTGTGTGTGTGAGAGAGAGAGAGAGAGAGTCTGTGTGCGCATGTGAGAGTGTGTGTGTGTGTGTGTGTGTGAGAGAGAGAGAGAGAGAGAGAGAGAGAGTCTGTGTGCGCATGTGAGTGTGTGTGTGTGTGTGAGAGAGAGAGAGAGAGAGAGTCTGTGCGCATGTGAGAGTGTGTGTGTGTGAGAGAGAGAGAGAGAGAGAGAGAGTCTGTGTGCGCATGTGAGAGTGTGTGTGTGTGAGAGAGAGAGAGAGAGAGAGAGAGAGAGTCTGTGTACGCATGTGAGAGCGTGTGTGTGTGTGTGTGTGTGAGAGAGAGAGAGAGAGAGAGAGTCTGTGTGCGCATGTGAGAGTGTGTGTGTGTGAGAGAGAGAGAGAGAGAGAGAGTCTGTGTGCGCATGTGAGAGCGTGTGTGTGTGTGTGTGTGTGAGAGAGAGAGAGAGAGAGAGAGTCTGTGTGCGCATGTGAGAGTGTGTGTGTGTGAGAGAGAGAGAGAGAGAGAGAGAGTCTGTGTACGCATGTGAGAGCGTGTGTGTGTGTGTGTGTGAGAGAGAGAGAGAGAGAGAGAGAGAGTCTGTGTACGCATGTGAGAGCGTGTGTGTGTGTGTGTGTGAGAGAGAGAGAGAGAGAGAGAGAGTCTGTGTGCGCATGTGAGAGTGTGTGTGTGTGAGAGAGAGAGAGAGAGAGAGAGAGAGTCTGTGTACGCATGTGAGAGCGTGTGTGTGTGTGTGTGTGAGAGAGAGAGAGAGAGAGAGAGTCTGTGTGCGCATGTGAGTGTGTGTGTGTGTGTGTGTGTGAGAGAGAGAGAGAGAGAGAGAGAGAGAGTCTGTGTGCGCATGTGAGAGTGTGTGTGTGTGAGAGAGAGAGAGAGAGAGAGAGAGAGTCTGTGTACGCATGTGAGAGCGTGTGTGTGTGTGTGTGTGTGAGAGAGAGAGAGAGAGAGAGAGTCTGTGTGCGCATGTGAGTGTGTGTGTGTGTGTGTGTGTGAGAGAGAGAGAGAGAGAGTGAGTCTGTGTGCGCATGTGAGAGTGTGTGTGTGTGTGAGAGAGAGAGAGAGAGAGAGAGTCTGTGTGCGCATGTGAGTGTGTGTGTGTGTGAGAGAGAGAGTGTCTGTGCGCATGTGAGAGTGTGTGTGTGCGCGCATGTTAGAGAGTGTTTGTTTGTTTGTGTGTGTGTGTGTGTAAGAGATAGAGTGTGTGTGTGTATTAGGGTTGTGCCGATAGACGATAGTATCGTGTATCGACGATAGTCAGTGATATTGCCGATGGCAGATGCCTTTGACGATATCAATACGATAATGGGCTCGTTTTCTTATTAATGTATTCAATTATTTTTATTATTATAATAAAAATAGTATTGTTATTAAATTAATATTAGGAACTACAATTAATTTGCCTTGCCTAAATTTAACGACATCACCTCATAGCCTAACACTTGCGACATCACCATCACACGCGTATGATGACTCCAAGATTTTTTTTTTTTTAAAAACAGACACACAAAAAACTACATCCACATTAAAATTGAATTGCAAGGTGATCCATTCACAAATTGTCACAAGTGCTTGTTTTAACGGACGCATCATTCTTACACTGATCCAAGATGAAAACGGCATTGTTGTTCGTCAGTAGGCCTATTGTTTCCATAGCACATTATGGTTACACATTTGTTAGTTAACAAAACATTTAATGACATTAATAACACTAAAAACAATACGATTACAAAATATTAATAATAATAATAATATCACTAAAATAGCCGGCAGCCTAATAACATGTCTTTAGATCACGAACACAGCACAACTCTTTAAACACTTGTTTAACAATAAATATTCTTCTAATTTTTTCACTGTCATGTAGGTCCACAAGAGAAATATTAAGGCAGTAAATTAAGATAGTTGCTATACCGTTATATCCATCGTCGTCTCTGAGAGGAGAATGTGGCGTTGACCGATGCCAGCGAATGAGCGCGTTTACAAGCACATACTTAACCTGATTATGCTGAATAAACTGACAATCCATGTGGTCATATAAACGCATTAACTGTTTTCCTTTATCGGAGTCAAGTCAGAAGTTTTAGTATAAACCGATCGACTCTGTTTGCCCTTAACTCTGATTTCTCCCGGCATTTAAAACACATTAACCCGCGTTTGTTGCGCTTATTGAAGAGCGCATATGTGAAGAGCATCCAGACAGAGAGAGCACTGGTAGGAGGACATAATCCCAAACTGCGATCTTTCCTGATCCAAGAAATTATTAAAACGTGTTCTAATCTCCTGCAGAAATAGCCTATCAGAATGCTGCGTCTGTGACGGCATGAGAGGATGTGTGTCCGTACATTTCCCGCTGACATTTTGAAATACTCTGAGTCAGATACAAAAATGATTTGATCTTTTTTTTTATCTCACTATACCGGGAAATAACCAGATTTAGCCTATTAATAAACACTCCACCTTTACCAGCAAAATAGAAAAAGATTCTCATATATAAAACGAAGTAATAAAACAAGCAAATTAGTAAAGTAAAAAAGCAAGTTAATAATCAAATAAGTAAGCCCCGCCCCCTCACGATAATATCGTGTATCGCCGATCTCACAGGCTGACGATAGGACGATATGAAAATGGAGCATATCGCCCAACACTAGTGTGTATGCATGCATGTGAGAGTGTGTGTGTGTGTGTGTAAGAGAGAGTGTTTGTGTGTAAGAGATAGAGAGTGTGTGTGTGTTGTGTGTGAGAGAGAGAGAGTGTTGTGTGTCTGTGTGCGCATGTGAGAGAGTGTCTGTGTGTGTGTGTGCGCGCATGTGAGAGAGAGTGTGTGTGTGTGTGTGTGTGTCTGTGTGTGTGTGTGTGTGTAAGAGAGAGAAAGTTTGAGTGAGTGTGTGTGTGCGCGCGCATGTGAGAGTGTTTGTTTGTTTGTGTGTGTGTGTAAGAGAGAGAGAGAGTGTGTGTGTGCATGCATGTGAGTGTGTGTGTGTGTGTGTGTGTGTGTGTGTGTGTGTGTAAGAGATAAAGAGTGTGTGTGTGAGAGAGAGAGAGAGTGAGTCTGTGTGCGCATGTGAGAGAGTGTGTGTGTGTGCGCGCGCATGTGAGAGAGTGTTTGTTTGTGTGTGTGTGAGAGAGAGAGAGAGTGTGTGTGTGTGTGTGTGTGTGAGAGAGAGAGAGAGAGTGTGTGTGTGCGCATGTGAGTGTGTGTGTGTGTAAGAGAGAGAAAGTGTGTGTGTGTGTGTGTGAGAGAGAGAGAGAGAGAGAGAGAGAGAGAGTGTGTGTGTGTGTGAGAGTTTGTGTGTGTGTGTGAGTGAAAGAGAGTGAGTGTGTGGTTAAAGTAAAGTTAGCAATCAAAAAAGCATGTCTAATTAATCGAAATCATAAATAAGATTCCGTTTTTATGACTGTATTCTGGAAATCATAGGACCTTATAGGTACAGTATGAGTCACATGACTAAATAAACATGTATCATCTCTGTTTTCACAGTCCACACACTACAACGCAAAAACAACATTTTCTAATTTATGCACAGTTTGAAAAACATCTGCAAAAAACTTTGACGGAAGGCCAAACCAGAGAAAAATAAGTTTTTTAACACATTTGGATTAGTGTTTTTCAAATTGCATTATATCAGTGATTTACTTCCTTGCTTCTAGGTGTCGTATCAGTGTGTGTGGATGAACCCGTAACGATCGAGCTCTAGCGTGTCCTCGCATCGCTGTGTCTCCACACGCCGGCCGTGATAGCAGAGCCGCGCTACCTCAGAAACAGAGCCGACTCCTCTCTGTGTGCGAGTCTAAATATACCCGAGTCTGAGGGACGGGTGAGGTCGTGACCTCTCTCTGCGCTCCCTGTGAAGGGAACATATGTGGACGAGGTCACTAGTGTCGACCTCTAGAGGCTCGTGTGTCTAATTCCCCCTGACAGGTTTACATGATGTCCTGCAGAGCGCAAACACACGCCGTCACACACACCTCGATCCTCCTGTGTGTGTGTGTGTGTGTGTGTGTGTGTGTGTGTGTGTGTGTGTGTGTGTGTGTGTGAGGGAGAGATGTAGAGTTAGGACTAGGCCTGGGCAAAGATTAATCACTTCCAAAATAACATTGTGTATAATAATTTTTTCATATATAAATACATATATTCATACCTCTTTATATGAGTTTAAACTCAAACTAAAGTTATATCTCTTGGACCGGCATTTTTCTAAATTTTTAATGAGGGTTTAACTATATTGTTTAATTCATATTTTGCTCTTCTTTTCATGTTTCCTGTTTCTTTAGTTATGTAAAGCACAGTGGTCAACTTCTGTTGTGTTTACTTGGTTTTAGAGATGCTCCGATCAGCATTTTTGGGGCCGATCACCAATTACCGATCACCAAAATCATGATCTGCCGATCACAGAATGGCAGAGGAATGGGAATCTTTCTATAATCTAGCAGAGTTTGCACCATTTGTAGAAATGAAACTACCGGTAACTATGAGGTGGCAAGAACTATTTTTTTTTTCTGGAATAACCAATTATGCAAAACACCCCAAAACCAGCAGGTTGTTTATCAGACATTACCATCGTGTCAATTCAAGATTTTGATTAATATGCGCGAGGGAGGGAGTGCAAGACAGTTAAGAAGGTGAGAGTGTGCGCGCGCGGCCGAGCTCTCTCTCTCTCTCTGCTCGTTCTTTCAGTAACATGCGCCCTGTCACAAGCGCAGCAGTCTGTTCACTCAATCTACATCACTCACCGATCAAATAAGCCTTTGGCGGGATAAAAAATCGCTTTGGCAGCCGCCAAAAAACGTAATATGCAGCGGACGGTGTTGATTCTGTGGCGCACCGCCCACGAATTAGTCTATGTGTGGGAAACACTGCAGTCTAACTGCCAAGCGTGATCGATCACCAAATATAACGTGACATGCACTTGGAAATGTATATTTAGTAAAAATACAGCTTTCATTAGTTGTTACAAGTGTAGGCTACTAATTACTATTTAATCAAATGTCAGAAAAAATTGTTTTGTGACATAAGGTAAAGTGAGAGCTGGGCGGGGCAGTAGGGGGCGCGGCGCTTTCGGTTCGAAATGAGAGTATCGCGGTTCGAACCGTAGGTGGTGTATCGCGGTTTTTCAGTTTGGTTTGAATATCGTTACACACCTATTATATATATATATATATATACACAAAATAATTCTACACAGTACACACACATATATTATGTGAACACAAACTTTTATTTTGGATTTGATCAATCTTTGCACGGCACTAATTTGGACTGAATTTGAGCAACAGAAGACTGTGAATAATTTTAAATAGACACTTTAATTTTACCATTTTACACCTTCAATACTGTGAATATGAATCATTTTTGAAGAAGATAATCACTTATTTCATGCATTGTTTACTCCTGAGTTCATTTGAGCTATTATTCCTGAATCCACTGAAATGTCATCTTGACACCGGCGTTCGCTTCTCACACTCTCCTCACCAGTCGATTAGTGCCGCAGACCGACAGGCACAACATTCACTTTGTAAATGTCAAGAGCCGCTGAATAAAGACGTCTGTGATGGAAAGAGATGATTCATATTTTCTTTTGTAAACATTCGGAGTGAATGCAAACAAAAGCAGAAAAACACGTTTCTTAAAATTGTGCTGCTTTGGAGCAAAAGTAATTAATTGCAGACGGATCGTGTGTAATAGCGCTGTGGACGTCTCAGACAGCGGGATTGTAGAGTTGCTCGGTCACATGACCCATCTCTCCTTAGCTTGACATGCATTCAGTGCAATAGATTTGTCATTAGTGGTGCAGCGGATCAATGACATTTTTTGAGCCATGGATTGGATAATTTTTCTGGTCAGAATAAAAATAAAAAAATTTATCCTAACTTTGCTTTTCATTTATTACTGAAAGCTCACTTTAAGTTATTCGATAGCACATTAAAAACTACTAGCCAAACTGATAAAGTTCAAACATTATTAAACACAAGTGAACAGTAATAAACTAAGAACAAATACACACATTACAAGCAGAGATGAAAACTGAGTAACAAAGTCTAACACTATTATTCAGGTACCAGGGCTCCAGACTGCGACCAGTAAATTTGAGAGTGTGCGACCAGTAAATTTGTCCCTTTTTTTTTTTACACGTTAAACGTGGAAGGGGCTTATCAATGAATCCGGAATGTGTGGCAGGCCAATGAGTGAGAAGAATAGGGAATGGCCACTGTAAGTGGGAGGGCCCTAGAGATAATCAAGCGCACGTTTAAACGTCTGTGGGAAGGAGACGGAGACAAATATCACAATCTGCTATGTGCGTCTGAGCAACGAGCAAGCGAACTATTGACTCGTTCTTCGACCTGCGGCTACTCTGCCAGTTAAACTCACTTGCTGGCTTCCCAAATAATACATTACAACAGCGATAATCAAAAAAACGTGAACAAAACGATTACTCTTTGTAAACATTGTTCAATGTGAGTGCCAAATGACACACACACACACACACACACACACACACACACACACACACACACACACACACACACACACACACACACACACACACACACACACACACACACACACACACACACACACACACTCTCACTCTCTCACTCACTCACTCACTCTCTCACACTCCGCGCATGACCCCTGACCCCTGCCGCACAGTAACACTGGATCTGCTGTGTGTGTTTCTGCAGTTGGCGTTCATCAGCTGTTAGCGCTCGCGGTTTCATGCCAGTGTCATTAGCAGCGGCTCTCGGGATCACGACTGGAGGACAGTCTCGCGGTCTCGACGCTAAACACAAACGCTGCGGTTGTGAATATGATGCTAAGACTAGCAATGGTGCAAATCATAGCGTAGGAAATTATTTTATCTCGATGCGAATGCATGAAACTACAAAACTACAGTTCTAAACCTGATGCCTGATATCTGTGATCTGACCCACATCTAAACAGTTTAGGGCTTTTAATTGGCCATGTGTTAAACCTGTGCATTAGATGAGACCGAGCCGAGGCACGTCTGCAGCCGTGAGCATAGACATCATATAGATAGACGCCCTATCGACCGCTACTGCCTATTAGCGCGGTCGAGCCGTGGGGCCGCCATCTTAAACCGGTCACCCGCTCCACTCAGTGTAATCTGTATGGCCGGTGCAATAAGCTGTCAGCGCATTTAATTAATCATAACTCACTAAAGACCCAACTGATTTTCACGCGGGGTTTTTTTCTGCAAATGTCATTAATGTAGCTATGATACAGGACACATGGTTCGGCATATTTTAATATTCATAGTAGGCTTAACAGTAATATAATATTCTGATATCAGATATAAAGTGACCAGACGTCCAAAATCAAAATATGTGATGTAGGATATAAGGTATTTTATAAATCACACACTATAAATATGATAAAGAAGCAGAAACAGAGTTGCAGTAAAGTAAGATATTTTAATAAGTTGAAGAAACAATAATGATGTGACACACACACACACACATACACTTACTCTCTCTCTCACACTCACACACACTCGATTTGCGCATCGCCCGTCTGTGTGTATTAAAGTTAACGTTACACAGGTAAGTTAAAGTTATAAACTTACATAGATTGCTTCCTGATATCACGTGCGCAAACACAAATAACCTATATTTATATATGCTTATACTACAGGGCCGTTGAATGCTTGTATCTGATAACCGAGAAGCTCTTGTAATTATTACTTTACCCCACCTCTCCATGCCGAGTGATGCAGTAAACATAGCCAAGCTAACGTTAGCTGGCTACGATTTCAGTACAGTAATATCAAAGATCCTTGCTCCTTCTCAATTATCTGGTAATATTCTATTCACAAAATACAACCAAAAGTACGGTAATGTTAAAAATTACTTGTGAAAAGTAATCCCGGGCCCTATATTGCGATGGTCCGCCGATTAGAACAGGAAAATGCTCCACAGTGCTCTGGAATCTAACTGCTGCTAAGCAACGAAACTAGGAGTACGACCGGTTTAAGATGGCGGCCGTATTTCTCGGTGCCCAGCGGCCAATAGGGCATCTAGTCTCTATATAATATCTATGGCCGTGAGTGTGTGTCCAGTTGCTGCTTAACTCCAGATCTGCTCCATTATGCAGAATCAATAGTTCCAGCCCAGCGTGTTTCTGTACCCTGATCTGAGCGCTTTAGTGAGTGAGTGTGTGTGTGTGTGTGTGTGTGTGTGTGTGTGTGTGTGTGTGAGAGAGAGAGAGAGAGAGAGAGAGAGAGAGTGTGTATGTGTGTGAGAGAGAGAGAGAGAGAGAGAGAGTGACTGACTGACTTTGTGTGTGTGTGTGTGAGAGTGAGAGTTTTTGTGTGTGAGAGTTTGTGTGTGTGTGAGTTTTTTTTTGTGTGAGTGAGAGAGAGTGTGCGTGTGTGTGAGTCTGTGTAAGAGTTTGTGTGTCTGAGTGTTTTTTGTGTGAGTCTGTGTGTGTGTCTGTTTGTTTGTTTCCGTGAGTGTGTGTGTGTGTCTCTGTTTGTTTGTTTGTGTGAGTGTGTGTCTGTTTGTGTGTGTGTGAGTCTGTTTGTGTGTGTGTATGCATGTGTGTGAGTCTGTGTAAGAGTGTGTGTGAGTGAGTGTTTTTTGTGTGTGTGTGTGTGTCTGTTTGTGTGTGTGTGCATGTGTGTGAGTCTGTTTGTGTGTGAGTCTGTTTGTGTGTGTGTGTGTGTGTGTGTGTGTGTGTGTGCGTGCATGTGTGTGAGTCTGTTTGTTTGTGTGTGTGTGTGTGTGTATGCATGTGTGTGAGAGTCTGTTTGTGTGTGTATGCGTGTGTGTGTGTGTGTGTGCATGTGTGTGTGTGTGCATGTGTGTGTATGCGTGTGTGTGTGTGCATGCATGCGTGTGTGTTGTGATTGCTGGCTAAAAGCTCTAGATAACAAGAGGGATAATTCTAGGATAATTGGCTTGGCCAATAAAAGTGTCACTCAAGAGATATTATAATAAAACTGTAGCGGCTGCATAATTAAACACGTCCTACACACTCCGCGATCATGATCTTAATTAACAGCCGCGCACATGTTTGCGTGACCTTGTTCTGATCCGCATTAACTGTTGTCAGTAATTGTTTGGTCCATATTATAACACATATATAATTTGAGCATCACAGAGCGTGAACTTTCACCTCGAAGAATCTGTGTTTGATCCGCTGACAACATTTATTATTTAACATTCAAAAGTAATAATTGTAATGCTTTTGAAAGAGTCTCTTCTGCTCATGACTGCATTTATTTGATCAAATACAGAAAAAATTGTGAAATATTATTATAATTTAGATCATCAGTTCTCTCTGTGAATATCTAGTAAAGTGTAATTTACTCCTGTGATCAACTCCAGTCATTACTCCAGTCTTCAGTGTCACATGATCCTCCAGAGATCAGTGTAATATGAGGATCTGATGCTCAAGACACATTTATGATCATCATCAGTGTTGAAACCGTGTGAAAATTGATGCATTGTATTTCTCAGGATTCTTTGATGAATAGAAAGTTGTAAAGAACAGCATTTATTTGAAGTAGAATCTTTTGTAACATTAAAAAGGTAATTTTTGATCAGGTGAATGTGTCTCTGCTGAGTGAAAACGGTGTCGGTCTGAGGAGCGCAGCGCCGCGGACCCGACCGCTGGAGAGACAGACCCACGTCTCCAGAGGCCAAGTGTGTGTCGGCAGGAGACGCCGGTTAGATAACCCAGAGATTAATGCCAGCCTTTGTGGGGAAAAACAAATTAAATGTAATTTCAAGCTGTGCGATTGCTTGGCTTCCGGCTCCTGCTGTTGCCGTCTCGGGTTTCACTCTGAGAACGCCAGACTCACATGTGCAGTTTCTACAACTGTTATCAGTCTGATTAGGTCAATAATAGAACTAGAGGTAATAAGAACAATACTTCTAATGCATTTATTAATACATTTTTAAAAAACAAAATGTGTGTTAACATTAGTTAATGCACAGTGAACTAACATGAACAACTGTTTTATTTTTTTTAACTTACATTAATGTTAATAAATCAATGTTAACAAATTAGACCTTATTGTAAAGTGTTTAGATGGTCATATCAGGCCTTGGATGAAGTGTGGATGTTTTTTTTGTGTTTTTTTAAAACTACACTTAAAAAAAAAAAAAAAAAAATCCGTTAAATTTACAGTAAAAAACGGGCAGCTGTGGTTGCCAGAAATGTACCGTAAAAAATACGGTAGCAACTAGGGGTGTTAACGGTTCTCAAAATTCACGGTTAGTTCGATACGATACACTTGTGTCACGGTTCGGTAAGTTTTCGATACAGCAAAAAGGAAGAAATGGCAGAAATTTCCTTGATTTTATTTTTTCAATTATATTTTTATTAAAACTAACGTCATAAAGTATGATATTTTTTTAACTTTGAGCAATGATGGAGCTATACTTGACTTTTCTTAGGAGCATATTAAACAAAACAGCTCCTTGGACAAAATTCTATGTTATATTGTAGTAGTTATAAACAGGTTTATTAGAGCTCCGACGTAATGTTACTTAAAAGCATTATAGCCTAACGTTACTATTCCTGCCACACTTCCATGGTTACAGTGAGTGTTACTACTAGGGATGCAAATTATCGATTAATTCATTAATCATTAGTTGATTGACCTTATCGATCGATTAACTGATAAGCGGCTATTTTCCTGAGAATGTACATTTCTCACGGTATCAACAGTGTCTTTAACATAAAAAGCAAAATATTGCTTATATACTGAACAAAAATGCATGTTATATTGCTCAAATGATGTTTTATTGTAACAGTTGGGATACGGTACAGAATGGCATTTATGTAGTTTAACAAAATAAATTATGCACAGAAAATTAAAATACATAAAAAATAATTGTGCACTGGCTCACCTGTTGCAAACATTAAGCAACATAAAATAAATGTTAAATAAAAATCTATATGGGTAGGCTTAGCCTAAACTATATTAAGTCTACATAATAATCTATCTGGTAAACTACTTGAAAAACTTGAAACATTAGCAGCACTTATTGATGCTTGGTCTGAGAAAGGTAACAGTAAGATTACTAGACCTGGAAACTTCAAATATAGAACTGAAGGGATGTCAATTTTCACAAATTCCCATGATCGATCGTAATTTAAATTAACGATCAATTATGCGTCTGATGCAGTGCATATGGCCAACAGCATGACAGGGTTTGTTAAAAACGCTATGTTACTCACCAAATGAATGAGAGTGGCTTTTAATCCAAATAAAAGGCTAGTAGGATTGTAAAATGTTTCGATGTGAATGATAATTAAATTAATTATTTAATAATCAAATATAACGACTAATAATACAACGTGTCACCAACGCCGCCTCAGATGCGTGCTTGCAGTGTGTTGTAACGTTAGACGTGCACTGAAACGCACTGAAAACGGCAACTAAACCCAATGAATTCACAACGATTTAATAAAATAGTGTTCTGATGTTATGAAATATGACAGTCCCATTATTAGTCATGCATTGCTACTTGAGCGGCGTGCGTGAATGAACCGTTGAGCACTTTGCTAGCGCGTTATTTAACTCAAAGAAGCGCAACCTATATGAGATTAGTCCGATATATACAAAATAAACATGATATTACAAATTATATCTGCACAAAATGACGTGAATGCACAAGTGAACTTGAGTTACGTGCCATTCAGAATGACTCATGTTGTGGACGCGCTCTTCCTGGAACACGGCAACTAAACCCAAATACTTCACAATGTGATTATTTATTATTATTTGTAGGCCTGTCACGATAACAAATTTTGCTGGACGATAAATTGTCCAAGAAATTATCGTGATAAACGATAATATCGTCGATCTGAGACCATTTTCATCTATGTGCAGGTGCATGTGCATGTTTACTGTGTTACTGGCAGTGTTGTGCCAGTTCATACTTAAAAAGAACTAGCTCAAAGTTCAGTTCACACACAGATGATAATGAACTAGTTCATGTTCATAGTTCTTTTTTTTATTTTTATAAACTAAGTTCACATATCTAAAAATGAACTAGTTTACGTTCATTTGTTAAATTCTTTTAACAAAGATGTAGGCTATTATTAATAATAATGTTATTTCAACACAATATCTCGTTATTTCGAAATAATATGTGTGCGTGCATCTGTAAATCCGGTGACGCGCGTATTGATTTTTATTAATAAACAAGTGTTTTCTCTAAAAGTGTCGACTCGGCTGCAAAGATGAAGTTGACGATCGCCATCTCCGTGTGAACGCGCTTATAGAGAGAAATGCACATAAATAAGCCTAATAATGGATTACATAATCAGAGAGTAGCCTTTTTCTTTTTGAATTATTTCGTTTAAAGACATTTCAAGCTTTGTGTATTTGGTGTATTTGTCATGTCTGTGTGAGGCATACACTGAGTTTCGTTAAGTTAGGATGTGCTCTAGTTCACGTGCAATAGCGCGCGGGCGCCTCCGTTACATTTGTTTCGTCGGCCTATTCATTAAATACAGGCAATTGGTTGATGAAAAATTTATTAAAATTAAGATACAATTTATACAAAACGAAATTCACTTTATAAAAAACGAAATTCACTTTAAAGAAAGGCTTTCTATAACAACTTCAACGGTCAAAATCATGTCTGACCCGCTCCATGTGTCTCATATTGCGCATCCTATCTTACTCGGTCGTGCTGTTCACTTTTCATAAATCAACATAAATGGAAAAATAAAATAACATTATAATATTTTAACAAATATGAAACGCGCTTTTTTTTTAATGGCTACAACAGTAGTAGGCCTACATAGCCTACTCTCTATTTGTACAAATTTCTGCACATTAATTTAATTCTGAATTTTAAACACACAAGTTGAAAGGCATTTGTTCAAAAATCAAGTTCACGGATAATTGTGCGTGCATTTATTAGCCTAATCATTATGATAGGCTACTAAAATCCTAACAAATAGGCTATGCTATGTACAAAAAATCAGATGAGTTCTCTCGAAAAATCTCTCGTTCACGTTCATTGTTTGTATGAAAAGTGATTCGTTCAGTTCAGCGTTCGGCAAAAATATGAACGTCGTTCATTGAATGCGTTCATGCACAACACTGGGTTTTAGTCGATACTGTTTTACAACAAATGCGACATACCGGCTCGCTCAGGTTAAGTGGTTCACCACGGTCATTCGGTTTAAATCCGAAGTGCTCCCACACTGCAGCTGTCGCGTTTGGCTTTGAAACCGTCTCGTCTTTTCGCTCTTCTCGGCAGTCACCTCAAGCACTCCCGCCTTCCCACACAAAGTCCATGTGACTGACAAGCGCCGCCTCCCCACACAAAAGACAATGCAACTGACAAGAGGGTTCACTTCTCCTACGCTAAGGAAACGAGAGTTGTCATTCAGTCGCGGATAAAAAACAAGTAGGCTATGCAAATTAAATTATCGCGGCTAGAAAAATTATCGAGGTCATTTTTTTTATCGTGCGATTAATCGATTTATCGACTATCGCGACAGGCCTAATTATTTGTATTATTTTATTATATACACAATGTGATAGTGATGCACCGAAATGAAAATTCTGGGCCGAAACCGATACCGAAAATTTAGGATGCACTTGGCCGAAAACCGAAACCGATACCGAAAATGGCTTCTTTTAAAAACTTTAATATATATTTATTTATATTGCTTAATTTTTTAATGGATCTGAAATGAAAAATCACAAACCAATAGAATAATCAAACTTTTATTACCACTAACAGTTACATAACAAAACCTAAAATATTTTATATATTATATATATTTTATATTGCATGTGCTTCATGAGGCACACGCGCGCGGTCTCTTGCTCTCTCTCCCTCTCCCCGCTACACGGTTTGTAGCACAGTCTCTGTCTCGCGGGCGCGCTCGCTCTAGATTCCGGAGATTTTAACTAATTCGCGGGCATCAGTGAGCCGCTATCAATATGCGGGAGACTCCCGGACTTGGGATGTCTGTATTTCTATACTGAAATAATATCGGCATTATAATTATTGATTTTTCATTACGCTAGTATTTTTTGGTGCCCTCTCAGCTCATGCGCGTGGTGGGAGCGGCGGCGCTGGTTGTCCTCATCTGAAACTTTAAAATACTTCCATACCGCTGACATGCTTAATCTTTGCAGACGTGTGCAAACAGCTCGACCGTGAGTGAAACCTGCTTGAGCACGGAGGGGAGGGGAGGGGTGGGGTGGTTGACGAGTGACAGCTCGACCGTGAGTGAAACCCAAGCGCTGGCGCGCGAATGGTAGGGGCGCGGTTGACATTTTCGGCTGGCTTTTTTATTTCGGCCCGAAACCGATAATGCCATTTTCGGCCGAAATTTTCGGCGACCGAAATTTCGGTGCACCCCTACAATGTGACTATTTATTACACTATTGTTCTCTTTATAATGTTATGTAATATGACAGTCCCAAATTAATAGTCATTATTAGTCGTGCATTGCCGTTTGAGCTGCGCGCGCTAAAGATCACGCTTCAACAATTCTTAACCAAATGCATCCAATATGAGATAAATCAGATATAGATAGGCGTACACATAATAAACTATTACAACTTGCATTTGCACAAAACAAAAGGCTGCGAATGCACACGAAAACTTATAGTCATGATGAAGGTGTAAAATAGTCCCAAACATAACTCCGGCGCGCTCACTTGTGTTTCGCGGTTGAGCAGCACGCACGCGCATGATCCTGCTTAATCGATGATCGATAAGTTTGATCGATTAATGTATTATCGACAATTAATCGATCGTCGATTAATCGTTTGCATCCCTAGTTACTACAGTAAATCATGGTGAATGTTGCAGATCTGGACACTGAATAGTTAATTCATGGCTCAACGTGTCTCCTGGTTTCCACGTCAGCGCTGTTTGATCCGCTAATAACAGAGAAATGTGAATGTTTCTCACTAGATCTCGCAGCGATGTTATTGCTTCAGTGGCGAATCAAATGCTTTCTTTAGCTGTGTTAGTAACAGTGCTGCTTGATCAAGGTCGGCTTGCGCTGCATTGGTCCAAACACTGATAAACGGTCCGTCAACCACACAATAACGAGCAGCTCAGTTTCGCTCCGCTTGCATAACGTTTGCCATTTGATGTTGGGCAATGTTGTGTTCGCACCAGTGCCTCTTACATTATGAGCGCGCTTGCCACGCGCAACGCTCCTACATTTGAAATAACGATATTTTGGTCGGCAGGAAAAATAGTCCGACGAACGGTTCAATACGAATATGTGTATCGTTGCACCCCTAGTATCAACAAACTTAACTTAAATTTACAGTAAAAAAAAAAAAACATTTCATTATCTGATATAATGTTAATTTACCGATTGATTGAAGTGCTTCTGTACTATTGTAATACACTGACAACCACCAATCACAGTGGAGATGGGTCACATGATCCATCAAAGCTCATCACAAGCTGCTTTTTCATAAACTGAGAAAGTTAATAATATTAATATATAGAAGATTCAGTGTCATTCACACAAACACACGACATTTTATAAATGCAATAAACATTAATTTAACAACATTAAATGTAACATAAACACTAATGTGCATAACTGATTAGGAAAAACTATGAAGAAACTCAATTATTTCAACAAAAATACATCAAATGTGAAGTGTCCCGCAGGGAATTGTGGGAATGTTAATTTACGGTTTTCACTGTAAATAATACAATTTGTTCTTTTTCACTTCCAAACACTGTAAATTTAACGGTACTTTACTGTAAAATTATATTAAAAGTACAGTTAGATCTATCAGTGAGTCAGCGTATACAGTACGGACACTTTTTATTAGCCTATTAACAGTTGTTCACCCTAGCATTTTTTTTACCGTTATAATCACGATAATGTTTTACACATCAACATCACAGCATATGTAGCGTGAGAGTGTTGTTTCTCCTCTGCGTGTGTGTGTGTGTGTGTGTGTGTGTGTGCGCGTGTGTGCGTGTGTGTGTGTGTGTGTGTGTGTAATCTGCATGTTGTCTGAGAGACGAGGAGTTCTCGTCGATGTTGTTACAGCCGCTGGCCTCTGTGGAGCCGTGTTGTTTCTCCGGCTGAACTTTCCCAGGAGTCTTTGCTGTATCCCAGACACTGGCTCTGATCCCGCGGGACGCCTCTGATCCGGGATCAGCTCTTATTGGACACCGCGATCAGGAGTGTGTGTGTGTGTGTGTGTGTGTGTGTTCACACTCTCCCTCTCCACTCATTAGTGTTCATTTACTGTAATGGACGTACATTAGTGCGACCGCTCTTTTTGCTTGTTTACATAAATAATGTAAAAGCCGCACGTCGGATTCCTGAGCCGTCGCCATGGTAACAGCAAAAGAGACTTTTTTTTCTTTTTCTTTTTTTTAATCGGCTGTATTTCGGCTCGGGCGTTAAGAGGTTTTCTGGGAAATGTGAAATGTGTTTCTCACTCATGTTCTTGAGTGTTTGAGAGGGGGGTTCTGGGTAAAATGTCAAAGCGCTCCTGGCGTTCTGATCCGGACCGAGATGTTCAGCTATTATAGAGGCGAGGGGTGGTTTAAGCACTTTATGGAACTATAACAAATTATGGCAATTAATTTATGAGTGAGTTATCAGTGGATGCCAGTGCATCATCTCAAGTTGATAAGTGTGTTGTTGTGTGCTAAAAACAGCATAACTTTATTCATAAACTTATGGAGGAATTTAACCCACTACGATCAATTCATGTCATTTAATTATTACATATTTCATAGTATATGCAAATAAATAACTAAATAAAAGTGCAATACAATTTACATAATGTCGTATTTCAGGTCACTCTTATTTTTTACATAATTTACAAATTTCACATAATTATATATTTGTAGTTATGTCCCAATTATGCTTATGTTAATTGATTCAATATTACATGATGTGTTTATTTTTATGATATAATGATTTGCTTTATGCATATTAGCTTTTTGTTTATGGTGTATATATTTTTATTTATTTAATGAGGCTATTTATACTGTCATTTCATTATATATATATTGATTACCACATCTCTGATGCATTTAATCAGTTCATTATATTAATGTTATTTAGTCTTCACAGAAACTGAAAGATCTTTGTGAAGTAAATCCCACATGAACTTGTGTGAGTCTCTGGTGAAAATAGTGAGACGTGTTGTTGCTCTCGCAAAACAGCTGTGTGTGAGTGTGTGTGTGCGTGCAGACGGGTGTGTGTGTGTGTGTGTGTGTGTGTGTCTGCAGACAGCTGTGTGTTTGTCTCTCTCTGAAGACAGGTGTGTGTGTGTGTGTGTGTGTCTGCAGACAGCTGTGTGTTTGTCTCTCTCTGAAGACAGGTGTGTGTGTGTGTGTTTGTCTCTGTCTCTTTCTGCAGACAGGTGTGTGTGTGTGTTTGTGTGTGTGTGTGTGTGTGTGTGTGTGTGTGTGTGTGTGTGCAGACAGGTGGCCACTGCTTTCTCTCCCAGCTGCTGGTTTTGTGATGTACGGTGTGTGTTCATGTGTTCGGTCACAGACGCCGTTATTCTGTCTCTGTCAGTTGTTCTGATTATCCGTGTGTTAAACTATATGAACATGTGACTGGTTTTACTTCTGTAGTGTGCTGTAGTTCTGAATATAAGACGTTATTTAATGGTGTGCTTTATCTCCATCTTTCTTCAGTGTGTGTGTTGCTGTGTGATCATGAGAGAGCTGCAGTTCTTCTCTATATCAGTGTCAGTGTTTCTGAACTCCTGAAACGCCTCCACTGTAGTCTCGAGTTTCTCCCGGGAACGAACACGTCACAATATTCCTCGTTATAATAATTAATACGCAGAATAAAGGGGCGGAGCCTGGTTGAGTGAGTTAGTAGTGTGTTAAACTGGCGGTTATGGTAATTAGGGGCGGGACATTTCCCAAACACACTCGAAGCGCTCGACCAATCACAACACACTGATCCAGCCGACCAATCAGAGCACAGTGTGCTTTTCAGAAGGAGGGGCTTCATAGAGACAGGAAGTAAACAAAGCGTTACTGACAGACTGGGAAGAGAGGAGCCGCAACAATGGAGAATATGAGGAGAATAATCAACATTCAAGCAGGAGAACATGTTCTAGTCGAGCCTGAAAACATCATGACTTTGTGAAAGGCAGAATATGGGCTCTTTAAAGAGGAAAAAATGTTGGGAGGCACCTGATCTTTTTCTTTTGGGAATTGATTAAAAATTTGGTCTGGAACGAGGTTGAAAAATAAGAGGGATTGATTGTTCCTGGAGCTCAAACAGTAAAATATGGTGCTAGCTACGCCAAAGTCATGAATTTGATTCCTGGGGAATGCATGTCGACCGTTGGATAAATGCATCTGTGAAATGCAAAAAAAGTAATTCACAGTAAAATCAGAGACATTAGGAAAGTAACTATTCTGTCTTAATTCGAGAATTAAGCTGCGCAGGATCTTCACGTTGAGTATTTGGGTCAGTAAAGGTTATCAGGTGAGCCGCTCAGGTATTAACACACAAACTTTAGCGCCGGAAGTCCTGATCCCGTTTCCAGCACAAGCAACAGGATTCATGTGATCATGATGTGCATGTTTATGTTCTCAAGCTCTCACTCCTTCCCGAACATGATTTATGCTTCACATGAATGATAAACCGATAGATGTCACCGTATGCGGCCGCATATGATGAAGCAGATGTCCGTCTTAATGCACGTCTGTGCTGCTAATCCGGTTAAAGCAGAGGATTTGCCATGACAGAGCGCAGGAAGGTGACAGAGTTGATCAACAATCATGATTCGCCTCAACTTCACCAAACTGTGTCGCGTTACCGTGGGTCTTTTTACCGATCTTTGGACAATTGTGCGATTGGTGTGTGTGTTGTTGTGGCTCATGAGTGTGTGTTTGTGTCTCGTCTCTTGCAGCTGGCCGAGTACCGGCAGAGGAAAGCTCAATCCGATGGTAAGAAGAAGCAGAAGAAGAAGAGAAAGAAGCCTGAGTCGGACGCAGAGGAGCGGCTGGGAGAAGAGCAGAGTCGAGATGAGGGAGACGAGCAGACGGGAGAGCAGAACACAGTGTTTTCCCTCGCCAAGACCCTGCGCAGCGGAGAGACCGTCACACACGACCAGACCTACACCATAGAGGTGAGCAGAGCGGCGGGATTGTAAATGTAACGCAAATTTTTGTTCATTTACATTTATTTATTCTTTTTAAGCATGTAATAAACACTTTAAGTGGGCTATTTAAAAAGTGTTGGGAATATTGATATGTTAAAGTATGTTTTTTAAAACAAGCGTGACGTCATATGTGACCCTGGACCACAAAACCAGTCACATGGGTAAATTTTTTTTAATTGCGATGTATAGGTCATCTGAAAGCTGAATATTAGGGCTGTCAAACGATTAAAATATTTCATCGCGATTAATCGCATTAATGTCATAGTTAACTCGTGATTAATCACACATTTTTATCTATTCTAAATGTCTCTTGATTTCTTTTTGTTCCATTATTTTTTTCTCATTTTAATGCTCTTATCAACATGGAAAAGTGGATCGGCTGCTTTGTGCAAATGTTTTTTATTGAAAACAACACTGGCAAATACTGTGTTCAATTTCACACTAACATTCTCACTTGGAGCAAATAATCTCTCACACAATGTAACACTGTCCATCAATAAAAGGGTGACAGAAATACTGACGAGGTGACGTTACTGATGACGAGTGGGCGTAGAAACGCATCAGCGGTGTGTGTGTGTGTGTGTGCTTGGCCATCAAGTGGTATTTAGACTGGACATGCTGCGGTGATAGCTCAGTTCACAACGACACACACACACAGATCACTTTGGTCTTGTCAATTGAACCATTTGGCAACTTTTTAAAAGTAAACTTTACATTCAGAATCTTATTGGCCTCCATTTCGTCTCATAATTCATCCACACAAAACGTAACGTTAAAGCGGGTCGCACACCGGACGAGAAGCGCTGCGCTTCGTATTTAAAATTCGAACACATTATTCTCTATGAGTGTACACACACCGGCGGCGCCATTCAGCGTTTTTATTGCTGGCCATAAACTGAGAAAGTGCGCGTCCGATGTGCGATACGAGTTGTGCTAGAGACGGCTCGGCGCTGCGCTTCTCGTCCACTCTTTGGCCGGTTCGCATCGCAAGACCAAACAAGTGTGTGCGGCGTGCTGTTGTTTTGTTTCTGGTCTAGCTAGATCCGCTGTGGTGTTGTAGTTTAAACAACGTTACTAGTTGTTGCAAAAGCATGTGAAAAAAACGACAAAGTTTGCTAGGCGTTAATCTCGCGATAAAAAAAAAATTGACGCCGTTAAAATGGGTTTGCGTTAACGCCGTTAATAACGCGTTAATTGACAGCCCTACTGAATATATAAGCTTTCCATTGATGTGTGGTGTGTTAGGATAGGACAATATTTGGTCGAGACACAACTATTGAAAATCTGGAAGGGAGCAAAAAAATCTAAACATTGAGAAAATCTCCTTTAAAGTAGTGCATTGACTGGATGGTCAGAGCACGTACTACTGCTATTACTGGTAGTCAGAGCTAGCTAACCGCATCTGTAGCGAACTGTGTAAACTAATATATATTCCTGTAGATTTAATAGTTTTTCAACTCTCCCTCCTCGACCTTCAGCGGGTTCAAACCTTCCGGCAGAAATCCCTTATCCCGTACGCACGCACACTGTCGATCTGTCCGGTAACAGCAGAGCTGGCTGTAATGTACGGTGTGCCAGGACTGATTTTGAAGGCAAAAGTCCCGCAGATCTCATTGATTTCCTTCAGAACTGTGTGTGTGAGCTTGTGTCAGCCGTACACACCGGCATGTGTTGCGGTGACTGTGCCTGTGTCCACGGCTTCTGTCGAGCGGACACACTCAGCACTGAAGCCAAGTAAACTTGTGCCAGAAATACGACGGGATTCTCGACTTTCAGCCTCGATGATGGCGATAGAAAAGAGCCGCGTTTTCACCGAAATTACCCGGAACAATTTGTCCCAGGAACTTTTTTCCCAGGAACTTTTTTTGCCCCAGACCGGTTGCTTTCTGCGTTTACACCGCGATCTAAAGTACCGGGAAGATTATAAACTGCGCGGACGGCTCCTCCCAGTCTGCGACGGACCGTCATCAGTTTTGAGCGCCACATTTATAATAAGTATGGAGGAGATTTAAACTGTGCTGCAGTTGTTTGTGATGTATTGGTTTACTAACGAGGTAATTAACGAAACGGCAGTAAAGAGACGAGCACTGATACTAAAGCGTGTTCAGAAAGCTCGTAATGCTATAAAATTAGACGATGCGGACATTGACCGTGAGACGGCTGGGACGAACGTGCAGAAAATTTCCTCTTCCACAAATACGCTTAATAAAGCCTGAACCTCGTCGTCGGTCCAGCTGAGTTTTTTTTTTTTTTTTAAATTCAATTCCATATTTGCAGACAGACTCTTACTGCATGAAGCCACGAACCGCAATAGATTTTTTAAAAATGGCGGTTAAAATAGAATGCTGCGTGGAGTCATCCAATCAAAATGCGGTGTGAACAGAACCAATAAGCCCCGCCCCCAAAAGTTCCTGAACTTTGAAAAAGTACTACCTCGCGAGCAGGGACTTTCGGAGGGGGAAATATTTACCCGGAACTTCATTTAGACCCTGATTCCTGCGGTGTAAACACACCGAGTCCCAGCCCACAGTTCCCAGTTCCTGGGGAAAGTTCCCGCGGTGGAAACGCGGCTAAGGTAGTTTGGACTGAAATGCACAGACCTGTACAACAGACTAATTCTTGAGGAAAGAAATTAGGATGGATTTTGTGTAAAAAAAAAAACTTTTTTTTTCTTCACACATGCTATTGTAACGTCTGAAGAACGACAGACAAGGGATGCTCAGTTTCTGAACTTTTAATCCGACCGAACACAACCGCACCAGCCTCGCTTCTCTCTGCCCGGCCTTTCCCGAACTCACCGCATTACTGCCGTGCAGAATAATCACAACAGTCATAAAGAGTCTGTGCTACACTATTACAAGTTATTAATTCAGGGAGGACGCCACTGAAGGCCATAATATATACCGGCATGTATATGTGTATGCATGTTTAATATGCACACTGAATTTTTGTCTTCGCAGCTCTTTTGACAAATTAATGCCATTATAAATGCGTAGATGTTTTTAAAGCCTGGCAGGTTTAGGCTGTATTTGTAGTTATAGATGAGTGTGAAATTAGTGGTTGCCCAGGCAACAGACAACTGCGTTTGAACTGGTTGAGTGTGGGTGTGTGTGTGTGTGTGTGTGTGTGTGTGTTTGAGTGAGTGTGTGTGTGTGTGTGTGATCCGGTGTCCTTGCAGCAGAATAGCAGCACTTCTCTATTCTCTGTGCTCTGAATGCGCCGTGTGCTTCATCATCAGAGGTTTCTCCAGGAAACTAGCAGCGGTTCTGTGTGGTTATGCGGCTCCGGCTCTTTGTTTGAATTAAAAACAATCCTCTTAAACACCGGCACAGTCTTAGAAGACTCCTGTGATTGAGCTCGCTTGCGTAACTCCGACAGCACCGCTTCCACGTCTGTCCAAGGAGAAAAAATAGTGTAATGTAGTTGACACACGTGTACATTATTTAAATCACCACCACGGCAAAGTTTCAAGTGGCCGTGTAACTTCCTCCTGCAGCGGTTGCCATGGAAACAACGCTTGTGACTGCTGAAATCTGACCGAGTAAAAGCAGACAGGAGAAAGGAAACTACTGGGATGGTGAATATGAATGTCTGATGGGTTTAAGTCTGCCGCACATTAGGGATGCTCCGATCCACCTTTTTTGTTTCCGATACCGATTCCGATACCTGCAATTCAATATCGGCCGATACCGAGTACCGATCCGATACCAGGGCAGTTTTTTTTTTTATCAAGTAGAATTTCTATAACTATGTGTGTTGAACTGATAATCACTCTTTTGTGTTAAAAACAATCTACTCAATACAGACAACTTCATTACAAAGAAAAACAACAAATAAAAAAAAATATGACCATAATCTATGACAAAAAATGCTATTATAAACTAGAATAGTGGATAATTAAGCAGTAAAATTTAGTCTAGAAAAATCACAAGTGCTCAATAATTGTATTAAATCTGAACATGAAAAAACATTTAGTGGGGAACAAATATGAGAATAAGTGTAACACTAAATCTGGTAAAACGTTACACATTGCTCTTTGTATTGTTGTAAAATACATTCATGAAAAACAAGATAACAAAAATCAAAAAGATTAATTATTTTATAGCCTACTATAAAATTGAGACATGTTTTAAATGTATAGCACAGCGGTTTAATGAGGCAGCAACATGATGGATAGTACAGAAGAACTATACAGAACAGTCTATACAGAACAGTCGCTGTATTGATATGAAAAGCGGCACACAGCGCGTATGCGCATCCCGAGCGCAGAATGATGCGCTTGAAGCAACATGAGTCACAGCGCGCAGCGCGTCGAGTCCACATTGAAGAGTTCAAAGCACGAAGGAAAGACATATTGATGCGTAGAGTATTAAACAGTATCTATCTAATCAATAGTTTATTTATTATTTTCTTTTAACAGTTTTAAATGTCATTTACTGTGCGCGTGAAGAACAGTTAGCTGCTATAACGTTAGTGCTCTGACTCCAGTGTTGTGAGAGACAGACACCCGGTAGAAAGTAGTTAAGGTACAGCAATAAAGTCCAGCAAGATAAAGTTGTTTAATGCAAAACCAGAGACCTTTATCTACAGATCAAGTATAATTATAGTAACATTGAATCATCTTGGAGAGTTTTTCATCGTGTTGACTGTCGTAACCGAACGCGACGCTGCTTGATGCTGAATGGAGAATGACTGACAGCCGCAGCGGAGGGAAAAGTGTACGTGATCTTGAATTTAATGACTTAAATATTAATTTCTATCTCACATTATACTATATAATGGCTTCCGAACACTTATAATATAGTGCAGGACAACTTTATGGTGCTTTATAATGTTTTTGTGCCTTTTGTGGGGCTTAACAATAGCACAGAATAGTATACGCACAATATCGGATTTGGATCGGCCTCGTCTGACCGATACCCGATCCGGCAAAAATGTCAGTATCGGAGCCGATACTGATACTGAATGTCGGATCGGCGCATCCCTACCGCACATTACTAGACACGTTTAACTAGCACAGGCCTCCAGTGTGCGAACAAATGGCCAGATTTTGCAACCCTTTTTCCTGCAACTGCGACTAAATTTTGTTAGAAGTTCCCGACTGATAAGAGCTGCCATTTCTGTAGCATAAGAGACACATTAGACGGCAAACGTAACGAAAGCTAAACGAAGCCGAGACGGTTACCATCTCTGAGCAATATTAAAAACCGGTTTACTCACAAGCCGATCTCAATCACACCGTTACTGCACAGCGCTTGGAGATCCAGTGAGAAAGTGTTCGCCTCCGTATTAATAACATTGCAAATTTGGAGCATTCTTGTATCAGATCAACCAGCGCTAACATGGAAACCAGGAGAAACATTGAGCAATGACTAAACAAGTTATAGAAGGCTTTTCAATTCACAAATCACCAGCGTTCACCATGGGTTTAATGTAGTAAATCTAACCGTAACCATGGTATTGTGGCAGGAATAGTTGAATGTTTTCACATTATTCATCTCAGGGTTCGTACAACCTTTTAAGAGGACTTTTCAAGTGCTTCACACTTTTCCCAACACTTCAAAGCTCTGAATATACAATTTTTATTTTATTTTTTAATGTAATTTTTTGTAAAACTAAAAGTTTAAAGATGTAAACTAAAACTAACACTAAGTAAAAACAAACACTTCGTGGCAAACAAACACTTTTATTCATTTTTTTACCCCTAAAACAATTAGATGGCAGCAGAGGAACACTTATTGACTTATAAGCCATTTTCACTGCCTAATATATGTGACCCTGGACCATGAAACCATCACGAGCCGCACGGGTATATCTGTGGCAATAGCAACTATACATCGTATGGGTCAAAATTATCGATTTTTCTTTTATGCCAAAAATCATGAGGATATTAAGATCATGTTCCATGAAGATATTTATTAAATGTTTTACCGTAAATATATAAAACATGTATTTGTGTGAGTGAATGCAGCACAATCGTGAACATAAATGCACAACTTTAAAGGAGATTTTCTCAATGTTTACATTTTTTTGCTCCTCAGATTCCAGATTTTCAATAGTTGTGTCTCGACCAAATATTGTCCTATCCTAACAAACAACACATCAATGGACAGATTATTTATCCAGCATTTCAAAAATGTCACCCATGTGACTGGTTTTGTAGTCCAGGGTCACATATGAGGAAAAGTAGGAATTCACAAAGGCTGTGTTCGAAATCCCCACCCAAACCCTCATTCACTATCCCTACATTAATCGATTAAACCTTAATTTAATAATCAAGTTAAAAGGACTTTATACCTGTATAATATTATATTAATATAATATTAATTACACTGTGGCCACATTAGACCAGCGCCATCTTCTGGTCAGACGCGGGATTTCATTCAGCGCGACCGTCACAGTGCATTATGGGTATTCTCTAGCCATTGAGTGTAACTTGGTTGTACATTTGTTATTGGGGTGCATTGTGGGATTGAATAAGTGCGCTCGAGTGGACCCCACTACAAATAGGGGCGATTTAATTTAAGATTTTAAATGTTTTTAAAGGAGTCTCTTCTGCTCAGCAAGGCTCAAACATACAGTAAAACCTGAAATATTATTATAATGTAAATCATCAGTTTTCTTTGTGAATATCTAGTAAAGTGTAATTTATTCCTGTGATCAACTCCAGTCATTACTCCAGTCTTCAGTGTCACATGATCCTCCAGAAATCACTATAATATGATGATCTGATGCTCAAGACACATTTATGATTATTATCAGTGTTGGAAACCGTTCATATTTGTGTGGAAATCTTAACTATTCAAAATATTTGGCCTGTAGTGTATATAACCAGTACAACTACCAGATCTATATTACATTTTGTCTCATTTTGCTTTCATTAAATAATATTAAATCTTATGTAAATTGTCACACTCTCACCAGTCATCACCATCATTAACTAGATGATCTGTTGTAGTTGTTATGTGTTAATGTCTCCAGTATCAGTCTACCGTAGCGGTTCTGTCGGGTTATTCTGAGATGCTCGCGTCCCTAGATGTAGGTCAGTCGTTCATGCATCAGTGTAATTAGCCGTGATGCTCGCTAAAGCTAACGAGAGCCACGGGCCGCCAGGGCCAGTCATGCGTTTGCACCTAAAGGCGGCTGAGGACACTGTCTATTCTCTGACATGGTGGGATCCTGTGCTTTCATTTCAAGATGGCTGTTTGCTAAACCCGCGTCGGCCTTGATCAGTGACCCGCTAACACTGGCACCTAATTGCGTATGCGACCTCATTTTGTTTTCTTCTTCCTCCAGCCCGAGAGTGAGGTGTCCACGACGGCTGAAGACTGTTCGTCCGAGGTAAGATCCATCGGCCTTCCTCTGCGAGTGTGTTTATTCTCAGGTTGAGTGAGTCAGTTTTGTGTTGTTAGCGACTCGTGGGATGAAACTGTGGACGGGTTATGATGCAGAAACCTTCACCGCTCGTGCTCCCGCGTCATGTGACCTGCGGTTGCCAGGCAGTGAAGGCTTGAAATCTTTTATGAAGACCTTGAAGAGACCAAAGTTACTGACAACAGCTTAATCCATGACCAGAGAAGGAGAGATTTCATTGTATAATATGAATTATGTATAGTGTATATTTTATTCAATTGAATAATAATAAGATTAATAATGCTAGTTCGGTTCTGTCTAACTGTTTTATTTTTAGCACTTTTCATCCAATTATCAAAACTTTATTTATTTTCTTTAAGCACATTTATTCTCAATTACCAATACAAAAACATTTTTTTAACTTATGTATTAATTTATTTTCTACAAGGACATTGTCTCCAAATACCAATACACAAACTATTTATTTATTTATATTAAGCACATTTATTCTCAATTACCAATACAAAATATATATTTTTTTTACTTATGTATTAATTTATTTTCTACAAGCACATTTTCTCCAAATATCAAAACACAAACTTTTTATTTATTTGTTTATGTATTTATTTATTTATATTAAGCACATTTATCCTCAATTATCACTACAAAAAATATTTAATTATTTATACTAAGCACATTTCCCCTCAGTTATCCATACAAAATCTATTAATTAATTAATTGTATTTATTTTTTATTCAGCACATTCTCCTCAATTATCAATACTAAACTTTTATTTATTTATTTATTTATTAGTTAGTTATATATATTGTTTTTATTTTGTACATTAGGATTTGTTGGACTGTGATATTGTCATTTCATTAATATTTCAAACATTGGATTTGTTGTATTGACTTTTTCTTGAAAAAGTACAAATATAGAATGAAATAAAAGTTAAAATAGGATGCTAAAATTAAATAAACAATAAATGTATTACAGAAATGTAATATAGAATATCTAATAAGAGTCAGCAATGGGAATAAGAATGACGAACCACTGAGAAGTGACACGTCTGCACACACTACAGTATTTGAAGGGTAAACGTGGTAAACGTGAGGGTAAATGTGGTAAATGATGTCATGTGATCTGTGTGTGCACTGTTTGATGTGTGATGTTGTGAACTGACAGGTGAATGGTTTCCAGGAGAAGACAGACCGTGATTTCCCATGGTCCTGTGTGATCGGGGTACAGTAGTTCCCTCGCTGCGTCTCTCTCTCCTCCTAACACACTAACCTCACACCACTCCGGTTTCCCTGCATCTCTACCTTCAGCTGCGGAGATGCTAATGCTATCGAGATGCTAATGCTGCCGAGATGCTAATGCTATCGAGATGCTAATGCCATTTTAACTGCGCTCACTCAAATCACGGCTGCTTGGCATATTGTCTGGTGTATATTATATTGGTGGAGGAGCGTGTAAAGATGCGTATATAAGAGAGAGGTTTAGCTTGTGCAGGGAATCAGGCTGTGTGTCCAATAAAGCGACAGACGCTCTTCTGAAAACGCCTTGGCTGCTATGAAAGTGTTACTAGTGTCTAATTTCACAGATAGTTTGTTTCTGAATAAAAAAATGTCTATACACTGTAAAGTAGCTGGTCATCTGTTGCTGTTTTATAAGTGGGATGTGGTGATTGGTCGGTGTGGTATTTGCCCCGCCCCTCCTCCACTGTGATTGGACGACAGTGATGAGCGCTGCGTTTTACCCGCAGTTGAACTATTTTTTTTCAACTCTCGGCATCCGCCTCGTCACGGTTATGCCGTTTTAAATACATGGCGCTCCCATTCAAAACAATTGAAAAAAGTACGGTGGCCTTGGGAAAAGTAACGCTTTTGTGGACACACAGCCTCAAACTATCGACAGAAAGAAACGGGAATATAGAAAAGAGAATTCAGAAGTGTTATTTTAGTGTAATTAAGACACTTTTATAGTTTTTATTGTAAATATTTAGTATAATATTTAGTATGAATAGATTTTTTTAGTCTGAATTAATTTGTAGTTTTCAATTTTCAATAACCATTAGTGTTTTTTTCACAAGTGTTTTTGTAATTTTTATTAGGTTTAAGTAATTTTTTATTTCAGTTTTAGTTTTCATTATTTTAGTACATCAATATGGAGGGCCAAAGTACTCAAAATTAAATCACTAAATAAATGTAGAAATTTGCAAATAAATTATTAAATAATCCATAATAAAAAATGTATTAAAACAAAAATCATTCAGTTAATTGTTAAATCACCAAATAAAATGTGTTGTATCTTTTTTCTTCTTCTTCATTTTAGCAATTGTTTGCTCTCATTTTATTTGTTTATTATTAATATTTAATTTTTTGGATTGTTTTTTATTTAAGCACGAGCTTGTGTAAATTAATTTTAAATAAAAAGTTAGCGCAAAAAAAAAAATACTAAAATGACATAAAAGGTACATTTAGTCATTTGTTTGGTGATTCAATAATTAAGTGATTGATATTTAAGTTTTAATAACTGATCTATAACATTTATTATTAATAAACACCCTGTAGCCCAAGACTGGTTTCCCACTGAAGCTAAGCGGGGCTGAGCCTGGTTAGTACTTGGATGGGAGACGGGAACACCAGGTTGCTGCTGGTAGAGGTGTTAGTGAGGCCAGCAGGGGGCGCTCACCCTGTGGTCTGTGTGGGTCCTAATGCCCCAGTGTAGTGACGGGGACACTATACTGCCAAAGAGCGCCGTCCTTCGGATGAGACGTTAAACCGAGGTCCTGACTCTCTGTGGTCATTAAAAATCCCAGGATGTCTTTCGAAAGAGTAGGGGTGTAACCCCGGCATCCTGGCCAAATTTGCCCAGTGGCCTCTGTCCATCATGGCCTCCTAATCATCCTCATATATATATATACTAATTGGCTTCATCACTGTCTCCTCTCCACCAGTAAGCTGGTGTGTGGTGGGCGTTCTGGCGCAATATGGCTGCCGTCGCATCATCCAGGTGGATGCTGCACATTGGTGGTGGTTGAGGAGATCCCCCCTTCTATGTAAAGCGCTTTGGGTGTCCAGAAAAGCGCTATATAAATGTAATGAATTATTATTATTATTATTATTTAATAATGAATCTTTCTTAAAAAAATAAACAAACTGAAAAAAAAAAACTGAAATAAATTTGTAAACTAAAATAACCCTGTTATTAATTAGAAATGTAGAAAAGTTTACTAAATAAATAAGTTTGTTTTTTAAAAATTTTTTAGTTTCAAGGTTTTTTAGTTAACTATAATAACCCTGAAATTCAGTAGAAGTTTCCCAGATTCTCCTGACCGAGCTCCGGCACCATTGGGTGGAAAGAGTGTTTAATGAGCTAGTGATGTTCTGGTTCTGGTTCTGGTTGTGACTCTGCTCTGGTTCTGGTTCTGGTTGTGACTCTGGTTCTGGTTTGTCCCACAGGAGGAGGATCTCCCTCAGTCTGAAGCACAGATGGAGCCTGACCCTCAGAGTCAGATCCAGGTCATGGAGGACGAGTTGGCTGCCAAGAGCATGGCCGTGGAGGAGCTGAGCCGAGAGCTGGAGGAGATCCGGAGAGCGCTCGGGGCCGAAGGAGGGCAGCAGGTGCGTGTGCTCGTCCCCTTAGCGACTCGCTGTTCTAGCCCCCGATCCAGAGAACACGTTTCTCAGGTTTGAAAACGCGAGGCGCACCAAACTAGCTTTTTGTTTTGTTTACTTGTTTTAAAAAGAGCCGTGCGCTGCGTTTTTTGTTGTTGCTAGGCAACCACCCGAATCAGCTTTCCTGTCAGTCTAATCACGAAGATTAGAAAGGAAAAGCATTATTAAAGACAAGTAAACACTCAGGAATTAAAAAAGTATAAATAAAAATTCAACTATCGCAACAAATAGACACAACTGAACAAAGATACGATTGAAATAAACAGTGTTTTATGATTCTCAGGTACAGAAACTTTAATCAAATGTAAAATAACAGCAGTTTATTAATAAAATAAACATTACATGTTATTATAGAGACGGCAGCAGGAATATTAGTGCTGTCACTTTAAGAGCTGCACTGATCCAATACACTGATACACACACACCTGAAAACAGCACGAGTCTCTCGCTTGAATGCTTCAAAGTCATATTGAAATGCTCACTAGGGAATCGAAATGTTAATAATAAGTAACAAGCATACCAGTAACAAACGAATAACAAGTATTTGATTCCCACCCCGAGCTGTGAGACGCCTGACGAGAGTCTGATGGAGGCGTGACCTCGCTGTGATAGGGCAGATCTCCCTCCGTAGAGTCTCGTTCTCTGCATGAGGCTTTCAACAATACCCCCGATCTGTCTTCTTGACACTGACTCTATTATGCTGCCAAGAAAGTCACTTTCTGTCTTGTAAATCTGCAGGAAAGGGTGTTTCATTGAAGTATAGACGTCCCCTGCTGTTCGAGACCTGGGGAGCTTTTTCAATTAAGTTTCATAGCAGTCCAAAAACCTAATAATCAGGACTAGCTAAGCTTCCATCCACTTAATATTGGGAATTTTGCATAAAGAATGGAATAAAAAACAAAAAATGGCTGGATTGAAACGCCAAGATGTGCATTCATTGAAAAAATTTGCATAAAAACTGTATGTGCTCAATTCAGACGGATCATTTTTTTTTGCGAATAAATCCCTCAAACATCATGTGACTCAGTGTCAGCTGTGATTGGATAACTGGAGTAACCAGTGGACCAATGACATCGCAGCGTCTCTAATGTTGGTTAATTATAAGCACTGAGGAAGTTTTCTGATCGAGTTCTTTAAAGCAGGATGGATTCTGATTGGCTGTCAATGTTTTTATTGTTCATCAGCTGGAAAAAATCGTTTTGAAAGTGATTCTTTCTTTCTTTCTAACTAATCTTTCTTTCTTTTTAACTAATCACTCTTTCTTTCCCGTGTGAACGTGTGTGAACCAATTTCCCAGGAAGTGATTTTGTTTTCTTAAAGGTGCACTGTGTCATATTTAGGAGGATCTGTTGACAGAAATGAAATATCATATCCATAACTATGTCTTCAGTGGTGGATAAAGACCTTGCATAATGAACCGTTATATTTTTATTAGCTTAGAATGAGGCGTTTCTCTCTACACACACCGCGGGTCCCCTTACCTCGACATGTTTCTACGGTGGCCCTGAGCACACAAATGCGTTTCGTGACTATGTTGTTCTTCGTGCATAGAAGCGAGCTAAAGTTAGCGAATAAAACACTCGCATAATGATGAACAAGTCACAATAATATTCGCAATAACATATCGTTTTACTGAATAAAGAAAGCTCATTGTTTAACTGTCTACTCTCTGCTGTCTCAGACAACGACATCACTTCCTGTCGGCCACCGTAACTTCTGTTGGGTGGAGTTCATAACCTCACCACTAGATGCCGCTAAAAATCACACACTGCACCTTTAAAGACATTGCATGAAAACGCTGTTTTTGTTTTATATGCGTTATTCCAAAAATGCGCACAAAATTTCGCTGCGTTGCCACTCGGTCTGAAAGCGTTGTCGGGGCGTCCAGGATCGGTGAAATGACGTGTGGTGTGTAAACGCGTGTGTGTCCACAGCTCCCGGAGTTTGAAAAGTTTGAAATGACGTGTCGTGTGTGTGATCGTGTGTGTGATCGTGTGTGTGATCGTGTGTGTGATCGTGTGTGTGATCGTGTGTGTGTGTGTGTCCACAGCTGCCGGAGTTCGAGGAGGCTCTGAAACACAGGGATGAGATCATCACGCAGCTCACCGCTAACATGCAGCAGGCGCGCGCAGAGAAGGAGGAGGTGATGAGGGAGTTCCTGCAGCTCACCGAGCAAAGCCAGAAACTGCAGATCCAGTTCCAGCAGGTACCAGACGCGCCGCTACCGTTCCTGCGCGATGCCCAACTGTGGACAAAACACTGCATTATAATGGTTGCGTTATTACTCAGAACAGCCTGTAACTGCAGACATCTTCAACTGTAATGATAACCGTAACTATAACTGTAACGATAACTATAACTGTAACTATAACTGTAATGATAACTATAACTGTAATGATAACTATAACTGTAACGATAATTCTAAAAATAACTAACGATAACTAACGATAATCAGAAGAATGTCTGTGAGGTCATGAATCTGTATTTTTCTGTCTACGGCATGTAGTTTGTGTTAAAATAAACATGTTGTCTGAGGTTTACTGCTGTTGTATAGTTGTAGTATTGTAATGGTTGATATCCTGACGGTCTGGGTCTTCCTTCAGCTGCAGGCCGGTGAGATCCTGAGGAGCTCCAGCATCAGCTCCACCGCCGCAGACCTCCTCCAGGCCCGGCAGCAGATCACGCTTTACCAGGAGAAGATCACGCTGTACCAGCAGCAGCTCGACGACAGGGACGCGCAGGTCAGAGGTCACCAGGAGAAGATCACGCTGTACCAGCAGCAGCTCGACGACAGGGACGCGCAGGTCAGAGGTCACCAGGAGAAGATCACGCTGTACCAGCAGCAGCTCGACGACAGGGACGCGCAGGTCAGAGGTCACCAGGAGAAGATCACACTGTACTTGGAGCAGCTCAACGACAGGGACACGCAGGTCAGAGGTCACCAGGAGAAGATCACACTGTACCTGGAGCAGCTCAACGACAGGGACACGCAGGTCAGAGGTCACCAGGAGAAGATCACGCTGTACCAGCAGCAGCTCGATGAGAGGGACACTCAGGTCAGAGGTCACCAGGAGAAGATCACGCTGTACCAGCAGCAGCTCGACGACAGGGACGCGCAGGTCAGAGGTCACCAGGAGCAGCTCGACGACAGGGATGCGCAGGTCAGGGGTCACCAGGAGAAGACACAGGAGCAGCTGATGCTGATCACACAGCTTCAGGAGAGGCTGAGTGAAGCCGAGAGGGTGAGAGTTCACTGTTGAAATCTGTGTGTCCAGTAGGGGTGCAGCGGATCGCAGGTGATCGTGACGTACGGACCGGCTGACACACGGTTCGGCACGCGTGTGATTCGCAGATTAACTGCTAAATTTAACCATCATAGAGTGAAAGTTAATTTGGACGTGTTTTGTCTTGCCAATTTACACATTCAAACCATTTAAAATTTACTATTACTATAACTTTAACGATAATTCAAAAAATAACGATAACTTTTACGATAATTCAAAAAATAACGATAACTTTTACGATAATTCAAAAAATAACTGTAGCGATAACTATAGCTGTAACGACAATTCTAAAAATAACTATAACTAACAGTAACGACAATTCTAAAAATAACTATAACTATACCTTTAACAGTAATTCTAAAAAAACTGTAATGATAACTAACTGTAACGATAATTCTAAAAATAACTGTAACTAACAGTAACGATAATTCTAAAAATAACTTTAACGATAATTCTAAAAATAACTTTAACAATAATTCTAAAAATAACTAATGATAATTCTAAAAATAACTATAACGATAACTGTAACAATAATTCTAACAATAACTATAACTGTAACGATAATTCTGAAAATAAATGTAACGATAACTATAACTTTAATGTAGGGCTGCAACAACGAATCGATAAAAATCGATTATTAAAATAGTTGGCAACGAATTTCATTATCGATTCGTTGTGTCGTGCGACACGGAGATGTAAAAAAAAATTGTGTGTATATTCTGTGCTATTGTTAAGCCCCACAAAAGGGACAAAAACATTATAAAGCATCATAAAGTTGTCGTGCACTATATTATAAGTGTTCTGAAGCCATTATATAGTATAATGTGAGATATAAATTAATATTTAAGTCATTAAATTCAAGATCACGTACACTTTTCCCTCCGCTGCGGCTGTCAGTCATTCTCCATTCAGCATCAAACCGTTCGGTTACGACGGTCAACACGATGAAAAACTCTCTCCAAGATGATTCAATGTTACTATAATTATACTTGATCTGTAGATAAAGGTCTATGGTTTTGCATTAAACAACTTTATCTTGCTCTACTTTATTGCTGCATCATGTTACTTTCTACCGGGTTTCTCTCTTTTTTATTTTTGTTATCTTGTTTTTCATGAATGTATTTTACAACAATACAAAGAGCAATGTGTAACGTTTTACCAGATTTAGTGTTACACTTATTCTAATACATTCCTCACTAAATGTTTTTTCATGTTCAGATTTAATACAATTATTGTGCACTTGTGATTTTTCTAGACTAAATTGTATGCTTAATTAACCACTATTCTAGTTTATAATAGCATTTATGGTCTTTTTTTCTTTTCTTTTTATTAAATGAAGTTGTCTGTATTAAGTAGATTGTGTTTAACACACAAAATAGTGATTATCAGTTCAACACACATAGTTAAAGAAATTCTACTTGATTTAAAAAAAAACTGCCCTGGTATCGGATTGGTATCGGTATCGGTCGATACTCAGAATTTTTGGTATCGGATCGGATCGGTTCTGAAAAAATGGTATCGGTGCATCCCTTTCATAACTGTAACGATAACTATAACTTTAATGATAATTCTGAAAATAACTGTAACACTGGCTATAACTGTACCGTTTCTCTGTCATCAGTTTCACACACAATCCGAAGAATCGTCTGCGCTGAGTTTACGAGAAAAAGACTTGCTGAACACCGAAAATCATCAGCGTCTGATCTCAGAGCATCAGGAGTCGATAGTGCAACTTCAGGATCAGCTTCGGACCAGCAAACAGCAAGCGGAAGAAGCCAACCAGCGTTTGTCAGCGAAAACCCAAGAGCTGGACGTCTGCGAACGAGAGCTGACTGTGTCCAGGCAAAAAGAGCGCATGTCGTCGGGAGAAATCCTGCAGCTCATGAAAACCGTGGAGGATCTTCAGCAGCGCTGTCATCATCACGGCAGCCAATCAGAGAGCGACACGCTGCGAGCCGAACTCGACGAGATGTACGGGGAGCAGATCGTGGCGATGAAACACGAGCTTCGGATTCAACACGCGGCAGAAGTGGATCGAATCCGAGAGCAAAGTCGCGCTGAAGTGGAGAAAATTGTTCAGGAGCATCAATCAGAGATCGAGAAGTTCAAAGGTCAGGTGTTTCAGAGCAACGTCCTGAACGTGAGGGTCATCGAGCTCCAGCAGAAGCTGCAGGAGACGCTAGTGCTACGAGAGAAAGCGGAGCAGGAGTTAGCGCGGATGAGTGGAGAAAAACTCAGTTTAGCGCATCAAGTTGAGCGTTTACACAACGAGTTGCGGAGTGTGAGGTCAGAGGTCAGTGAGACGCAACCCCTACGTGACGCGCTTGATGCCGCGCAGAAGGCTAACGTCGAGCTCGAGGTCAAGCATGAATCCGAGATCACTAATTATAAGATTAAACTCGACATGCTACAGCGGGAAAAAGACGCGGTGTTGGATCGCATGGCAGAGTCGCAGGAATCTGAACTGGAACGACTTCGAACGCAACTCTTGTTTAGCCACGAAGAAGAGCTTTCCCGACTCCGAGACGACCTTCAGCGGGAAGGCCAGCTAAACGTGCAGAACCTGCGGGACGAGATGAGCGTGAGACACCGCGAGGCTATCGACGGCTACGAGGACAAGCTGAAGTCAGCGGAGAGCGAGAGGGACGCGCTGCTTGAGGCGCTGAAACACAACGAGGAAAGCGGAGAATCCGAGGAGCTCGAGAGACGGAGAGACAGCGAAATCAAGCTAACGCTGGAGAAGATCAACAAGCTAACGCTGGAGAACCAGCAGGCGTCCGCGCGACTCGAAGAGCTTCAGGACGAGATCGACACGCAGAGGAACACGTTCTCCTTCGCCGAGAGGAACTTCCAGGTGAACTTCCAGGAGCTGAAGGACGAGTATGTGTTCATGGCTAACGCTAAAACACAGCTGGAGGAGCGCCTGATCAGAGAAGCCGCGGAGTTCGAGAAGAAACTCGCCGAGATGCAAGCGAGACGCGAGGAGGTGGACGGCAGTGAGAAGCACACGACGGAGCTCATGGAGAAGCTGGAGGCGGTCGAGAAGGAGAAGCAGAGTTTAGCCGAGCGGCTCTCGCTAGCGGAAACGGATGCTAAGCGCCTGGAGGACGAGCTGGAGCTGAGAAATCAAGCGCTGGTTCGGGACCGCAGTGTTTCTGGTGGGCTGGAGACGCATCACACACACATCAGATCAGGGAGGGGGAGAGAGACGCCTGCGAGTACTACAGCGAGCCGGCTCGCTCCACACACACACACACACACCCGCGAGGAGCAGCTCTCGGTCTCCTTCAGCCTCGCGCAGCAGGTAAGCAACATGCTACCGTTTCATGATGATTACACAGAGCGTTCGAGCTCGCTCACGTCGCCTCTCTTTAGAAGAAACTCGTGATGCAACAGTTGGTCTTTATCTGCACTGCACTGCGTTCCAGAAGCTGCCGTTCTGAGGAAGACGGTCTGGGGATGATATATCTGTGCAGAACTGTGGGAGGAATAGATGCGCGTCGAGGGCACTTAGCGCCAGCGAGAAAGAACGAGAGATTATTGCGATTCGGACAGAGTGCAGGGCGACCGAGGGGCGAGAGAGATTGTGTTATAAAAGAGAGAGAGAGAGCTTTATTCTCCGTGTGTGTGAGACACTCTTTGATCTCAGCAGCTCTAAAGGAAAAGGCCTTCATTTACACTTTTTTATTTTAGTCTCTAAAGACCATTTATGGGTGAATCTCACTCAGGCAGATGCAGGTCACATGACCCCCTAAAGCAACAGAAAAAAGACGTTTGTTTGCTTATCTCCATGGCACATTAAAAGGCTTTTTGCAATGTTATGTTATTTATAATTTGAATGACAATTAAGCACATTTGCACAATTCTCATGATCCTAATGTGGCTGGATGAGTTTTATTTAATTTTACATTAAACAAATTCTCATTAGTCAGTAATTATTGCAGGTTTTTATGTAATTCAGCTTAAATTAATGGAAGTACATGTATGAGGTAGTTGAACAAGTTTCTTCACATTATCGCTATGAGTGATTTTAGTTGTTGTTGTTGCATTGCATTAATGATAATGGGGAAATTAATTAATGTCACATGGCAACAAATAGTAATGGTCCTAAAATAGGATTAGTTGCTTTAAATATGGCTGAGAAATACCATTTTTATTTTATTTTATTTATTAGAAATATGACCCAGACATGAAAAATTCGTGTTTTGGGTAATTGTCCAGTGTCCTTTGATCCTTTATCCTAAATTAAATAGCCGGATTTTGCAAATGAGCTTTGTCCTGATCGACTAACATCTGCATATTGATGTCATTTACATGACTATTCTTCAGTGCAGGTGAAGTTTCTGAACACTGGTGTTGATATGTAAATGTGGGTGCCATATGCTAATGAGCTCATGCATGTGACGTCGTATGCTAATGAGCTCATGCATGTGACGTCATAATCATGCAGCTTTCTGAACGAGTTCGTTTTCGATAGATGTCATGTTTTGCTAGATTTGATGCTCCGTCCTCACCTACAGGATGGTTGCGTGTTCATGAGTTAAACTCTCTCATGACGTGTGTGTGTGTGTGTGTTCTGCAGGATGAGACGGGAGATGCTCAGGTCGATGGAGACGCTGTCAGAGCTTCGCGTGTGATTCTGCCGCTGGAAATGGACGGCGCTGAGCATGTAAGTAATTGTCTGTTTAAATCAAGCTCGTGCTGTTCTTCATCTTATAGATGCGGCTCAACACTTCAGGAGACCTGCACTAAAACAAGTGCTTCATGATTTGCTTTGAAATAGAGCTGCGCGATTAAAAGTTAAAACACCCGCTTGATCTTAGTCCATAATGACAGCGATTCGGCTCTGTGTCGATTAAACCTCTGATAAGTCCGATCACAGTGAAGATCCAGATGTGCGTTCTGACCCAGAGAGATCCAAATAATTGTGTTGTAAAATGTTGTTATTGTTGCTAAACTGCTGGACATGCTTGATATTAAACGATCTTATCAAAAGCATAGAGACGCTGTTGCCTAGGTGGCCTCCTCATAAGTGAAGTGCACTATGGGCTTCAGATATGCGCCTAAATGCTCAAATAACCGACACACTAATATGTTGAAATGCGGTTTTGGTAAGTAATCTTGCAAACATGGTCTGTTATGTCTTCAGTGAATGTAAACACTGAGAAAGAGTGTGTGTGTATGTCAGTGTATTGGATCCGTGCGTTCGCACTTAAAGTGACAGCAGCCTAATAAACCTGCGTCATTATCGTTAATCAAACCACAAAAGACAAAGATAAAATCACTCCCTGCTCTTGAATGAATCAACTGTAGTTTTAATATGAATTAATCTATATTTAATGAATGCAGCCGTGTTATTTTATATTTGATTACTTTATTCAATTAAAGTATAGTGGATACCACTTCCTGTAAAACCTAAAGCAGTTTATTTAATTTGTATTTTTGTTCTGTTGTATTTTTCGTTGATTTTGTTTGTAATTTAGTTTATTTGTTCCTTTTTTCTTTAATTATTAATTAGTCTAATATTAGTTTTGTAATAAGGTATTGATAATTGTGAAATTTCACCGACATTTAACATTACTCGTATCATAAAATAAGAGTTTGATCATATCACCCACCAATAATCGTGATTTCAATATTGAGCAAAATAATTGTGATTATGATTTATAATTTTTTTTTTTTTTTTTAAGACTGCAGCAATTAGCATTTTGTCAGAACCTCTAGTAACTTAGATGTTTTTGTTTAGTAGTCTGTTCAGAATCGTTCAGCTCTGGTTTGAAATAATTTCACTCTATATAATAATGACAAAGAAACGCATTGAATTGAACGTGAAGTTTGGAAACCGAAAGACTGAAATAGTATTTTCTTGTGAAGCGTACTCCAGTAAGCTTCATTACCGTGTGTGTAAATGTGGCTGGAGTGTGTGCGAGTCTCGGATAGCTCTTGAGACCCATTAGGTGAATTTGCCTTTTGGTATTAGTGCAATAGCTGTGACATTTATCCAAAGCCTGCTATTAAACCTTTGCCGGTATTTCCTGTGAATAAACGTGCAGCAGGTTTTTCTCTGGCGTTAATCGCTTCTCGATCTCCATATCCCTGTGATGGTCATTAAAATGCTTCATTTGTGCCTGTAGCGATGTCATCACTTCAGTCCGTACGAGACTCTTTGTGTCTCGTATAAAAGAGCCTCTTAGTCTTATGATATGCTAAACCACAGATGTGTGTGTGTGTGATTAGCTCTCTGAGATCATTGTTTCAGATAAAGACTCACAAGATGTCCAGGCGGAAACCTCACACTGATTTGAATGTGAGATTATTGGCACCAAACGGGGTTTTTGCAGAAACACTGATTGTTTCCAAGCAGGTTTTCCAGAAAACAGAAAGTCCCGCCCACAGACTCACACCATTGGTTGAGTCAGAAAATTACATGTTTCATCCACTTACACTGCCGTTCAAAAGTTTGGTAAGATAATAATCATAAATGTTTCTTAAGCATCAGATCATCATATTATACTGATTTCTGAAGGATCATGTGACACTGAAGACTGGAGTAATGATGCTGAAAATTCAGCTTTGATCACAGTAGGGATGCACCGAATCCAGGATTCGGATTCGGATGAATATTGGGTTTTTTAAAGGGGTTCGGTTTCTGCCGAACCTTAGAATTTTTTTCCACCGAACCGAACCCTATAAGCTTGCAATATAAAACGCGCGCTACGATGGACGACGTCACACCGCCGTTGATTACGGGAAGGTGTTTACATAGTGTAATGCGTTGTGTCAGGAAGAAAAATAGGGATACCGCTAGCTCACAGCTAAAGTTATAGCAGAGGCCAGACATTCATGGAGGCGATTGGCATCTCACAACTCACACTTTATTCCCCAATCGAACTCATGTAACTGTCTGTCACACGTTCTACCATCCACAGCGTTACTTAATAAAACAAGATAAAAATGAGCATCAAATTGAAATAACCCGCATACTTGGGGTTTTGAGGCGCATACACTACAATACAGACTGCCGACAGTTAAACAGGGCGCGCGCAGCTCTTAAAGGGCCACACCGTATCTCCACTCGTTACAGGAGTGGACCGATTGAATGCCGTAAGCTGTGAGAAAGTGAAAATGGAGCTCATGAGCAGAAAAAGTGTTGTTTGGCAGTGCTTTCAGTCAAAAGAAGGCAAGTCATTCAAGTTCAAGTCATTCAAGTCAAGTCATCTTCATTTATATAGTCGAGCTACATGTTCAATTTGCAATGATGATTTGTCTCGTGGCAAGGCAACATCACCGCTGTTAAAATGGATAATGTTGCTTATTCTTTCTTTTTATTTTTTAATTTACAGTTAAAATGTCGTACACTGCTGTGGACGTTGTTTACTTCATTGATGTGTTTACTGTGTTAATGGACTGAGGATGGGAGTAGGATTCGGTATTTGGTTTCGGATTCGGCAGAATCTTAACCAGTGGATTCGGTATTCGGCCGAACCCCAAAAATCTGGATTCGGTGCATCCCTAGATCACAGGAATAAATTACACTTTACTATATATTCACATAGAGAACAGCTGATTTACATTATAATAATATTTCACTATTTTTACTGTATTTTTGATCAAATAAATGCAGGCTTGGTGAGCAGAAGAGACTCTTTTTTTTAAAACATTCAAAATCTTACTGATCCCAAACTTTTGAGCGGCAGTGTATATCTGTTTCTGATGTGTTTGAGCATCAGAAGATGTGCACATTTAAGCCCAGACAGGTTCCTAAGGTTATCATGAGGTCAGGTGTGTGTCTGCTATCCTTCACGCTGTGTGTGTGTGTGTGTGTAGGATGAGTGTCGTCTGCAGTTGGAGGCTCAGCGCATCAGCCTGTCGCAGATCCACGCCGCGCAGCTCGAGCTGCTCATGGACACACACGAGCAGGAGCTGCGCAGTCGAGAGCGGGAGATGCGGGACACACACGAGCAGGAGCTGCGCAGTCGAGAGTGGGAGATGCGGGACACACACGAGCAGGAGCAACAGGGCTTCAACGCTCAGTCCTCAGGTCAGTGAACATGAAACGAGTTTCAGATCTATTATTAAGAGACCCTTCAACATGAAATAGAGAGACACTGTGAAACGGCTCTCTTTATCCCACATTAAAGGTGCAGTGTGTAATATTCAGGAGGAAATGCAATATCATATACATAACTGTCTTCAGTGGTGTATAAAGAGCTTACATAATGAACCATTCTGTTTTTATTAGCTTAGAATGAGGCGTTTCTCTCTACACACACACGCATTTCGTCACTGTGTTGTTCTTCATGATAAGAAGCGAGCTAAAGTCAGCGAATAAAACACCGACACAATGATGAACAAGTCACAATAATATTCGCAATAAAATTTTACTGAATAATTAAGTAAACCTAATTTCTTAATTTATCTTTGTAAAGAAACCTCATTGCTTAACTGGCTACTCTCTGCGGTCTCAGACGACGACATCACTTCCTGTCGACCACCATAACTTCTGTTGGGTGTAATTCACAACCTCACCACTAGATGCCACTAAAAATTACACACTGCACATTTAATACAAACAATTATGGTTGACTGTATCAGCAAAGATTATTATGTGTTATTGCTGCTAACCGATGTTATAGTTTTAGTGTTATAAATCAGGGATTCACAAGCAGGGTTTTTTGTCCATCTTTTCTCTATTTTGCAATTACCGACCCCTTCTGAGCTGAAATATCTTCTTTAAGTCCCCCTGAGATTTGAAATTTCAATTATTTAGCAGCACATTTGTATGTTCATGGTTCTTTATTTTCATTTTATTGTCACATGACATGTAGGTAAACACATAAAATTTAATTTTCGTCCGCTCCCTTAGAGCCGAGCGAGCCGATGGTCTCGCAGCTGAAGGCTGAGTTTCAGGAGAGTTGGGCTCAGCTGGAGGAGACTCACCGACGCGAGGTCGAGCGGCTGAAGATCTTCTACCAGCAGCAGAAGCAGGAGACGCAGGAGCGCTTCACATCTGAGATCCTCCTCCTCCAGCAGAGACTGCAGGAGCTCACGGGGGCAGAGGAGCTCTTCAGGTGACCCCTCTTCATCATCTCTGGGGCATAATGGGGCCTAAAAATCACAAAATAAAGCAACACACACTTCCATTAGCTCCCAATTCACCCTTCGCAGGGAGTTTGATTGACAGGCAATTTGACCTATCATAATCCGCCATCCGCCGAATCCGCCATTTTTATCCGACTAAGCGGTCAGGAGAGTTAGTAGATTAACGTTGGAGGATTTGAACGTGAAAAGCGGAGTGTACTGACGTCTTTCTGCAGTTAAAATAACATTCTGATGTTCATTCATGTTTATTTGATGCTATAAATGAACTAGAAGGAAGAGATGATCGGTTCACGAGCGGCTTTAACTGAGCGATCAGTCACGACACATTAAAGAGACACAAAACGCTGTTTAATGTTTCAATTTCTTTTAAAAATAGACCAAAGTTGAGACTTTTTCATATCTAAAGTAAGCTGGTCTGTCCTGTCTGTCAGTTTCTCTGCTCCGCGTGTGTTTTTCACTGGTGAGAACGTGGTGTGGCGTGAGAGAGGCGTGGCTTGTCGGACATAGCGACAGTAACTAAAGGGGGCGGATCTTTGATGAATAAAAAGTTCAAAAGATCATAATTTATTTGAAACAGAGTCTTTTGTAACATTATAAATGTCTTGATCGATTTAATGCATTCCTGATGACAAAAATATAAAGCAGAACAAAAAGATGAGATATTTTTTTGTTTACTTTTATGTAGAGAGCAGATGTTTAGAGAGCGCACACATATACTACGTGACTTACTTTACTAAAATGCTTTTATAATGCCCTCAAATTTCAAGATAGAGGGCAAAAATAACTGTCTTTTATATTTATATAATTTAATATAGATAATATCACACGAAGAGTGCCGTTTTTTTCTCTAAATATCACCATAATTACACATGTGAAATTGATTTTATACAACCGTTCAATAAACAAGTTAATATTAAGACACTTAAATTTTAGACACAAATATTGCCTGTTTTGCTCTATTTTCACCAACATAGACACAGCAATGTTTTGTTTCATTACTGAATGATTGAATCGTTTGAATGAATGATTCAATGACTCACTCGCTAAGTCAAATGCTTAGTTCCTGAATGAATCAGCCGTGTGAATGAATCGGTTAGATCTCAGTGACTTGCTGTTTAACAGTGACGTGCTGCCATACTTTTTTTTATATTTTCTAATATCAATATTCAATGTTTAAAACATTAAAACATTATTCCTGCATGTACAGCAGGTTAAACGCGTTCATGTCTTTCATTAAACAGTGTAAATGAATCTAAATGCCACTTCAGATGCAGTGCAAAGATCAATTTAGTTGATATGATTTCATTTTAATTGGTAAAGCCCTATTGTGTCGTCTCATTCTAATTTAATTTAATGATTAAATGTAAGAATTGTACACAAAAGATGATGTAAACTTTTAATTAGGTTAGAAAATGGCTTTATAAAGGTACAAATGCCCATAAAAGGTCAAAATCAATGTAAACTTATTGGAAAAGATAATTTCTGTCACTGCTGTGAACTCACCAGAATAGGAAGAATATGAAAACTTCATGAGTCAGCTGTTCTCGGCAGTCATAACCCTGCCAAAGACCAGGACAATAACACACTCAGCTAAATATCGTGTAATTATAGTTATCGATAAAAACCCAGAGAATATCAAGAAATACTTTTTTGAACATGTGAAAGCTATAGAGATATAAACTCATAACCTAAGGGGTTCATCTGAGTTGAACAGATCGTTTGCGATGGACTCTTCCTTTATTAATTGTATTAATTAAAGTCAGAGTTTCTCTCTCTCGCTCTGCTGAGCATTTTTAACGAAGCCCAGTAACTTTCCCTTGCTGTCAGTTTGACATTTACACTCTAAAGGCTGAAAACCAAAGGCCTCTTGGGTCATAATTCAACACTTCTTTGAACATTAACCAGCGTTCGAGCTTCGCCTCAGACATCAGGTGTGTGTGGAACACACGTCTCTCTGCTTGCTGATGTTTGAGGAATCACACGCGTTTCTGAGGCGCTTTCATAAATGATCGATGCGTTTAAACTAGTGCTGGGAGGTATACCGGTTCATACCGAATCCTGGGGTTTATTTTTGTCATGATATGAATCTTTTATATACCGCAATACTGGTGTGTGCCGCTTTAACCGATCGGAACGCGGCGCGACACAGTTTGAGAGGGTCTTTTCACTGTTGCACTGATATTGATAGCTGTCAAATTATATTGTTGCCCATACATTGGTTCACAATATCAACACAGCATCATGGAAAATGTATTTTTGGTTGTATTGTTTGTTTTATATGAATGTTTCTGACGTGAACTGACAGTCTTTAGAAAAGTTTGTATGTTATTTTCATTTAATCTTTCCTGATAAAGCAGCGTTTAGGCGTTTATGAGCTCTGCTCTGCTTTGTGTACAGCTGTTGCCGTGGAAACCAATTTGTGTACAGCCGTTACCGGGGAAACAGCGCCTCCTGCTGGCGCCTCTTTGTAGACAGCATCATTTTGTGCAAACGTGTATTAATACTAGTGTGGATTGTTCTACAAGATTCAGTCATGACAGTAAAACGGGGCGTTCAAAGTCAACCTACTGCAGTTTCTCCTCTCTCAATCTGTAGAAAATGTGGTTAACACCCAGTCATGCCTGAAAAAATTAAATACCGTCATATACTGTGAAACCGGTGCAATTTTGAAACGTACCGTGATATGGATTTTTGGTCATACCGCCCAGCACTAGTTTAAACCTTCGTGTCGGAGACGTCAAGCCTCACGAGGTCTCTCAGATGAGAGAAGGCTCTTCTTCTGCTTCGATACGATGGCAGGAGCGGGAGAGTTTAGATGGTGAAAGAGCAGCGCTGCCATATGACAGATCACATCTCAGGAAGTGCTTTATGAAATATATTTATGATCAAATATCTTTCAAAAAATTCATTTTTTTCTTCTGCTCGAGCATCTGAACTCCTCTAGCTTACTCTTAACTCTTGGCATTGTAGTAATGTGAATATTGGGGTTGTAACGCTTCTGGGTTGTGCGTCAGAACGGAGGCTCACTATTGGCCAGCATCACACACATGACCAGCGTCGGCCAATAGTGAGCCTCCGTTCTGACATACACCACAGAAGCGCTGCACTGTTACACTACAGATCTAACCAGTTCCCCTGAGATTCAGATCATATTTCAATAATTCAACAACACAGTCGCATGTTCACTGATCAGGGTTAATAATCACATGACATGCAGATAAACAAATAAAATTAGTGCTGGGCAAAGATTAATCGCATCCAAAATAAAACTTTGTTTACATAATATGTGTGTGTACTGTGTATAATTATTTTGTATGTATAAATACACTATATATATTTATACATAATTTATATTATATAAAAATATAAATTGCCTTAATTTTTCTTACTTAAATATATACATGCATGTGTGTATATTTATATAGACAAAATGACTATACACAGCACACACACATTTATTATATAAACACAAACTTTTATTTTGGATGCTATATTTTTAGTAAGTGTTTTATTTTACATTGTTATGACTTAATCATGAGCTCATTAACTCTTAACGCCCTGCAGTTCCCTCACAAACCCTGGTTTATGTTTGAGGTCGATGTTTCTGCTGACATTCACTCAGTGTGTGTGTGTGTGTGTTTCTCCCAGCGTGCCGAGCGTCAGTGCGCCCCTGACCAGAGACGAGCGAGCCGAACGCCATCAGGTCAGTCTAACCTCAGTGTTTCTCAGATTCCTGTGATTCCCTGTAAAGCCAGTCAGTGACTGAGCCGTCCTACATCTCAGAGGAATCAGGGTGACGTTACGCAACACCACCTCACGCATGAGCACACATCATACACACACACACACACACACACACACACGCGCACACACACACACACTCTCTCGCTCACTCACACACACTCACACACACTCACACACACTCACTCACACACACACACACACACACACACACACACACACTCTCGCTCACTCACACACACACACACACACACACACACACACACACACACACACACACACACACACACACTCTCGCTCACTCACACACACACTCACTCACACACACACACACACACACACACACACACACACACACACACACACACACACACTCTCGCTCACTCACACACACACTCACTCACACACACACACACACACTCTCGCTAGCTCACTCACTCACTCACACACCCACACACACTCACACCCACACCGCCTCCTCTCCTCATCTCTGTATCTCACTGCTGCTTCTCTCTCAGGATGAGGAGCGTGACTCTGTGATCGTCTCTCAGGATGAGGAGCGTGTCTCTGTGATCGTCTCTCAGGATGAGGAGTGTGACTCTGTGATGGCTGGATCAGGTCTGTGGCGTGAGCTGCGTGAGGATCGGGATCGGGAGCGACGGACCGGATCTCCTCCCGGACGCCTGCAGGAGAAGCACCGGCAGGAGCTGCTGGAGGAGGAGGTCGCTAAGGTGCTTTTGGGAGACTTTAACACACGCAGCTCCTTTATGTTGGGTTTATTGAAGCATACACTTTACAATAAGGCTCAGTTAACATGAGTTGAGGCATTAACTAACATGAACTAACCATGAGCAATACATGTCACAGTATTTATTCATCTTTGTTAATGTTAGTTAATGAAAATACACTCAATCGTTGTGTGTTCATGTTAGTTCACAGAGCATTAACTAATGGTAAATACAAGCTTTGATTTAAATAACGTATTAGTAAATGTTGAAATAAATATTAACCAAGATTAATAAATGCTGTAGAAGTGCAGTTCATTCTTAGTTCATATTATCTAAGGAAGGTGACTAATGTTAACTAATGTTGACTAACGTTAACTAATGAACCATGTCGTATAGTGTTACCGATTTATTTTAGTATTAAAAATGTGCCTTGAATCGACAGTCTTGATGAGTTTGATCTTGATAGCGTGTGTGTGTCTTGTGTGTGTGTGTGTGTGTGTCAGGTGATCGTGCAGATGTCGGTGGAGTTCGCCCAACACACCGAACACACACGCATCAGCAAACAGGCCAGAGAGACGAGCACCGCTGTGCAGACGGACAGAGATGAGGAGGACGAGGTGAGCTCACGACACACACACACACCCACACATACTCACACACACACACACACACACGCACACGCATCAGCAAACAGGCCAGAGAGACGAGCACCGCTGTGCAGACGGACAGAGATGAGGAGGACGAGGTGAGCTCACGACACACACACACACACCCACACATACTCACACACACACACACACGCACACGCATCAGCAAACAGGCCAGAGAGACGAGCACCGCAGACGGACAGAGATGAGGAGGACGAGGTGAGCTCACCACACACACACACAAACACACACACACTCACACACACACACACATACACACACATACACACTCAAACACACACGAACCCCAGTTTACGCGATTGTTGTGATCTAGGCGTCAGTTAGCCTGTCATTTTTTTATGTTAATATTGTCTCATAAGAAAACACAATCACAACACATTTAAAGTGGTGGATTTTCTATTGAGTGAGACCGGATAATCGTCAGAAATAAAGGACAGGACTTCATCCGTCATGATTGAACTTTCCCCGTCTTTGTTACATTAGCAGAAATGAAAGGTTGTTTCAGAGGTGAAGAAGTTTGATGGAAGACTTGAGTTCCTCTGAATATTGTGTGCTGATGAATCATTATTAATAATCTATGTTGATTACGTGTGTGTGTGTGTGTGTGTGTGTTCTATATTGCACAGTGCAGTGTGTGTTTCCTCTCCTCCTCCACCAGGTGGCATCTGTCACCTTAGAAACCTTTCTATCTCTCCTCTCAGGTGCAGCTGTTGCCATGGCAGCAGTAAAAGCCCCGCTCTGGTGTTGTGTGTGTGTGTGTGTTCGTTGCGCTCGGCCTGACAAACGCAGCTCAATATAAAGACGGTTTGAAAGAGTTTGAGCTGCCTGTGATTAAATGACGGGCTTCTTATATGCCATTTCTTTTCTGCCTTTTTACAAACTCCAGAAGGAAGAGGAAGAAGAAGAAGAAGAGGAGGAGGGGATAAAGGGCAAAGGTCATGGAAGGAGCGTGACATCACAGTCATCTGACCCAGAGCTCGCATCTGATGACATCATCACGGAGCGGTGAGGAATAATTAGGGCTCATGAAAAAGTTCTGTGACATCATTAGATCTGATAGATAGATAGATACACAGATAAACACACACTCACACACACACACAGATAGATACACAGATAAACACACAGATAATCACACACACACACACACACACACACACACACACACACACACAGATACACAGATAAACACACACACACACACAGATAGATACACAGATAAACACACACACACACACACACACACACACAAACACACACAGATAGATACACAGATAAACACACAGATAGATAATCACACACACACACAGATCTCTCAGTCATCAGTGTCCTCCTCCTCAGGGATCTGCTGCGTGAGGCGAACGCTCGTCTGGTTCTGGTTCTGCTGGAGGTGCTGAAGACGACAGCGGCCGCGGAGGAGACCATCAGTCATGTGGAGGCCATGCTGGAGTCCAGTCCGAGTCACATGACCCCAGCGGAGGCCAGTCCCCCGAGAGGCACGGGTCACATGACCCCAGCGGAGCGGCTCAGACCCGGACCTGCAGGAGGTCAGACACACACAACACTCCTCAGCTCACTCCGTGTCAGACCCGTTCACCCGCTCATCTGCTCTTTATCAGGGACGGGGGGGTCTGTTCACATATGAATCACGAATCAATCTTCCAGCGATTCACAAATGTCAAAATTCGATTTTCTAGATGTTTAATAATGTGATGTCGTTTCATAGAAGGACACACGCTCATACTCGACAGCAGCAGTTCATATCAATATCTGAACCGATAGAAGATAGCCTGAGATAATGTTGAGTTTAGTTAGTCGAGCACATGTCAAGCTTTCCTTGCCATCTTTCCATAGGCTACATGGACACGCTAGCGGTTTTCTGTGCTAACGGACAAATTCCCACCTATGAAAGAAAATGAACATGTCCTGTATCTCAGGCTAAAGTAATAAATATTGAGATTGCAATGGCCCGTATTATATATCTCTGATCACGGCTGTTTCCGAAGCTCAAGGTGATCGTAGAATGATTATCACACAATCAATTTAGGCTTGCGATGCTTTCAGGACACATTTACATTTATTCATTTAGCAGACGCTTTTATCCAAATGAGAGCAATAGAAGCAGTTCAACTAGCAACAGGACAACACTATGACCCTGCTGTGACCCCTCAGTTTAATCTAACGCAGTGCGTGTGCTTTATTATTTTTTATACAGATAATAGACATAGAATAGAAGATAAAGTGTTAGTATTAATGGATCAAGTGCTGCCGATAAAGATGCGCAACACCGATCCAGATGATGGTCACTTCCTCTCATAGATATAAATATGAACTCTATATTAAATTAACGCAGTTATGAGGTGTGTGTAATTTAAACTAACAGTTGCTGCTGTTCATTTCTTTGCTGTTCGATTCTCGATTTTTAATCAAATTTAAATTCAGTATATGTGATTTTAGATTTGATCATAGATTTTAAATCTATGCATATATCGAATTAAAATGTGATTTCAAAATCGATTTGAATCGAATCTTGGGATCAATTCCCACCCCTACTTTTGATTTAATTTGAAATCATCAGGTTGATAATCAACAATGATGTCACTTCCAGTCTCTTCAGCAAATGTCAGTCACACATGGACTATTGGTGTTTTCCGCTGACATGTTTGGTAAAGGTTTAAAGAAGGACGCAGGTTAATAACAGATGACGGGACCGTTTAATTGATGTGTAGGAACCAGTGAAGCCACACCAGATCCTGTCTGTCTCGTTTGTCCCTCTCTGTTGACTCATTGTCTTTGCATAGAGATGTTTTGTGTACTGTTGAGGCGAGGTCATGTGACCCAGACACACAGCAGGAGAGTGTGTTTGGGTGTGTCATGTGATCGACTACTCCTGTAACTCGACACCCCTGTTTGTGTTTTCATCCATTCTTCTGCTCGTCTTAATCTGCTGTCTGGTATGTCTCACAAACATACCATTCGCAGAACATCACATGCTTTATTAGTGATGTTTGCGGAGTCAAGCTATAGCGTGATTAAGTTATAAAGGCCTTTTCATCATATCAATCCTGTTTAGGATGCACAACTTCTGCTTTTTGGAAAGCTTTGGATCTGTAAGATTTTTAATGTTTTTAAAAGAAGTATCTTCTGCTCAACAATGCTGCGTTTATTTGATTAAAAATACAAAAAAACATGCTTTTCTTTATGTGAATATACAGTAAAGTGTAATTTATTCCTGTGATCAAAGCTGATCATTACTCCAGTCTTCAGTGTCACATGATCCTTCAGAGATCACTATAATATGATGAGTTGATGATTAAGAAACATTTATGATTATTATCAGTGTTGGAAGCGGTTTGTGTACAATTATTTCTCAGGATTCTTTGATGAATAGAAAGTTCAAAAGAACAGTATTTATTTTAAATGGAATTTTTTGTAACATTATAAATCTCTTTACTGTCACTTTTGATCAATTTATTTAATCCTTGATGAATAAAAGTATTGATTTATTTTATTTATTTCCCCCAAAAAATAAAATGAAAACTCCGTCAGACCCCAAACTTTTGAACGAGTGTTTAATGTTACAAAAGCTTTCCATTTTGTTCTTTTGTACTTTCTATTCATCACAGAATCCTGAAATAAAAATGTAAATAACAGTTTCCAACACTGATAATAATCATAAAAGTTTCTTGAGCATCAAATCATCATATTGTGATTTCTGAAGGATCATGTGACACTGAAGACTGGAGTAATGATTGAGTTGATCACAGGAATAAATTACACTTTACTATATATTCACATAGAGAACTGATGATTTACATTATAATAATATTTCACAATATTAATAAAATATATATATATTTTTTTAAATCAAATAAATGCAGCTTTGGTGAGCAGAAGAAACCCTTTCATAAAGATGAAAAATATTACCGATCCCAAACTTTTGAGTGGTAGTGTGTATCTGTAATATTTTGTATTACAGTAACAACGTTGATACGATCCGCTCAATTACTCATTGTTTTGATGTCATCAGTGAGCGAGCGAATCTCTTCTGTCCCGTACACAGACGCTGATGACGTCAGCATGTGTTCAGCAGAGGCCGATGCAGGGCTGGAGATGTCGCTGAAGATCCCGGGGGTGGGGCTTCTGGACCCGGGGGTGGGGCTTCTGCTCCAGGGGGCGGGGCTCTCGCTGGAGAAGGAGGAGTTTCTGATGAGCATCAGCTCACGCTTGCAGAGCGCCGTAGAGAAGCTGCTCATCGCCATCACTGACTCCACCACTCAGGTACGGCAAGCACAGGGAGACAAAACTAACACTGTCAACTGTTCAAATCAGCATAAAACCAGTCACATGGATCAATTTCTTGAAATTGAGATTTATACATCACATGAAAGCTGAATAAATAAGCTTTCCACTGATGTATGGTTTGTTAGGATAGGACAATATTTGTGCATTCACTCACAGAAATACATGTTTTATATATTTACGGTAGGAAATTTACTAAATATCTTCATGGAACATGATCTTTACTTAATATCCTGGTGATGTTTCAGCCTGGCTCCGCCCTCCTACATACTTCCGCTCAATTTTCATTTTCCTTCAGTTCTCCGTCTGGGTCTGCGGTGTATTCTTGGGGTTTCTCTGGGCAATTTTTTACCGGTCCAATCAGCGAACAGAGGGAGTGGCTGAGAGCGGTGACGTTGAGGTCGTGCGCTAGTTTGAGTTGAAGTTTCATCACGACCAAGCGTTAGCGATTGGTTATGGCAGATCCAATAGTTTTAAACTCAACAGAGGACCCGCCTTCAAGGAAGTTAACGCTTGTCAATGGAGAGAGGAACAAATGAAGTGTACGAGAGTCTGGCAGGATCAGGCTAATGATTTTTGGTATAAAAGAAAAATGTATAATTTTGACCCATACGATGTATTGTTGGCTATTGCCACAGATATACCCGTGCGACTCCAGAATGAGTTTGTGATCCAGGGTCACATTAGAATGATTTCTGAAGGATCATGTGACATTGGCTACTTTACATGCACAACTCTTGTTTCGATCGGACTGAATTCATTCCGATTGATGAATCTGAACGTAGTGTTTACATGAACGCTGAACATGTGATCGGGTCGATGTGCGCGTTTAAATCGGGATATATTTTTTGACATGCGCTCACAGAGTTTTACTCCACCACTCAGGTTCAGCAAATAAACAGATCATCATATTATACTGATTTCTGAAGGATCATGTGACACTGAAGACTGGAGTAATGATGCTGAAAACTCAGCTTTGATCACAGGAATAAATTACACTTTACTATATATTCACATAGAAAACTGATGATTTACATTATAATAATATTACACAGTTTTTACTGTGTTTTTAATCAAATAAATGCAGCCCTGGTTAGCAGAAGACTCAAAAATAGAAGTAATTGTCAGTCAAGTCAGCTTTATTAATACAGCGCTTTTTACAGCACAGAGTGTTTAAAGCAGCTTTACAGAGATAACAGGAAAATAATGCGACAGTGTGTGTCCAGAAGAGAATAGCGTCACAGTCCAGCTTAAGTAAGCTCAGTGATGTTTCATTTCTGTGGTACAAAAGTTATTAATTTAGTTAATTTATATATATATATATATATATACAGCCGCTCTAGAGAGACCCGTGATGTCATCAGCTCAGTTCTCATATAATGCTGTCAGTGCAGCAGATCAATAATATTGTAGAGTATTACATTAAATGTGTGTTGTAATAGTTTGAGTGTTGTTGGCTGCTTCTGGAGCAGGACTAGGTCATGTTGAGTATATGTTGGTTAAACACATTGTCTTTGGATCATTACCTAACACTGCTGGTTACATCAGATGAACGAACGCTTCCCATGAGGCATCAGTGCTCAAGCTGAAGCTCACAGGACACAGTGGGCGGAGCCTCTTTTCTGTTGATACCAGCTGATTTGCATAATTCTTTGGTCTCCGTGGCAGCAGCTTAACATGCGTAAAGCTGTGTGTGTGTGTGTGTATGTGTGTGTGTGTGTGTGTGTGTGTGTGAAGTAAAGCGAAACCCTCTTTCCCAATAGTTTGTTGGCTCTGATCATCACTTCCTGACAGATTAATATCTTGACTGCTGAATTTGGCGATATTGATATTTTATGCCACAGATTTAAAGATCGGATCAGATCCTGTTTGACTTGAAATGTGAGCAAATGAGCACACGGAGAAGGTGGGACTCAAACTGGGATTTGTGGACATGTTTAGAGAAAACCAGTGTAAAAACTGTAAAAATTAATAATTAGATTTAAATAAATAAATAAATAATAATATTAAAATTAATAAAAAATAGATTAAAATACAAAATGAGTATAGATTAAAATGAATAACATCAATTAACAAATAACAGATTAAAAATAAAAATGTTATATTAGTAAATTAATCAAATAAATTATAAAATGTATTAAAATCAACAAATAAATAATATACAGTACTTTAGTTATTAAATAGATTAATAATGGATTAATAAAATAATATAGATTGTAAAGAAAAATTATTTTAACAATAAAATAATTAACATAGATTAACAAATAACAGATTAAAATAAAAATGTTATATTAGTAAATTAATTAAATAATAAAAATAGATAAAAATGCAAATTTAATATAAATAAATAAAATAAATAAATAAATAACAAATGTTAGATAAAAAATATATTTATAAATAAATAAATAAAATAAACAATAACATTGTAAAAGTTAAATTATAAATAAATGAAAATCATAAAACAGGTTCAAATAAATAATACATATTACAGTACTATAGTGAGTAGAAAGTTCCCAAATAATATTTTATGTATAACTTGTATGTACTGTATCTATAAACTTTATACATAGACATTTATAGCTGGCTTTTGCATCTAAAAGATTAAACGAACCCTAATCTTACGTTATCAGAGCCATTTCTGTGAAGCAATAATAAAACACCTGTAAATGAACACACTCCTCTGATGAACACACTCCTCTGATGAACACACTCCTCTGATGAGCACATTTATCCAGCAGAAGTGAGGGCTTGTGGGCTCGAGTGTGTAATGTGTGTGTTTGGGTCTTAATGTCTGGATCCCTGCAGTTAATCATGTGATGGCTCGTTCAGGAATGAAGATTGGCGTGTGGGAGGAGAAGTTAATCAATAATGTAGTAATCAGGGAGACTGAAGAGACAATAATGACTCGAGCGAACCGAGAACGCCACATTCATGATTTACAAGTGTTTAAAGGTCTCGTTCTCAGCTATGAGGAGCAGGAATCTGGTCGGGCAGGCTCAGGAAGGGTGTGTGTGTTCACTCACCTGCAGGCCGTGTGACTCCGCCTTCACTGACGTCTCTCACACATGTTCACGGACCAGGAAGTGAGATTGGCAGAGAGACCGATAGAGAGGCAGAGAGAGAGAGACCAATAGAGAGAGAGAGGGAGATGATCTCCCCCCGGAGCGCTGCTATTCTCTGTTCTCACTTGTTAATGAGGCCCAGCCTTTTCCCAGCGGATCGTTGCCACGGAAGCATGGAATTGTTAATGAGTTTCCAGCAGGAGTAACCGAGGGAAAGTGAACGAGAGAGTCCTGGTGTTTTTACAACTCCTGCTTGGATTTCTTGGCTACAAGTTGCTTGAGTTTTGCTTTTTCCTATATTCACAGCTTTCTAATATCACTGGGATATTCCGGGATTTGAGTTTTTCTTTCTTTTAGACACAGCTTCCTAATATTTTGTGGGATTTGAGGTTTGCTTTCCTATATTCAGTGCTCTCTAAAATCATATTTCGGGACTTGAGTTTTGCTTTCGTTTAGTCATATCTTCCTAACATCGGTGGGATTTTAGGTGTGCTTTTCTATAGTCAGTGCTCTCTAATATCACTGGGATTTTTCCGGGATTTGCCCTGCCATGCGACATCTCTCGTGTGTGTTTACCAACACGGAGACTCTTCCGTCACACACTCGCCCGTCGCTTGACGATTAGCCTCAAACATCTCTGCTTTAGGATCGCGAGAAGAACGCCGCGATGGATTCCTATCGGACGTTTTGGGATTCCCACTTTGTGAAGGACAACTGGCTGGACAGTCAGGATCAGGATATTTACGAGGTGGAGTCTCGAATCCCACTGCCGAGACCCTTCCCGCTCTCCCACCTGCTTCACGAGAAGAACGCCGTCGTGGTGCACACACAGATCTCGCACGTCAACCGGCGCGACAACGGACACCTGCTCAAAGTCGTCTCCAAGATCTCGCTTCCCACTCCTCCGTATACAGTAAGTGTGTGTGTGTGTGTGTGTGTGTGTGTGTGTGTGAGGTCACGGGACATCGACCTTTGAGAGTCATGCGGAGGAAGGTTTTATAGACGCTCAGTGTCTATATCGTTAGATAAGAGCTTTTGTACACGTTGACATGGAGTGTAATGAGATTCCAGGGTGTGTTTCTGTGTGTATGAAGTGTTTTGTGTGTGTAACACGAGATCAGTCTCACTGTGGTGTTTTTATAAAGTCCTTTTGATGAAGCTTCTCGCTCTTCAACCACATCAGGCACTTGCCATAACCTGCGAGAGTGATAATACACAGTAGCCAACATTAGAAGTGGATCAAACAGATCCTCAAAGTTGTCCTGAGAGGAGAGCGGGTATTGTTCAAAATATGCATGTGTGACTGATGGAAGGGTTTGATTGATGTAGACTACTGTAGAAATATTTGACTTTTGTTCTTTTAGATCAGAGAGATTAAAATACAAATTATAAATAAATGAGTCTAATAAATAAATACATATTGATTAAAATACATAACATTTAAATACAAATTGTGTGTGTAACACGAGATCAGTCTCACTGTGGTGTTTTTATAAAGTCCGTTTGTGGAAGCTTCTCGCTCCTCAACCACATCAGACACTCAGAGAGTAATATAGACTTGTACTTTTAGATCAGATGCGTAGAGCATTAAAACTACACGAGCATGTCCACTACCTGCAGGGTTCCCGCGGGGTCTTAAACCGTCTACAACTCTGAGCTTCACTTTTAAAGGGTTAGTTCACTTTGAAATTAAATGTTGGTATGTTTTATCTTATCTGAAGTGCATCAAGATGTCGGTGTCTTTGTCTCCGCAGGAGTTTCAATTTAGATATTTTTAGGTCAACCCGTTCTTGTCTGTCAGTCATATAATGCAGGTATATAGGCACTGTCTCTAATAGCATGCAGAGAAAAGTCCAAATAAAACAATTCCCCATCGTAAGTGCACATTTGTTGTGAACAAATT
>NC_136894.1:31939631-31972131 GCF_949152265.1 Phoxinus phoxinus | reverse complement strand
GTTGAGGCTGCTCTTGACGCAGCACCTGAAGCAGGTGTGTGTGCGTGCGTGCGTGTGTGTGTTCACGAGCTGCATGGCCGGCACGTCTCTGATCGATACACCAGTAACTGGAGCTTTGCTTGCTTTGGGCTCCGGCTGGTCCACTAACCGCTGCCTCGACGGCTGTAACATCACACACACTGTGTCTGCGGAAACACTAGCATGCTTTAACTGGCGCTAACAGGTGCTAACGTGTGTATCTGGTGTATCTCCTGATTGAACAGCCGTCAACACGTGAGCAACAACTCCAGTCCATCTCACTACAGGACTATGGATGGAATAGAATAGTTCACCGGAAACGTTTTTAAAAATTATAATTTATAATAAAACGAACTAAACAATAATATAATAATAAATATATATATATGTATAAATATACACTGCCGTTCAAAAGTTTAGGATCTGTAAGATTTTTTTATGTTTTTAAAAGAAGTCTCTTCTGCTCACCAAGGCTGCATTTATTTGGAAAAAAAACAACAACAAAAAATACATTAATATTGTGTAATATTATTATAATGTAAATCATCAGTTCTCTATGTGAATATCTAGTAAAGTGTAATTTATTCCTGTGATCAACTCCAGTCATTACTCCAGTCTTCAGTGTCACATGATCCTCCAGAGATCAGTGTAATATGATGATCTGATGCTCAAGACACATTTATCATTATTATTAGCATTGAAAAAGTGACAGTAAAGACATTTAAAAATGTTGCAAAAGATTATATTTCAAATAAATGCTGTTCTTTTAAACTTTGTGTTCATCAAAGAATCCTGAAAAACTGTTTTCAACGCTGATAATAATCATAAATGTGTCTTGAGCATCAGATCATCATATTATAGTGATTTCTGAAGGATCATGTGACACTGAAGACTGGAGTTGATCAAAGGAATACATTACACGTTACTGTATATTCACATAGAGTCTTACCGATCCCAAACTTCTGACCGGCCGTGTGCTGTTGTTTCCTCTACCCATGTGACTTGATTAAACTCGATGAACTGTGTGTATGGGGTTGATGGCTGTTCAATAAGGGACACGTTTCCTTTTCCTTTCTTTTTTCTTTTGCATTTGCACTTTTATCCTCGTCCTCCTGCACTGTGAGCTCGTCCGGTGGCTGACCGGGTCATGTGATCACGGGTCGTCCGGGAATGGGATCGGTTGTGGGAAACGGGGAAATGTCCGTGTGCAGTACGATGCAAAAGTGGAGAACCTCAGAGAACATTCACTGATAAAACATCTCATCCTCATATTTCATGACAAAATCAAAATAATTTATGTTTTTCATAAAGAAAATCAAGCCTGTTTTGTTTGGTTATAATTAAATTGATTTTATTTAGTAATTGAGCAGTATTATTTTTATACCATCTAGTAGATTTAATTTTGTATCTTCAGTTTTCATTTTAATTTAAGTTTTTTATTTGCTTTTTATATAATTTCCATTTGTTCTTAAGTTTTTTACATTTTAATACTTACACTTCAACTTAATGATGAGTAAGATTTTCTTCTAATATTAAATTTTTTAATAGTTTTAGTTTTAGTCAGCAATAACAACACTGCAATAAACAAATAACAAATTTTACCTAAAAATATATATTTTCTTTGTTTTTATTATTATTTTCATGGCAAGTAAGCAGTGTTATTTAAGTATTAATTTTATACCATCATGATATTTATTAATTTTTAAGTAGCTTTTATTTTTTTTATTTTCAGTTTTCATTTTAATTTTAGTAATTATATGCTTTTATAATTTGTTTTGTTAGTTTTTTTTCTGTTTAGCCTTAGTTTAGTAATTTTAGTACTTCAACTTACACTTAATTATTTCAGTTAATTGCAAAGTCAACATTTTCGTCATAAGTTTTTTAATTTAACTTTTTCTTCTAATATTTAATTAGTTTGTTTCTTTTGATTTTGTGGTTAAATATGATCGGAACATGTGTTTTATGAGATACTGCCAAAAACAAAATGTTGCAGTTTAATGATCAAAGCTCATCAAGACTAAAAGCACTGAGAACACACACTCTTCAGAGCTTTATTAAAGGTCTTCGAGACGTTGCCGTTGAATGAATCTCTGAAGCGGCTCCATTATGGTCATGGGTCGAGCGCTCCCGACCGCCTGTCCTCGTGCGTGTGTGTGTGTCCTCACGTGTGTGTGTGTGTCCTCAGACCTGCTGGAGGAGACGGAGAAGCTGATGCTGGAGAAGGTGGAGGTGCAGCGGCAGGCGCAGAAGGAGAGCGTGGAGTTGCACCTGCAGGTGAAGCACCTGGAGGCGGAGCTTGAGGATCAGGTGATGCGCGTGCAGGAGCTCCAGGACACGAGCCGATCCGAGCGAGACGACCTCCGGCAGCAGATCCAGGCCTTGGAGAAACAGCTGGAGAACAACCGCAGGTTCATGGACGTGAGTTTCCTCATCATGTCTCTTCCACGTTCATTACACGTTTGAATCAACACTGAGTGATTAAACTGCAGTTCCTCCACTGGCCACTAGAGAGCGGCTGCAGAGGAGACTCAGTCCCAGAGACCCTCATGTTAAAATGCCCAACTCTACAGCAGAGAAACATGTTTACAGTCTAGTGCAAAGTGCTTTTGGTCTATAGAGCTAATTTTGCTCTTCATGACGACTGTGTGGCGGTGAATTTTTTTTACAACTCATCCATTTAAATTATATTAAGCCTTAAAGTTCTGCATAATTAAGGGCGTGGCCACTTGAGTGACAGGTGGATTGCCGCTGATGTCACTGCTAGCCGTTTGTCTGCTGTCGGTTAGCGTCACGCCACCTCAGCTAATCCGCCTCGCCGCACATTTTTGTTTATATGGGAGTGAAGAGCTAACAAGATGGCGACGGCCGGCTCCGCCCCCTTTAGGGTTCAAAAATGCGCTTCAGAAACACTACGGGTGACGTCACACACACTACGCTCATATTATATACAGCCTATGGTTTTCTCCTAACCAGCCATTGAATAACACATATAAGTCAAACACTATTCTTTTCTTCCCCATTATTTTCATGGCTTTTTTATATATATTTCCATTTTTTGTGCTTTTGTAAGTTTTTGTCTGATTTTGAAATGACGTCACACCAGTTCGCTCTTGGATTTCATCAGGACCTTAAGAGTGTTACATCATCCGATTGGCTCAAGTGTGACGTGTTTGTGTCCTTCTGTTCATCAGGAGCAGGCCGCGGACCGGGAGCACGAGCGCGACGTCTTTCAGCAGGAGATCCGCAGCCTGGAGCAGCAGCTGAAGAACCCGCACAAAACAGGAACCGGAAGCGACCGCAGGGACCGAGAGGTACGACACCCGAGCGCTCGCCCTGAAGCCTCCAGAGAGTTTCACTCACGCCTTTAGTCCTCAGACAATGAGCTTGTGTTCTCTCCGCTGGACTGATATCAGCTCAAACACACACAATACCTCACAAAACAGCAGAACAAGCAGGAATACAGATCAGTCTTAATAAATAGTCATGGCATCCGTAACCAATTGTATTTCCGTAATTTGACATGTTTCTGTATATAGTCATAGTCCTAAAACACAGAACTTCTGGTTCCGTCGTCCTGAATCAATGGGTTTTTGAATGGGTTAAATGCCATATACAGTTGTAATCGAAATTATTCACCCCCCCCCCCCCCCCATCCCAAATCATGTTTATTGGCAACATTTACAGACTTTCAGCAGTTTGGAATGAACAAATCAAAAGTAATTGAAAGCTCAACACAACAAATGTAAATATACTATTTTTGATTTTCTACTCAGTGTTACTTGCTGTCTATTTGTAATTCATTTAAAAATTTACTAGCAATTTAAAAAAAAAAATTCAAAGCAAGCTATTTTTTTAAATATATATATATAAAATATATATAATATAATATATATATATATAATATATATATAAACATCATGAGTTTAAAAATGCTTCCAAATTAGCTGGCAGTAAATAAGAGCTGTTTTTTAGCTTTAGCATGTGCAGAAATAAAGAAACATTAAAGTGATAGTTCACCCAAAAATGAAAATTAGCCCATGATTAACTCTCTCCGAGTGTATATGACATTGAGGGAGAGTAAATCATGGGCTAATTTTCATTTTTGGGTGAACTATCCCTTTAAGTGATTTGCAGTCAGTTGCCAGGCAGCGACACACACACACACACACACACTCTCACACTCTCAAGCACACACACACTCATCTGACGTCATATGGCTGCTCTCTCCTCATCTCTCTCTCTCTCTCTCTCTCTCTCTCTCTCTCTCTCTCCTCATCTCTCTCTCTCTCTCTCTCTCTCCTCATCTCTCTCTCTCTCTCTCTCTCTCCTCATCTCTCTCTCTCTCTCTCTCTCCTCATCTCTCCTCATCTCTCTCTCTCCTCATCCCTCTCTCTCTCCCTCTCTCCCCCTCTCTCTCCTCATCCACCCCCCCCCCTCTCTCTCTCTCTCTCAGGTGCAGGAGTTGGCCCGTGCGCTGCAGGAGAAGTCTGACTGCTGCAGTGAGCTGCTGTTGAGATCCGAGCAGCTGCAGAGAGATGTGTGTGAGAGGGACGAGGAGATCGAGACGCTCGGCGCACGCGTGAGAGAGCTGGAGCACACACTCATGCACAGGGTCAGTGTGTGTTTCTCCTCCGGTTCTGCTGTTACCGCCAGCCTTACTCCACTGGGACGCTGTGTGTGTGTGTGTGAGGAGAGCATGACGAATGGGAGTGTCTGAACGCTGAGCGTGTGTGTCCTTGCTGTGCATTAATGTGGTGTGTGTGTGTGTGTGTGTGTGAATGCAGTGGTTTAGCGTCACGTCTCTGCTTTAATGATCATGTTCTGTCTCTATGCGTGTGTTGTCGGGCTTGTATGTCAGCGAGACCATTTAATGTGAATACATGTGCAGAAGGGATGGGTCTATCTGCTTAGTGAGTTCATCTAGATGTTATTCTTATATTCCTGAATATTGTGTGTGTGTTTCTGGCGTGGGATTACTGTACATGCCAGAGCACCGCATACACACACTACACATGCTGGACCCACGGTCTGGACACTGTGCTGTTTCTCACATCCCTATTTATGTGACCTTGAGTCCTACAAAGGAAATGTATAAATAAATGTTATTTTGTCATGCAACTTTTTGATTTTGAATATTGTTTTTTTTTATTACTTTTTTTTATATTGTTTATAATAATAATATTTTTATTTTGTCATGTAACTATTTTTGAATATTGATTTGAATATTATTTTAGTTTTTGTTGATTTTATTATTTACCATTTATCTTTATTATTATTCGATAATTAAATAATAATAATAAGTTAGAAGTTAATGTAGATGTATTTTCGAATATTGATATCATTGTTGTTTTGATTTTATTACTAATTGTTATTGTTTTATTACTATTATTTTGTCATTCAAGTTTTTTATTAAAATTTTTTTTATTTTTTTTATTAGTATTTATACAAATAAATAAAAGTAATAATAATTATTAGTATTTTGTTATGTAAATCAAATATTGATATAGTTATTTTTGTTGTTTTGATTTATTATTTTGCCATTTAACCCTTATGTGCTGTTGTGGCTGTTTTCAGCCACTATGGGGTATTTTTGAGTCTTATTTTGGCCATAACTTTTTCCGTGTTTCAGCAAATGGAATGATTTTTGGTGACAAAGCTTATTTTTACACATATTTTAGGAAAATGCTTTGAAAATTTTCAAAAACTCAACAGTACACTCTGGGCAAATTCACTACCCTTTCGTTATGTTCGTGGCTGAAAACAGCCACTACTTTAAACTGCTGTAAAAATTGATCAGATAAATATTTTTTTGCCATTTTTTTTGCATAAATCTATTAATCAACCTCAGTCCTGTTCAAAACTACTAAATGTTTTTAAAAAAATCAAGATTTTAACTCTTTAATTGCCAAATTCATAAATTATGTAACTGATTTGGGAGGGGAAAAAACACAAAATTACTTATTTTCAATATAAAATGTGATTGTGGACTGGATTTTTTTTTACCTTTTATCACAGTCTTGGACATGTCAAAGATTAGAAACAACATTGGTTTTGATGCATTGTTAGTTTTTGTGCAGCATCAGATTTTAACTTTTTCTCCCTCATTTACTGTTCGTGGCTGTTTTTGCCCCATTGACTTCCATTATAACCACATTTTTTGATTGCAAAGCCATGACACCATAAAATCATGCATTTTTGATTGTTGGTGGTTTTCCCTGTTGGGAAGAGGTAAAAATTAAAATTTTTACTGTTGATAACCAGGTGGCACCATTAACCCTTTATATAGGCCTGTGCAAAAAAAAGCTTAGTTTCTGGCTTTTACATGGAGTTATATGGAGTATAATAGCATAATAAAGTGTGTGTGTGTGTGTGTGTGTGTGTGTGTGTGTGTGTGTGTGTGTGTGTGTGTGTGTGTGTGTGTGTGTGTGTGTGAGTGAGAGAGAACTCACCTTGATGCGTCTGAGAAAATCAAAATATGCACCTCAGCTCTCAGAACTACATGGAGTAAACAAAAACCAAGTAAGTGTATTTATGCATCTACCTTTTGATGGTGAGAAATGCAGACTAAACAAAAACTAAGCAAGTGGATTTGAACACTTGCATGCAAGCCTGCTGGTCATTTGATGGTGAGAAGAGCAGCAAGCAACATGAGAAAGGGCTTGACTTGCAGTGAAGTTTTAGAGATGATTATGCAGCCTGACCCCTCCAGCGAGCGGCAGGATGTATTGTCTTCTCCCTCTGACACCACAGACTCAGGAGAGGCAGATCCTGATTTGGATGTGGCACCCTCATCATCCTCTCTAGCTTCCACTGAAGGCGAGGAGGATTCGGAGGATCCTGGGTCTGGGTGGATTGGGAGAAACGGCGAAGTGTGGTTTTCCACCAACGCGGAGACAACTCCCTTTCTTCAGCCTGCCAGAGGCATGACTTCATGGCCGACGAGATGATTGACCTCATTGTCAGCATGACCAACCTCCAAAACGCAGAGCTCTGGTGATTTCTTGAATCTTGAGAGGGACATGGTGGCTCTAAAAATCGCACGACCACTGCGATCATCCCACAGGCAACGTGTGGACTCCCCTCTGGACCTGTAGACGCCGGCCAAAATCAGTAGCCCCATGTATGCACGGAGATCTGTGGAGTCCACCCCGGTCCAGTTTCTCATTGTGCGGCGCCCGTAAAAAACAGATTGAACACAGAATCAATGTTCTGGACCCTTGCGATGGCATAGCGCGTCGGCCATGAAGTCACGCCTCTGGCAGGCTGAAGAAAGGGAGTTGTCTCCGCGTTGGTGGAAAACCACACTTCACCGTTTCTCACAATCCACCCAGACCCAGGATCTTCCGAATCCTCCTCGCCTTCAGTGGAAGCTAGAGAGGATGATGAGGGTGCCACATCCAAATAATGGTCTGCCTCTCCTGAGTCTGTGGTGTCAGAGGGAGAAGACAATACATCCTGCCGCTCGCTGGAGGGGTCAGGCTGCATGATCATCTCTAAAACTTCACTACAAGTCAAGCCCTTTCTCATGTTGCTTGCTGCTCTTCTCACCATCAAATGACCAGCAGGCTTGCATGCAAGTGTTCAAATCCACTTGCTTAGTTTTTGTTTAGTCTGCATTTCTCATTATCAAAAGGCAGCAGGTGCATAAATACACTTACTTTGTTTTTGTTTACTCCATGTAGTTCTGAGAGCTGAGGTGCATATTTTGATTTTCTCAGACGCATCAAGTTCTCTCACACACACACACACACACACACACACACACACACACACACACACACACACACACACACACACACACACACACACACACACTTTATTATGCTATTATACTCCATATAACTCCATGTAAAAGCCAGAAACTAAGCTTTTTTTTGCACAGGCCTATATAAAGGGTTAATTGTGCCACCTGGTTATCAACAGTAAAAATTACAAATTTTACCTCTTCCCAACAGGGAAAACCACCAACAATCAAAAATACATGATTTTATGGTGTCATGGCTTTGCAATCAAAAAATGTGGTTATAATGGAAGTCAATGGGGCAAAAACAGCCACGAACAGTAAATGAGGGAGAAAAAGTTAAAATCTGATGCTGCACAAAAACTATCAATGCATCAAAACCAATGTTGTTTCTAATCTTTGACATGTCCAAGACTGTGATAAAAGGTAAAAAAAAATCCAGTCCACAATCACATTTTATATTGAAAATAAGTAATTTTGTGTTTTTTTCCCTCCCAAATCAGTTACATAATTTATGAATTTGGCAATTAAAGAGTTAAAATCTTGATTTTTTTTAAAACATTTAGTAGTTTTGAACAGGACTGAGGTTGATTAATAGATTTATGCAAAAAAAATGGCAAAAAAATATTTATCTGATCAATTTTTACAGCAGTTTAAAGTAGTGGCTGTTTTCAGCCACGAACATAACGAAAGGATGGAAATTTGAACAATGCACAAGGGTTAAAATGTATTATTATTAAATAAATAAATATTCCTCTATTTATGATAAAAATACTAATTTTTATTAATTATTTTTCATTCAACTTTTTATTTGGAATATTATTATTATTATGTCTATTAGTGATCTGCAAAAGTACATATCAAAATAGTACATGGTTCAAGTGGACGACTAATTAGTCACTCAGTATAGTTACACTGGTTGCGAGTCCGCTGGTGCTGATTGGACGTGTTCGCATCAGACTTGAGTTAGATCAGAACAGTCTTGAGGCGGATAAAAGTTTCTAAACTAACCTGTCAACCTCTCTAGTCAGCTGACCTCTGTGACCCGTCCCTGACCGTCTGCTGTGTGTTAATGTGCGAGTGTGTGTTAATGTGTGTGTGTGTGTGTGTGTGTGTGTGTGCGCAGGTGGAGGAGGCTCACCATGTGTCCATGATGGGCCAAGGAGACGTCACACTGGAGGCTCAGCTCCAGACTGAGAGAGAGGCTCTGGACAGGAAGGAGAAAGAGGTACTTTCTGTCACATGACCCTCTCCCTGACAGAACACCATTACCTCCTGCCACATGACCCTCTCGCTGACCGAACACCATTACTTCCTGTCACATGACCCTCTCCCTGACAGAACACCATTACCTCATGTGTATCGAGACGCAGTAGTATGTAGCGCTCCTCACGTTCATCTCCGTTATAGAGCCGTAAACCTTGAGCAGAACCAACCAGCTCCGACGGGAATAACATCTCAAAATTTGAAAAACTCACCCACACCATGTTCTGATTGGCTGTGGGGTTTGATTGATTTTGACGCATCTCGCAGTCGGTTCTAGTGTGACATTATTTGTCGCTGTAATCTTATCGCATCGCGTCTGGTTAGGACACGGTGTAACCACCAACTTACAGAGCCATTATTCAGTCAATTCGTCAGTTATGAACCGTTCATGTGAACTCTGCCGTTGATCACGCATCGTGTGCAGTAGAGCAGACTCCCCAGACTAATGTTCACTCTTAAAAGATTTGGCTTGGTCGGGTGATGCAAATATGAATTGTGTGTGTGTGTGTGCGTGTGTGCAGATAGTGAATCTGGAGGAGCAGCTGGAGCAGTTTCGTGAGGAGCTGGAGAATAAGAGCGAGGAGGTGAATCAGCTCAACATGCAGCTGGAGATCCAGAGGAAGGAGATCAGCAGCAATCAGCAGAACCAGACCCGCCTCACACAGGTCAGACACACACACACACACACACACATACTCACACACACACACACACACAGACACACACACACACACTCACACACTAACCATCAGCAGAACCAGACCCGCCTCACACAGGTCAGACACACACACACACACACACACACACACTAACCATCAGCAGAACCAGACCCGCCTCACACAGGTCAGACACACACACACACACACACACACACACACACACACACACACACACACACACTAACCATCAGCAGAACCAGACCCGCCTCACACAGGTCAGACACACACACACATACTCACACACACATACTCACACACACACACACACACACACACACACACACACACTAACCATCAGCAGAACCAGACCCACCTCACACAGGTCAGACACACACACACACACACACACACACACACACACTAACCATCAGCAGAACCAGACCCACCTCACACAGGTCAGACACACACACACACACAAACACACACTCACACACACTCACACTCACACACTAACCATCAGCAGAACCAGACCCGCCTCACACAGGTCAGACACACACACACACACACTCACACACACACACACTCACACACACACACACACACACACACACACACACACACACACACACACACACACTAACCATCAGCAGAACCAGACCCACCTCACACAGGTCAGACACACACACACACACACACGCACACACACACTAACCATCAGCAGAACCAGACCCACCTCACACAGGTCAGACACACACACACACACACACACACTAACCATCAGCAGAACCAGACCCGCCTCACACAGGTCAGACACACACACACACACACACGCACACACACACTAACCATCAGCAGAACCAGACCCACCTCACACAGGTCAGACACACACACACACACACACACACACACACTAACCATCAGCAGAACCAGACCCGCCTCACACAGGTCAGACACACACACACACACACACACACACACACTAACCATCAGCAGAACCAGACCCACCTCACACAGGTCAGACACACACACACACACACACACACACACACACACTAAACATCAGCAGAACCAGACCCGCCTCACACAGGTCAGACACACACACACACACACACACACACACACACACACACACACACACACACACACACACTAACCATCAGCAGAACCAGACCCGCCTCACACAGGTCAGACACACACACACACACACACGTCTCACACAGGTCAGACACACACACACACACACTAACCATCAGCAGAACCAGACCCGCCTCACACAGGTCAGACACACACACACACACACACATCTCACACAGGTCAGACACACACACACACACACTAACCATCAGCAGAACCAGACCCGCCTCACACAGGTCAGACACACACACACACACACGTCTCACACAGGTCAGACACACACACACACACACACACACACACACACACTAACCATCAGCAGAACCAGACCCACCTCACACAGGTCAGACACACACACACACACACACACACACACACACACACACACACTAACCATCAGCAGAACCAGACACGCCTCACACAGGTCAGACACACACACACACACACACATACACACACTAACCATTTTCATAGTTTGCTTCTGCCCACACACGTCTCGTTCCACACTGTGTTCTGTGTGTGTGTGTGTGTTTGTGTTCTATCATTGTGAGTGTTGTTCACTTCACTTTATACTCATGTTACTGTTTGTTTTTACTACAAACCTGAGCACACACACAGAATTATATCTGACATACATTACCAGAGGTGTGTGTGCAGCAAATTCTTTGTTCTGATCGTCAGCATTTGTTTGTGTTTCATCCTCATCCCTGTCGAAACCATCAAACCACACCAGTTTAACCCTGTAAAGACCATCTCTAAGGTCACACTCAATCTCTCAGTCCTTCTGTCTCGGAAGGAGAGTTCAGACTCTATTATCAAGTACTTTAATATAATTGTACAAACGTCCTTCAGCTCGAGTTTCACGAGTGAGCTGATTTTATCAAGGAAACGCAAGAATAACTTGATATTGTTATTAATATTTCAGCTGGACTGAAGCAGGTTTATTGATTATCATCGTCATCATTTATTATAAAAATCATGAGTATCAAATATAATCATCAGGTTTATTTGTTCATCTGTCAATCATCATTGTGTTGCATCGCATTATATGCTTTGAAAACTACAGATCCTAAAACTGAGCATTTAAATATCATCTTACTAAGACATTATTGCCATATATTTATTTTTATTATCTGCTGTTCTGCTATAAAGATCTCGTTGATTTACATTACAAGTGTCAGAATTTCATATAAATATCAGCATACGCAGAATGAAGCATTTGCATCCTATTTTACTCTTGCAATATGACATTTCAGAGAGAACAGAATATCCAAGCTGACAAATATGGGAAATTACTTGATTGATTGGACAGTGAAAAGTGTCTGTATATGATCTCGTATACAGCGGTGAGAGTTCACCAAAAATAAGAGTTCACAAAAAGACTTTGTTATAAAGACAAAAAATGTTTTTGACATCATCATCATCGCGAGGCTAATCTCAGCCCTGTCGTCAGCTAGCTGCCCTAAATCGTCCTCCCAGCAGACAAGCGTGTCCTAAATTCAGAGTCATGTGATGCTGTTTGACTCTTGAAGGTCTTGGAGGAGAAGGACAGGCAGATTATCGTCCTTAACGAGCAGGTCGTTAAACGCCAGCACACGGACACAGAGCCTGAGGAAGAGGTAAAGACGCGTATACATATGTGTGCCGTCAGTGTGTGTGCTACACATATGCATATAGCAGCACTCGTCAAACCCGTGTGTGTGTGTGTGTGTGTGTGTGTGTGTGTGTCGCCTCTCGGTTTGGTGCCGCCTGCTGTTTTTTGCCATCTTGTGTTGCATAAACTCATCTTTGCATCTTATTAGTAGCAGTCACACAAATGGCGAAACACATCAGCTTGTGTTTAAAGAGTGCAAACATTTCATTGCAAATTTACTGTATGATACAAAATCATGATTGCATTCTTTAAACTGTGTGTAATGTGCTTTCATTCACATTGAGTTGAATGGAAATGCCTGCCTCAAATCCTCTTGGTTCATTCATTTCTTCATAGATTTATTTTGCTATGGTTTTTTATTTTTATTTTGTTCTGCAGTGTGTTTTATATTAATTCCTCTCACACCTTCTTCAGATTGTTCACCCAAAAATGAAAACCCATATTTTGTCTGTGGATCATAACATGAGATGTTAAGCAGAATGTTCACGCTGCTCTTTTCCGTACAATGGAAGTGAATGGGGTCCAACACTGTCAGGCTCTAACCGCCCGTCTAAATGACATGAAAGTAGCATAAAATTATTATAAATATAGTCCATGTGACTCGTGTTGCTATATTTCAAGTCTTCTGATGTCATATTATAGCTTTCAGATATCCGGGTCACTGCATGGAAAAGAGCAGCCAGTTTATTCTCTAATATGTCCTCTTTATTCTCCCTGAAGAACTCCTACAGGTTAAGATGACAAAATTGTCATATTTGGATGAAATATTCCTTTAGGATTTTCTTGTAAATTATATATTTGACTCAAAGGGTGTTTCACGTCTAAATTAAAATGCCTCAAATTCTTTTGTGGCGAGTGAACGACGGTTACACACACACACCCAGTCAGACAGGTCAGGTGACCTGCTTAACCATGTGACGCACAAATATCACTGTTTTAAAGGAATATATCTTCAAAAATGAAAATTTTGTCATCATTTACTCACCCTTGTGTTGTTCCAACCCTTTATTATTGCATTTTGTACATGAAACACTGAGTTTTCAGACAGAATGTCATCATGTGATGAAAGTGGGATGTGGTTTATACTGTCGAACACAATAATAAACAAATCATCAAATAAAAAAAATAGAATTTGGGGGGGAAAAATAAAAATAAATAGATTCATATGACCCTAAAAAGTTAATTTAATAGTTTTTTTTTACTTATACTGAATAGTTGTTAAATTGTACATTTTAATTAGACTTGCTTTTTGATTACGGACAATTAATTTAACCATTAAAATTAACTAATAAAACATAAAATGGAATAGAGAGAAAAAATAAAACTGAATTTATGAAAAATTTCATAGGGCCCTATTATAGCCCTATTATATTATATTATATTATATTATAGTACATTTTGGGCTGAGAACTATACCCGTTTTAATTTACTGGTAAAACTTTAGAATAAGATTCCATTTGTTAAGATCTACAATAGTTTACATGAACTAACATGAACTTCCTGTGATTTGGTAAAAAAAATGCATCACGACATTTTAATGTTGCTTTTTGGTTTTCCTGTCGGATCATGGCAGTAAAAATCACCCCCACTCCAACTGCAGAAATATCTCATTTAGAACATAATACTTGTGTGAACGCTTGGTTTGAGAGACGTTGAGATGAAACCCGATCCGAGTTGATGGCTAACAAACTAACAAAACTTACTAAACTTTCATTTCGGTTCCTGTGATTTGCTTTTTTATGTTTTAATGTTGCGTTTTGGGTTTTCTTTCTGATCATGGCAGTGAAAACCACCATCTACTTTAATTGTTTAGGAAACAGCGGAATACTTGTGTGAACGCTTGGTTTGAGAGACGTTGAGATGAACCCCGAGCTGATGTGTGTGTGTGTGTGTGTGTGTGTGCAGGCGTTGGAGCAGAAAGAGGAGGTTCTCCTGGATCTGGAGGCGCAGGTTGAGCGCTTGCGTAGCGAACAGGAGCGACTGAAGAGGAACCGCGAGGAGGAGGTGGAGCAGCTCAACGCCGTCATCGAGACACTCCAGCAGGAGCTGTCGCACATCGAGCGCAAGGACGAGCCCAGAGACGAGAGCCACGAGATGAAGCAGAAAATGGATGAAGTCGAGACCGAGCTCGACACGCTGAAATCCGAACACGGCTCGCTGCGTAGCAAATACGAGCGGCTGCGCGAGGAGACGCTAGTGGAGCTGGAGGAGGCGCTGAGGGAGAAGACGGCGGCGTTCGTGGTGGTGCAGGCGCAGGTTCAGGCGCTGGAGGAGAGCGCCGGCTCACGGGTGAGGAGTTTGAGCCGGCGCGTGGAGGAGCTCGAGGCGTCAATGGAGGAGAAGGACTCGGAGCTGCGCGCTTGCAAGCGAAACGTGGAACTAGCACGAACGGACGCCGACACTCTCCACGCTAGAGTCGCCGAGCTAGAGGACAAACTCAGGGAGAAAGTGGCCGCCGTTCTGGTCAGTCAAGCTCAGCTAGGAGCCGTGCAGAAGCAAACCAAAGATCTTAGAGGCGACGCCCCCGCTGGAGAAGCGATGAGGGGCGCCAGGGCGTCGCCACACGGGCCGGTCCTGCTGACGGAGAAGCTGAAGGAGCTGGAGGAGGGGTTGAGCCAGATGCAGAAGGACCAGGAGCTGCAGAAACAGATGCTGTGCAGCTCCGAGGACGAGGTGGTGGAGTACGAGAGGAGGTTAGCCGTGATGATGGACATACTGAACCAGATGAGAACCAAACCGACCTATCACAGGCCGCCGCTGATCGCTGAGGTGCGTCATTCTCCTTCAACATCTCTCACATCATCACAGTTTACTCGCTATAGTTTAGAAAACGGTAATAAAATATGAGCAGAACTCCGTTGATATCTGACAGGTTTTGTCCATCCTTCTGTTAGACTGTCTCACACATGAATTATGTTGAATATCTGTCAGCTGGTAAATTTAACTACACAATTAGATAATACCAGTTTAGCTCCACCAGTGACCAAGCAATGCTTCAGTGTGTTCAGTGTGTGTGTGTGAAAAGAGCAAATAAACATTAGCAATTACAGACAAAACACTGAAGAAAACATGATCAGCTCAAAGTGGCCCAATCATTTCTGGCCCCAAAATGTTATACCTTTTACTGGTAGTCACTGTATGAAGAGTTTTGGGTATATTATGTCACAGTTTACTGTATTTTGCTAATGAGGTCATTTACTATATTAAGATGTAGTTCAAACAGTCACTCGCAATGATGAAGTTCTGCGTATGATTTTCAGGGAATGCATAAGCTGAAGTGTACCTTCAGTGCAACGCAAGTTGCTTTTGGATGAAAGCGTCTGCCAGAGATATAAATCTAAATGCAATCAAGGGCTGCACAATTTGATAAAATTATAAAAATGTTTTTGTTTTAAAATAGCGATTGCTATTGAAAGAAAATGCTCCAGGTTTGCTGTGCTTGTTTTTAGGGCTGCACAATTTGGCCATCAAATTTGTGATTAAACATCAATATTACCATAAAAAATTATTATTATTGTTGTTATAATTATTATCATTACAGTAACACTTTACAATAAAGTTTCATTAGTTAACTACATTAGTTAACATGAATTAACAACGAACAATACTTCTACAGCATTTATTAATCTTAATGTTGATGTCATTTTTAAGATCAAGAGTTGCATCTGTTAACTTTAGTTAATAAACTGTGAACTATCATAAACCATTTTATTAACAAACATTGATTAATAATGCAGTAAAATATTGCTCTTGGTAGTTCATGCAGTAACTAATGTTAACAAATGAGACATTATTGTAAAGTGTTACCATTATTACTAAATAAATATTAAAATAATTTATATTACGAATTGTTATATTTCACTGTTAAATAAAAAATTGTATATCTATAAAAATATATTTATACTTATAAATAATATATATTTAAAGGTGCTCTAAGTGATGTCACGCATTTTTTAGGCCAAACATTTTCTTAATTTTCAAATGTTAAACTATACGCTTTTATAAAAAAAAAAAAAAAACTTTTGTTGACCACAGCCTGTTTATTTTTTCATTACAAGATTGAGAAGTTTGGCGCTTGTTTCGTTCTCAAATGCACATTATTAGCAACTCAAACTCAGAAACAGCGCGTGTAAATAAACAAATTGCCGCTTCTCTCTGACACATGCAGCGCACACACATTTACTGAATTAAATCTCAGCCTGTGATTTTACTAAGAATATCACGATTCCGGTTGTATTGCGATTAGTTGTGCAGCTCTACTCATAACACTAGTGTCTGCCGTCACCTCACGAGCGTCTGTCACACGCAGGAGTCCGGCGAGGACGGTCGGCCGCTGTCCGAGCTGCTGCAGGAGGTCAAAGGTCAAGCCGCGTCCACGAGCGAGGAGCTGACCCGCTACAGAGAACTGAGCCTCAAGCTTCAGGAGGACATCGAGGTACAAACGCCAAATCCTGCCAGAAATGAGTCTCCCACTGTAATTACCTCACGATATTAGCTCTTGTTTTCTAACAGATTGATCAAAATTAAAAAAGAACAAAAATCTGCCAATTGGGTCAGAAACATAACCTTACTCAAAGAGAGAGCAAGAGTATTTTTCTGTTTAATGGGACAGTTCACCCAAAACTGAACATTAGCCCATGATTTACTCTCCCTCAAGCCATGCTAGTGTATATGACATTCTTCTGTCAGACGAACACAATCAGAGTTATATTACACATGTCCTGACTTGAGGGAGAGTAAATCATGGGCTAATTTAATTTTTGGCGGGTGAACTGTCCCTTTAAACAATAAACTCGCTTTTTTTTCTGATTTTTTTTTTATGTGTACATTTTCTGTTTTCAAGTTTTAGTGGTTTTGTTGCATTTATGTCATTTTTATTAGTTTTTCAAATGTCTTTCTAGTTTGTATACATTTTTATTTTAAAAAATTATAAAGTTATTTTATACTTCAAGTTCAAGTTGAGCTAAACAGGAATTTGAAGTATTAGAAATATTGATTTATGGTTTTATTTGTACGAGTGTAGCACCCGCTCTGAAGAACTAATGATGATGTGACCCTTTTAAACAGAACAATTGTGTGTGTGAACTCTGCTGTGTGGCTTTAATCGTGTGCTGTTTCTCCACCAGATGAAGGAGAGCAGGATCACGCAGCTTCAGACGGCCCTCAGCCAGGTAGAGACTCACACACGCTTGTTTTAGTTTAGTTATTTATATTTTTACAATGAATATAGCTGTAGCAAACAAACGCGAGCGCACATTAGATCTGCTCAGCGCTAAACCTTCCTTTCGTTTGTCACCTGCAGGTCCAAGCGGGTTCACGTGACGAAGATGGCGCCAAGACAGCGAAACTTCTCCAGGAGCTGCAGGAGGTCAAAGTTCAAGCGTCTGCCACACGACAGGAGCTGCAGGAGGTCAAAGGTCAAGAGTCCGCCACACGACAGGAGCTGCAGGAGGTCAAAGTTCAAGCGTCTGCCACACGACAGGAGCTGCAGGAGGTCAAAGGTCAAGAGTCCGCCACACGACAGGAGCTGCAGGAGGTCAAAGGTCTAGAGTCCGCCACACGACAGGAGCTGCAGGAGGTCAAAGGTCAGAGCGTCAGGCTGCAGGAGCTGCTCCAGGTATCCAACGCTTTCCCTGTTTTCAGACGGATCTCGGCTCATTTCTGAATGTGTGGCTCATTATTCCTGTTCTTTGTTTGTGAAGGAGAGAGAAATGAGCATCGCTCTGCTGAAGGATCAGCTGCACAGGGTGAGACGCACTCTCCGCACACGGCCTGATGCGACGGCATCGAGGCTTATGACCTTTAACCTTTGATTGGTTTCTCTGCAGGCCTCACGAGAGGGAGATCAGTCCACAGATGAGCTGCTACAGGAGCTGCAGGAGGTCAAAGGTCAAGCGTCGGACACACTACAGGAGCTGCAGGAGGTCAAAGGTCAAGCGGCCGCCACCAAAGAGCAGCTGAGCAGCTTCAGGGAGAGAAGCCTCAAACTGCAGGAAGAGATCGAGGTACTCGAGCCGCCAGAACCTCATGTGATCCTGATGGAGTGGCCGAATATTTAAAATTATCAAACTGTGAAACGTTAATCTGATCTCTCACACAAAAACCGTCCAACATGTAAAACAATGATTAAAAAAAAAGGTTCTGGAACTCGTGTTCTGGAAGTGTTTTTTAATTTTGTTACATTTATCCTTAGATATTTAAGATCCCAGTTTGAAAATCTCTCATCAACATTAATGTAATCTTTTTATTTTAAAATTGTTTATTTTAATTTTACATTTTAGTGTTTTAATCATTTTTGTGGTTTTTTTATATATTTATTTAAAAAAAAAATTTAATATAATTTTTTTTTCATTCTTTTTTATTTTTAAATTATTTATTTATTTAAACTTTACATTCATCTTGTTTTATTAATTTTTACTAGGAGTTTTATTTTGATAAAAAATATTTTAATTTTCATGATTTAATACGTTCTTAGTAAGTGTTTTATTTTAATTTTCTATTTTTGTTTATTTTATTTTAATTCACGTTTATGATTTAATACATTTTAGCAAGTGTTTTATTTAGATTTTTTAAGAATTTACTTATTTTAATTGTTTTATTTCCCTTTTAAAATTTAATTTTAAATTTTTGATTTAATTAATTTGTAGTGTTTTATTTATTTTATTTTACATTTGATACATTACATTTACATTTTATTTGATTTACATTAAATAATTTTAGCAAGTATTATTTGTTTTAATTGTTTATTTATTTTAATTGTACATTTTTATAATTTAAAAAAGTTAATTTTAAAATAAAATAAAAATATAATTAAATAAAAATTTTACATTCGTATGATTATATTTTTTAGTTAGCGTTTTATTTAGATTTTTAATTTTTTAAATTTTTTTTTTGCCAGATGTTCTTTTACACAGAACTAAAGGCTAAAACCTGAACTCCAGATCTTTCATAGAAGTAACTCTTCTCTTCGTGTCTCTCTCAGGTCAGAGACGTGTCCATTGCTGAGCTGAGGGTCAAAGTTCACGAACTGCAGATCGCTTTGGCCAAATCTGAGGAGCCTCCACAACAACCGCCGTCTCAGCCTAAAACGAAAGCAGGGAAAAACGGAGACAACAGAGAGCATCATGAGATAAACAAAAGTGCTGACGCAAGTAAAGACAAGCCTCTTCCTCACCGAACCTCCACGGACCAATCAGAGAGCAGGTCTCAGCCGCGTGTGAGCGCCAGCGCGCAGACCGAGCCGTGCAGAGCCGAGGACGTGCAGGAGGTGATCTCGGGCTTCTCGGAGAAGATCGTGCAGATGCAGGAGCTGCACGCGGCCGAGATCATGGACATGGAGGCGCGGCACATCTCCGAGAGCGAGAGCTTGAGGCGGGAGAACCAGCAGCTGGAGCTCGAGAGCCGAGCGCTGCGGGACGCCATCCACAAGCTCACCGAGGTCACACACACACACACACACACACACACACACACCTTGATTATCTGTATAAAAATATTTTAATTATCAACTTTGATATAACACGTGTATATTTATGTTTCTACTCCTGTTTGTTGTTGAAATATAAATATATAAAGGGTGTCTGTCTCTGTATTAAAAACTAGTTTTCATGATAGTTTTATTCAAACAAACATTACATAATAAAGAGCAGGTTAAGAAAAAATATAATGAATATGTAATATAATGCATATATGAATCAAAATGCTAGTTATTGTTCTAGCTTACTATCGAGTTTATGGTCTCTGAATAGCTTTCCTGAGGGAAATGTGATTTTACGTGACATAACTTCAGTGCATCACTCGTCACATGACACTTCATTACGTGTAAAATAAATAAAATAAAACTTGTTGTAGAAGTTGAGGATGTTATTACATCTTGATCAGTGATTATTAAAATAGAGATTTTGTTAATTTTAAATAACATTGATGAATCATTCACAATAAAACCATACATTTTAAAGGGGGGGGAAATCAGTTTTTAAACTTCACCTATAAATTAAAATAAACGTGTTTAATTTAAATTGTGTGTGTTCTCAGGGTCCCGCGGCGAGGTCAGAGCGTCCCGCGACCTCTGCGTTTAAAGATGGATACGCCAGCGGTGAGATGTTCTGGGTTATTTACTCTTCCATTCAAGAGTGTGGATCAATTCAGCTCTTCTGCTATTATATATTAGCCTGGTTCTATCAGATGCTCGTACATTTCATTTGTACAGAGTCTGGCCTCTCTTCATTGACAAGCGTTAACTTCCTTGAAGGCGGGTACTCTGTTGAAGTTTAAAACTATTGGATCTGCCATAACCAATCGCTAACGTTTGGTCGTGACGTATGACGACTCAAACTAGCGCACAACCTCACCGTCATCGTTCTCAGCCACTCCCTCTGTTCGCTGATTGGACCGGTTAAAAATTGACTGGAGGAAACCCAAGAATACACCACAGACCCAGACGTAGTTCTGAAGGAAAATGAAAATTGAGCGGAAGCACGTAGGAGGCCGGAGCCAGGCTAATTATATATGTGAATATACAGTAAAATGTTATTTATTCCTGTGATCAAAGCTGAATTTTCAGCTTCATTACTCCAGTTTTCAGTGTCACATGATACCTTCAGAAATAAGTATAATATGATGATCTGATGCTCATGACACATTTATGATTATCATCAGTGTTGGAAACTGAATTCTCAGGATTCATTGATGAATAGAAAGTTCAAAAACAGCATTTATTTGAAAATATAATTTTTTGTAACATTATAAATGTCTTTACTGGCACTTTCTGATCAGTTTAATGTGTTCTTGCTGACTAGAAGAATAACTTTCATTAATTTTGTCATAATTGTGTGTGTGTGTGTGTAACAGACAGCAGTTCAGACTGGAGCCAGCGCACCGGTTTCGATCCGCCTCACCTGCCGGAGAACAGAAGCACACCTGAGGGCGCGCGCCGAGACACGGAGCCGGACCTCCTGCCAGACCGCATCAAGGTGAGCTTATAATATATTACAACATAATAATATAATAACGAGCTGAACCGTGACCCTCACAGGGTTCGTACAAGGTGCTAAAAGTACTTGAATTTGTCTCTTTTTTTATTGAAGTCCTGGAAAACCCATTGAAAACTGACATATTTATGAAGCTTTACTTATTGAAATACAGTATACATGAAAAAGTTATATTTTTTCGGAAAAACAAATATAATATTTTCACGCTATGTTAACACTGCTGCCCGTCTGATGAACTACCGGTTCTGGATATGAAGTACGCCAACGTTATAATCAGGGTTCCCACGGGTCCTTGCAATCCTGGAAAGTTTGTGATTGCAAAGAAACACGCAGACACAGGTCCTCGAATGTGCCTGAATCTGAAGAAGTTTTCTGGAAAAAATGCCATATTCCCTCCGGTGTTATTTCTCCAACACTTCCTGGCCTATGCGCACTAGCTTGCTTGATTTACGTTAGTTACTCGCATTTACGCGTTATGTTCAGTGTTTCCCGCGTGAGGTACTTTGTGTTGTACGTTGCCATGACGTTCACTTGTGCAAAACTGTAACAATGTATCTTACAATACGATGTGACCTTGCTCTCACTTGATACGTGTCCCCACATTAAGATTTGAGGGTATTGGACCGGGAAAGTCCTTGAATTTAAAGTTAACCAATGTGTGGAAACCCTGTATAATATAAACAATTATTTATTGAACAATAATAACCATTATAAACTCTGTATTTAATATACCGTATTTTCCGGACTATAAGTCGCATCAGTCAAAAAATGCGTCATGAAGAGGAAAAAACATATATAAGTCGCACTGGACTATAAGTCACATTTATTTAGAAATTTATTTCACAAAATCCAAGACCAAGAACAGACATTTAATCTGGAAAGGTTATTCAGCTGCACAACAGCACACAGAACAACAGCTGAATAGTGTCCGGTGTGTTAGCGTAACACATTAACAGTTATTCAGCTGCACAACAGCACACAGAACATATACCTGAGGCTGAATAGGCTAAACTAACATTAGCCAGCGAGTCCAACAAGTTACCGGTCAGCAAGTTCACCAAGCTCCCGATCTCACTCCTCAACACTGAACTCTTCTTCCTCTGTGTCGCTTCTGAACAACTCCGCTAACTAGAGCGCCCTCTCGCGGCTGTAGACGGTAATGTTTCTCTTGGTTCATCTCAGTCAGTATGAATTAATTTTGATATAGGCAAGGCAAGGCACCTGACTATAAGTCGCAGGACCAGCCAAACTATGAAAAAAATACGGTATATTCTTAAATATATGGTCAGTTGTCCTGTAATTGCGTTCCTCAGTGTGTGTGTGTGACCCTGTCCTCCCCCAGAGTCTTCAGTGTGTGTGTGTCTGTCCTCCCCCAGAGTCTGCTGCGCGAGGTCCATCAGGAGGGCATGCAGGTGCTGTCGCTCTCGGAGCTGCCGCTGTGTGAAGCGGACCGACCCGCAGCTCAGGCCTGGAGCAGCGAGAGGGACGCCCTCATACACACCGTGGAGTCGCTCAAGCTCCTCGTCAGCACACTGCAGACACACACACAGGTGAGCAGCGTTCCCGAGCATTCACCTGCAGCGGGGACGTTTGCCTGTGGTTTATAAACAACTAGCCGAACTAATATACACTTCAAGCATTATTAAAGACAAGTAGGAATTAAAAAAGAACAAATCAAAAATTAGCAATCGCAACAAATAAACACAACTGAACAATTATATGATAGAAATAAACTGTGTTTTAAGATTTTCAGGTACAGAGACTTTAATCAAATGTAAAATAACAGTGTGTGTGTGCGTGCGTGTGTCCGTGTGTCCGTGTGTGTGTGTGTGTGTGCAGGTCGACGGGGACTGGCGAGCGGAGCTGCTGTCGGCCGTTCAGCAGGTGTTTGTCCATGAGCGAGACGTGCTGAAGAGTGTTTTATACTCACACCTGGAGCGACTGGACACCGCTGACGCCGTCGTTCACCTCAACCAGCTGGAGAGAGCGCTAGCTGAGCAGGTTAGCATACGCCACGCCAGTCGTCCGTCACATGATGGCTGTGTGTGGGATTGACAGGCGTTGGGTTTCTCTGATTTATATACGGCATTCATCACTTACTCACTGTTACTGTATGTTGATAGAGCAAGAGTTATTATTAATAACAGGGTTATTATGGTTCACTACAACTAAAACCATGAAAAAAAATTACTTAAAATATATGTAAAAAATATATATATTGCGGGGTTTTTTAATATATATATATATAATAGAAAGAACCATGAGTGGCAAAAAACAGTATCAGACTCGATGGAAAATAGTAAAACCAACCGGCCTTCATTATGGAAGTGCGTTTTTAGAAGTGATTTAAAAGTGATGGATGTTGATCCGGTATAAACTCAACTTTATTTCTAGAGCACTTTCAAAAACCACAATAGGTAATTATTACAACACATTATTAAAAGCTAAGGAAAAATTATTTTCAAAGAGTTTTTTTAGTTTTTTTATAAATAAGTGTTTAACTCCTTCTGAACTGAGAGTAGGAGATGTTCTAACCTGTTGTTGTCTGATGTTGTGTGTCGTGTGTTGTTGTGTGTTGTTGTCTGATGTTGTGTGTTGTGTGCTGTTGTGTGTTGTTGTCTGATGTTGTGTGTTGTGTGTTGTTGTCTGATGTTGTGTGTTGTGTGTTGTTGTGTGTTGTGTGTTGTTGTCTGATGTTGTGTGTTGTTGTCTGATGTTGTGTGTTGTGTGTTGTTGTGTGTTGTTGTCTGATGTTGTGTGTTGTGTTCTGATGTTGTGTGTTGTGTTCTGATGTTGTCTGATGTTGTGTGTTGTGTTCTGATGTTGTGTGTTGTTGTCTGGTGTTGTGTGCTGTCTGATGTTGTGTGTTGTTGTCTGGTGTTGTCTGATGTTGTGTGTTGTGTTCTGATGTTGTGTGTTGTGTGTTGTTGTCTGATGTTGTGTGTTGTTGTCTGATGTTGTGTGTTGTTGTGTGATGTTGTGTGTTGTTGTCTGATGTTGTGTGTTGTTGTCTGATGTTGTGTGTTGTTGTCTGATGTTGTGTGTTGTTGTCTGATGTTGTGTGTTGTGTGTTGTTGTCTGATGTTGTGTGTTGTTGTCTGATGTTGTGTGTTGTGTGTTGTTGTGTGATGTTGTGTGTTGTTGTCTGATGTTGTGTGTTGTGTTCTGATGTTGTGTGTTGTGTTCTGATGTTGTGTGTTGTTGTGTGTTGTTGTGTGTTGTTGTCTGATGTTGTGTGTTGTTGTCTGATGTTGTGTGTTGTTGTCTGATGTTGTGTGTTGTTGTCTGATGTTGTGTGTTGTGTGTTGTTGTCTGATGTTGTGTGTTGTTGTCTGATGTTGTGTGTTGTGTGTTGTTGTGTGATGTTGTGTGTTGTTGTCTGATGTTGTGTGTTGTGTTCTGATGTTGTGTGTTGTGTTCTGATGTTGTCTGATGTTGTGTGTTGTGTTCTGATGTTGTGTGTTGTTGTCTGGTGTTGTGTGCTGTCTGATGTTGTGTGTTGTTGTCTGGTGTTGTCTGATGTTGTGTGTTGTGTTCTGATGTTGTGTGTTGTGTTCTGATGTTGTGTGTTCTGATGTTGTGTGTTGTGTTCTGATGTTGTGTGTTGTGTTCTGATGTTGTGTGTCGTGTGTTGTTGTCTGATGTTGTGTGTTGTTGTCTGATGTTGTGTGTTGTTGTCTGGTGTTGTGTGTGTTGTCTGATGTTGTGTGTTGTTGTCTGATGTGTGTGTTGTCTGATGTTGTGTGTTGTTGTGTGCTGTTGTGTGTTGTTGTCTGATGTTGTGTGTTGTTGTCTGGTGTTGTGTGTGTTGTCTGATGTTGTGTGTTGTTGTCTGATGTGTGTGTTGTGTGCTGTTGTGTGTTCTGATGTTGTGTGTTGTGTTCTGATGTTGTGTGTTGTGTTCTGATGTTGTGTGTTGTGCGCAGGACGCCCGGCACAGCGAGGGCATGTGTGTGTTGAGCTCGGCGGACAGAAGCAGCCTGCGCTCGGAGATCCATCAGCTCAGAGCTCAGCTACACACACTCACGTCTGCACACACACAGCGCCACCATGTGGACACTGCCGGTACGACACACACTGACTCTGCATTAAACAGCTCACGAGACTCGTTCTGGCTCGGTTGTGCTGCTGGTGTTTCAGTGGTAAAGGCTTCTGGGAAGATTATCTTCAGCTTCCGCTTCATGAAGGTTTTTCCCCGTGTTCTTCAGGAGCGGAGAGCGTGAGCGAGGCAGAAGCGGCGCTGGTCGGCACAGCGGTCGGGTCCGGCTCTGATCGACTGGAGGACATCAAGACTGAACTGAGCCAGACTAAACTACAGCTAGAGAGCGCTGTACAGTCACAACACAAACACCTGAGAGAGCTCGACACACTCAGGTAACACACACACACACACACACACAGAGACACGCATAATATTATTATTTGTAGTTTGCATTATATATATATATATATACAACATCATTTATATTTATATAATATATGTAATATATGTATATAGTAATATAAGTGTTGTGATGTGTAATATATAATGTGTATATAATATATATAAAATATACTTCTATAAATATATAAAATATACTTATATATTATATATAATATATATACATATATTTATTATTATAAAATAATATAAAAAACAATTATTATATATTATATATATATATGTTACCTAGAATTATATAAATGAGTAAAGTAAAATATAAATATAATTCATAATAATTTAGAAAATATGTGTATTTATAATATTTTTATTTGCAATTTGCATTATATTTATTTCATATATATATATATATATATACATACATTCCCCTCTTCTATGTAAAGCGCTTTGAGTGCTAAGAAAAGCGCTATAAAAATTTGATGAATTATTATTACATAACATTATAATTATATAAATTAGTCAAATAATATAATAAAATTATTATATAATTATTATAAAATAATATTTAAATGTTATTTGTAAAATACGTGTATATAAACGAGTAAAGTAATATATTAACATAATATACATATATATAAATGTTATCTAGAATATTATTTGTAATTTACATGTATTTTATACATACATTTTTTTAATATAAACTAGTAAAGTAATATATAAATAATTATAAATAATTTAGAATATTCTATTCTATTATAAATAACAAAATATATAATATGTAATAATTTATATAAATAATATAATATGTAAATAATATAAATCAGTTTCTGTATATTTACTTTTTTTTTTTTTTTTGTATATTTAATGTGACCCTGGACCACAAAACCAGTCACATGGGTCAATTTTCTGAAATTTAGAGTTGATGTGTGGTTTGTTAGGATAGGACAATATTTGGTCGAGACACAACTATTGTAAATCTGGAATCTGAGGAGCAAAAAAATCTAAACATTGAGAAAATCTCCTTTAAAGTTGTGCATTAATGTTCACGATTGTGCTGCATTCACTCACAGAAATACATGTTGTGTGTGTGTGGCAGGGTGGAGGTCTCGCTGAAGGCCGCTGAGGTCGACACACTGAACGACACACTGGCACACGAGCAGAAGAGAGCGAGAGAACTGCAGTGGGCGTACGAGAAGGAGAAGTGCAAGTCTGACCGGAAGCAGGAGAGCGAGAGAGAGGAAGTGGAGGTAAACCATCTGTCAATCACAGGGAGAGGCCATAGAGGCCGAGCGCATTTAGGCCACGCCCACACCGGGGGGGAAATCAATCCAAACGTCTCCATTGACTCTGTACTGTGTGAAGCTGCCTCCTTGTCATTTCTGACTAATAACAAAAAATACAGAGCCGATGGAGACGGCTGGGTTGATGTGCTCATGGACTGATGGTGTTGATGTGTTATTGGTCTCTGCAGGATCTTAAACTGGCTCTGGAAGATCAGCGGGGGCGTGTGTTTGAGCTGTCGATCGCCCTGGAGAGAGAGAGAGAGACTTCAGCTCAGCTCAGAGATCAGGAGCGAGAGGCCGGCGCCTCCTCAGAGCTGCAGGTGTGTGCACGCTAACACACGTCATGAGTTTGGGTCGAGGCAGCTCAGCAGGGGCTTTCGCACCGGGTACCGAGCCACCGGGACGGTTCCCCGAGAACTAATGGCTCCCTTAGGAACGTTTTCCTGGTTGTGTTCGCACCGCTAGTAGAAACTGAAGTGATGTGAGCCGCGCTTGTTGTCGTTGTTCTCGGATGTGCATCGGATCCGTGCATTCACTCTTAAAGTGACAGTGCGTAATAAACCTAATGCCGTCATATTAATCAAACAACAAAAGAGAAAAGCATTCCCTAATAGTTTTACTTTAATTTATACAAATAAATATGTTTGCTTGAAAGAATAAAGAATGATGTGTGCAAGTTGTCGTAAGCAAGAGAATGCATATCATTAATAGAAAAGAAGACCGTGTTCTACTGTAGAAGTGGTTTTACTTAATTAAATTATTTATTTAAACTTTATATATACAAACTTTAAAATCATTCATATTAACAGGTCAGTAGATGTTTTATCCGGGAGTCTATCGTGGGTTTGGACATTTTTGAGAAATTCTAAATGGATGCATTACAATAATTAGATTTGATTGAATTGAATAGTTTTAGACTATAACTTTTTCAGATTACTACAACTAAATGAAAATGTGCTGTCAAAATTAACGTGTGTGTCTGTGTGTGTGCGCGTGTGTGTGTCTGTGCGTGTGTGTGTGCGTGTCTGTGCGTGCGTGCGTGTGTGTGTGCGTGTGTGTGTGTGTGTGTGTCTGTGCCTGTGCGTGCGTCTGTGCCTGTGCGTGTGTGTGTGTGTGTGTGCAGGTTCAGTTGGACGCTCAGAGAGCTCGGGCCGCAGAGATCAGCAGTGCTCTAGAGAAAGAGAAGGAGCTCAACGCACAACTGCTCCGGCGGGTCCACACGAGCTCCGCCTCAAACACACAGGATTCTGGGACACACACACTCGTGCAGGCCGAGGCCGACTGCAGCCAGGTAACCAGAGACGCCACACATGTTTAGTTCCTTAAATAAACACCGCAAGTTGTCGGGGTGGAACAAACAGTTGAGGAATATTCAACAAATATACCCTACGGTTCGGCACGCGTGTGATTCGCAGATCAACTGTTAAATGAAACCATCATAGAGTGAAAGTTTATCATCTGGACGTGTTTTGTCTTGCCGATTTACACATTCAAACCATTTTAAACGCAGAAGAAGAGGCGAGAATCGGGACTTGCACGTTATCTGTGTGTGAGAGAGACACACGTTTGCTTGCCCTTCAATGGGTATTTAAACATAATGTGGTGTTTATGTGCCCGTCTCAGCAAGTGTTCTCTTGGTTCTCTCATATTTGAACAGTTGAGAAAGAAACGGATGTTGTTAGTTTTATTCGCTCTTAAAGTGACGGCAGCCTAATATTCCTGCTGTCGTCTGTCACTAATGTTAATAAAACAACAAAAGCTGTATTAACAAAGATGAAACTAGATTTAATCCTACAGTGAACAAACAGGGTTATTTTACATTGAGGCTTAATTATTAATTTCTGTACCTGAATAATAGTGTTAGACTTTGTTATTCAGTTTTCATCTCTGCTTGTAATGTGTGTATTTGTTTTCAGTTAGTCTTAGTTGAATTGTGTGCTGCGCTCCACCAGCAGCATGTAGTGACTGTGAGGTGTGGCTGTGCGCAGGCGGAGTCGGTGGAGTCTGTCCTGCAGGCGCAGCTGGTGGAGAAGCAGGCGCAGGTGGTGCAGATGCTGGAGGAGCTGGAGAAGCACAAACTGGACGCGCTGCAGCGCAAACGACAGCGGGATGAGGAGAGGTCTACACTTCAGCAGGACCAGAATGCACTGGGGCGACGGGTGGAGGAGCTGCGGGCGGAGCTGAACGCTGAGAGAGACACCGTCAGGAGACTCGAGGGAGAGAGACACCGACTGCAGGAGAGAGAGAGAGAGCTGGAGGGAGAGAGACACCGACTGCAGGAGAGAGTGAGAGAGCTGGAGGAGAAGCTGAGAGACGCTCGGCCTGCGGATCGAACCCGGGACTGGGTGTTGCAGCAGGAGACGGCAGACGCTGGTCAGAACCCGGAGCCCAAGCACACCGACCCCATCCTCAGCCGACTGCAGCTCATCGCCGCCAGGATCAACAGCCTGACCAGCGAAACCCCGGGCAGGTACGACTCCACACATCGACTCTCTGCTGCTCACAGTTACAGTTAGTGATGTCACAAAAGTATTGATACTTTACAAAGTGATCAGACACCCTAGAAATGCCTTAGCGACTCAGAAAATGTACTACAACCACTCAAAACACCCTAGCAACGCCTTAGCAACTCAATACAATTTTATTACAATCACTCAGAACACCCTTAAAACACCTTAGCAACTCAACAAAAATGTACTACAACCACTCAAAACACTATAGCAACGCCTTAGCAACTCAAATGTACTACCACTCCAAACACCCTAGCAACGCCTTAGTAACTCAACAAAAATGTACTACAACCACTCAGAACTCCACAGCAACACCTTAGCGACTCAAAATGTATTACAAATTCTCCAAACACTCTAGAAGTGCCTTAACAACTCAACAAAATGTACTACAACCACTCAAAACACCCTAGCAATGCCTTAGCAACTCAATAAATACAAACACCCTAGCAACACCTTAGCAACTCAATCAAATTGTATTACAACTACTCAGAGAACCCTAACAACGCCTTAGCAACTCAAAAATGTACTACCACTCCAAACACCATATTACAACCATCCAACACCCTAGCAACACCTTAGTAACTCAATAAAAATGTATTACAATCACCCGGAACACCCTAGAAACGCCTTAGCAACTAAAACATTTACTACCACTCAAAACACCCTAGCATAGCCTTGACAACTCAAAATGTATTACAACCACTCAGAACAGCCTAGCAACACCTTAGCAACTCAACAAAAATATACTACCACTCCAAACACCCTAGCAACGCCTTAACAACTTAATACAAATCTGCTGGTTGTATTAAAAATTGTATTACAACCACTCAGAACACCCTAGCGACACCTTAGAAACTCAATAAAAATCTGCTACCATTTAAGACACCCTAGAAACGGCTTAGCAGCTCAATAAAAAAGCATTACCACTCTGAACACCCTAGCAACGCCTTATTAACTCAATAATAATGTATTACAACCACTCAGAACACCATAGTAACGCCTTAGGAACTCAAATTTACTACAACCACTCAGAACACCCTAGCAACTGGATAGCAGTGCTTTGGCAACTGCATAGCAATGTACTAACAACCACTCAGAACATTCTAGCAACAGCATGGCAACACCATAGCCACTTTATAAGCAATATACCAACAACCATTAAGAACACTCTGTTAATTGCATAGCAACTCCTTAGCAACAGCATAGTAATGAACTAACAACTACTCGGAACATCCTAGCAACACCTTAGCAACTATGTGTGTGTGCAGGTTATCAGGAGATGGGCCCGACCGTGAAAGTCTAGCGTGGCTTCACAGTAATGTACAGGATGTGATGTCACTGTTACAGCATATCCCATCAGCCCCTTCTGCTCTCCCGGAGGTGAGCGAGCACATTTACACTCACGAGGGAAACAGTCCGCTTATGTGGCCTTGGAGGCATTATTCATTCTCGTGTGTGTGTGTGTGTGTGTAGAGCGCCGCTCTGCTGGCTGGAGGATCCTCTAGTCTGCTGAATGAGCGTTTGCTCCGCCAGAACGCAGAGCTGACGGGATTCGTCAGTCGACTGACAGAAGAGAAGAACGACTTACGAAACCAGTTACTGAACCTCGAGGACGAGCTGCGGAGAAGCAGACAGAAGAAGGCCGTCGCGGAGAGCGTGAGTCAATCTGTCAATCAATCAATCAGTCAATCAGTAAGTCAGTCAGTCAATCTGTCAATCAATCAGTCAGTCAGTCAATCTGTCAATCAATCAGTCAGTCAGTCAATCTGTCAATCAATCAGTCAGTCAGTCAATCTGTCAATCAATCAGTCAATCTATCAGTCAGTCAATCTGTCAATCAATCAGTCAGTCAGTCAATCTGTCAATCAATCAGTCAGTCAATCTGTCAATCAGTCAGTCAGTCAGTCAATCTGTCAATCAATCAGTCAATCTATCAGTCAGTCAATCTGTCAATCAATCAGTCAGTCAGTCAATCTGTCAATCAATCAGTCAGTCAATCTGTCAATCAATCAGTCAATCAGTCAGTCAGTCAATCAGTCAGTCAGTCAATCAGTCAGTCAGTCAATCTGTCAGTCAGTCAATCAATCAATCAATCATCACTGCAGTGCTTGCTATCAACAGTTATAATACGTTCTTTCTGTCCGTCTTAATTTCTATATTTTTTCAGTCTATTTTTTTCTTTTTCTCTTTATTTAAAAAAAAACTCAAGCACTATTTTTTTTGTTCGTATTTTTCTTTTTTGGTCTTTTTTTCTTTTTTCTATCTTTTTTTTCTCATGTTTTTCTGTCTTATTTTGTACTCTTAAGTTTTTTTGTTAAATTTTTTCTTTCCATCTTTCAGAGAGTGAATTGTATAAGAACAGAACTTGAGCTGAATTGATCTGAGTAATGTCTCGTATCTGATGACGTGTGCCTCACTGATTCTGTGATTTCCTGTTGATCCGTGTGAAGACGAAGCGCTGTAGAAGTGAAGCTGATTGTCTGTCCTCTCGCAGGCCGTGAGTCGGCAGGAGCTGGTGCTGTTCTCGAGTGAGCGCGAGTCTTGGGCTCAGGAGAGGAGCCGGCTGGAGAAGGCCCTCGCTCAGGCCGAGGCAGAACTGAGCCGCCTGAGGGCAGAGATCCGCTCCGACACACTGCGGGATCTGGCCGGAGCCGACCCCGACAGCACGGCCCTCAAGGTCAGCGCACACACACACATCTGTCACGCAAACAGGAGCACATCAGTGGGCCAAAATACAAACTGTGCTGTGTAAATGAGTTCATGCACACGACATGGTTGACAGCTGTTAATGAACAAACACCGTTAGATCGACGCTGTAAAGACCTATCCGGACTGCACTAGTGTAACATGCAGAGGGGGGGCAC
>NC_136894.1:31914631-31934631 GCF_949152265.1 Phoxinus phoxinus | reverse complement strand
GGCGCAGCAAGATGAAGAAATATCAACTTCAGAATCCCGCAAAAGCTGCTAAAACTTCTTTGTCGCTGTGGAGAGCACAGTGCATGGTTGCATAGCAACGACAGACGCCACGGGAAAATCGGACCGAATTTTACTATTAATAATAAAAGATAAGCTAATGTGCACTGTAAATGTCAGTCATTTCTCTTTTCTTGACTCATTCTTTTTATAAAAAAAATTTTTAAAGGCTGAAATATGAGGTTTATCTTTTTATAAAACCTTTTTTGTCAAAACTTAATTTGCACTTGTACATGTTAGTAGATAACATGTTGAAGACACTCTTTTAAAATCTAGCCATAATTTATGTTATTATTTTAATGCTTATGTAAACAAAAAGTGCATATTGATGCTAATTTTATTTGTTATTTGCTGGTTAATGCGTTGTGTAGGTCTTAAATTTCAATCTTTATGATCTTAAAATGTCTTAAAACTTACAAAAGGTCTTTCATGAATTTTTGTCTGATACACAACCTGCTGGTTTTGGGGTGTTTTGCATAATTGGTTGTTCCAGAAAAAAAAGAGTTATTGCCACCTCATAGTTACCGGTAGTTTCATTTCTACAAATAGTGCAAACTCTGCTAGATTATAGATCAAAGATTCCCATTCCTCTGCCATTCTGTGATCGGCAATAGGTGATCGGCCCCAAAAATGCTGATCGGAGCATCTCTAAAACCAAGCATTATTAAAGACAAGTAAGAATTAAAAAAGAACAAATAAAAAATTAGCAATCGCAACAAATAAACACAACTGAACAAAGATACGATTGAAATAAACTGTGTTTTAAGATTTTCAGGTACAGAAACTAATCGCATGTAAAGGCGAGTTCACACTACAGGATTTTAAACCGTCGGGCTGAACTTTGCGGTTCACACTACATGACTCGCTCTCTGTGAAATCAGGAGTGTTCAAGTTGTTGAGCTGTTCACACCACATGACACAACGTGACTGATCCGCAACAGGAGGTAACTCACTACACGAGTGGACAACAACTCTGTCATCCAACGATTCTATCTTGTCTACAAACCACGTTTTGTCACGAAAAATCACGCTATAAAACGAACCGGAAATGACGCAATACAGCACGCGCGCCACTACCCAGCGAAGAAGAACACAAGTACACAACACGCGAGTCTTTGTTTGAATATGGACGTCAGACAGAAATTAGTGCTGCAAACTGTTTGCGCGATTTGCTCTGAAAAAAAAACTCGTATTTTCCATAGAAGACATTATAGAAACCGTATTTTCCCGGTGACCTCAACCCATGCCTTGCTCTGATTGGCTGTAGCTCATGACATCACATGTGGTTGAGTCGTGCGACAGCTCCGGATATCTAGCATGCTTTGCACGCGATAACACCCCGACCTGTCGGCGAGCTCAACGATTTGCAAATCGGGCTTAAAATCCTGTAGTGTGAACTAGGCATAAAATAACAGCAGTTTATTAATAAAATATACATTACATTATTACAGGTATTCAGTCAAGAATTGATGAATTTTCTCTTTTAATTAGAGTTATTATAGAGACGGCAGCATGAATATTAGTGCTGTCCCTTCAAGAGCTGCACTGATCCAATACACTGATACACACACACACCTGAACACAGCGAGTCTCTCGCTCGAACGCTTTACACTCACATTGAAACGCTCACAGAAGAATCAACATTTAAATTTTATAGCAAGTATCCGATTCTTAACCCTAAATAACCATATAATATTGCTAGATGTGAGTTGATGGACCTGCACTGAATGACTGATGTCATGTGACGTGAAACTCTTGATTATTCCCCGTCAGGTTCCTCTTCGTACGCTCAATTGCACTTTGGAGTCAGAAGATAAAGATCTTCATCTACATGTACACTGGCTTGAAGAAACTCCGTTGCCTTCTCTCGTGCTGAGCTGCTTTTGTATTCTTACTATTAATGTCTGTGGGACCAAAAAGACGCTGTTGTTTTGTGTGTGTGTGTGTGTGTGTGTGTCATCTTATAATCAAGCTTTTTGTTGGCGGCTCTTGAAACGGCTTCAACATCTGTACATTAGTTCTACCTTATTTGTTGTTAATGGAAAACAATCATGTTGTTACTGTATATTTGTGGAATGCTAATTTAAGTTGATTAATTTAAGAAGCGTGGGATGGTGAACCGGACGCTGCTATCGACTCTGATGACCTCGCGAACACTAGCAGGAGGAGAGCGAGGCTTTAAAGCTAGTCATGTTAGCGCATACTCTACACTGTGTTTTATTCGCTCGCTCCCCTGAAAAGACCCGAGGACATTTGTAGAAGACATATTTTTGTAAAGGCAGGAGCTTTGGATTTTATGGGTATTTTGTCAAAACTGAAATAAAGATTAATATAATATTTGAAAACTGCCTTAGTCTCCGTTCTCTTTTATTCTGCATCCGGATTCATTTGTTATGAGTATGACACATGAAATATAATTTTTTTAAAGACCCATTTCTTTGGTGTAAGTAAGTACAGTAAAACGGCTGTGAACATCTGATATTCATGCATGTTTTTAGTTTATTTTCATTGGCGATCACAATTCACTACTTCATTAGGTTTACCAAATTAACTAAATGTATATTACATTGCATGATGTCGTTTATTTACAGTTAATCTGTTCGGAAGCTAAAATTTTGAATTATGATTTCACCATTTATGTAATTTTTGAAACACCTGAAAATATTAACAAACAAAAACCGCTTGTTTGATTCTTTGGTGAACAAAAAGCCAAAGTGACCTTATCATTAAGTCAAGCCTGTGGGTAAAATGAGCCACCCCCTGTATCTAGGCACCAATAAAAAAAAAGTAATCATGTGACCACAAATTAAGAAAATATAGTTCACATCATTACCCAATCCCTCCTGGACTCGAGCACATGGAGAGAGTTGTAATTAATCAGAGTAAGTGATTTCATCATTCATCAAAACTTCACACATTAAAAATAAAAAATGAAACTAATTTTGAAATGGCTCGTTGTCAAAGTTGTTTCAGATCAACACCTGCAAGTGGCCACTAGGGGTCACCGTGGAGATGGGTGTCAGAATGTTTCGAAGCCTCGACACAATACGGCACATTTGCTTCAACTGTTCCAGTGTTTCACAAAGCCTCGACCTGCCCACCACTACTAGCTCTAGGGGGGAGAACACCAGCAGAGACGACAGAGTGGACTCTGTCGAGGGAAAGACAGGTTTTTGGGTCGTGTGTGTGTGTGTGTGTGTGTGTCCCTTATTTTGTCTCACTGAAGCTGGAAACTCTTCCTTCTCAGGTGAACTCCTCCTCTCGTTATATATTGCTGGAGCAGGAGATTGTAAATGCTAATAAAAATGTCTCAATGCTGTTCCTCAGATCAGTGATTTCACTGGTTTGTCCAGAACGGTCACTCTTCGTGGACACACAGCTGGACTCTGAGTTCATCTCTGACTGTGAATCCACTTATAATACAATACAGTTAATCATTCATATAGAAGATTTAATGTGGAGTTGCCAATAGATTAAAGACAGCATATTGAATGTATATTCTGCAACTCTAAATGAAAATTAAAACATGATTAACCATTTTATTACTGAAAGGTGTCCATAGATTATCATTTTACATTTAAAAGTGGTGATGTATCATTACTTTTAAATAAAAAATAAATAAAATGCAATAGATGATTTAATTATGAATGTTACTATAATCGAAAGCATTTGAATATGTTTGGTGGGATGAATTACTCAAATTAAGTAATTAGATCAATATTATATATGGAGATGTTTGTAGTAGAGCGTTTGCAGTATAAATGTCACTTCTGTAGAAACAAAAGTCAAGTCACCTTTATTTATACAGCGCTTTTTACAATTCAGATGTTTTCAAAGCAGATTTACAGTGATAACAGGAAAATAATGCAACAGAGTTTGTTCCTGCAGCAGATCTAGAAGAAAATACTGTCATAGTCCAGATTAAGTTCAGTGTTGATTCATTTCTGTTGTAAAAAAGTTATAACTTTAGTTCATTTATATATATATACAGCCGCTCTGGAGACAACAGTGATGTCATCGTCCAGCTCAGTTCAGTTCTCATATAATGGAGTCAATGCAGCAGATCAATAATATTGTTGAATATTAAGTGTCTCCAACTGAGCAGAGGCGACAGGGGCAGGAACTCAAACTCCATCAGTGACAGAATGGAGAAGAAAACCTCGGCAGAAACCAGACTCAGTCTCTCAGTTCTCCTCTGACCAACGAGTGACCAGTGTATGATTATGATTCAGGCGTTACAGGTCAGAAGTCAGATCTGAACATCTGTGTGTTCAGATCTGTGAACAGTGTGTGTGTGTGTGTGTGTGTGTGTGTGTGTGTGTGTGTGTGGTTGATCTTTATTCTCCATCAGCTGATCCAGAGAAGGTCAGACTAACATCTAAAACCTGTAAGTAAAACACAGACAGTCAAATGTGTGCGACATTATTGCATTATCAACTTTAGAACAACTAAAAGACACTACTTAGATGAATAAGTGAGAGATTGTAATATTACACGGTCATACATGATTGTTAAAGCTGTTTTTAAACATTCAGATTTAGATTTGGCTTCTAAGTCCCCATGAATGATGACCCTTGACCCTTCTCTATAATCCTGTATGACTGTCCTATTTCTGTCACTGGGTCAGTTTTATTTATGATAAAGAAACTAGTGATCAATATTCACCATTATCTTTTATTGCAATTAACATTCTCTCGAAGTACATCAATAAAGGATAAAAAGACAACGATAAAAGCTAAATATTGTATTGTTTGAAATGAAATGAAACTTGAAGATATTTAATTATTGCTATAAACTAAATGCACAAACTCTTATTAAACATGTTTATAGTGTGTAATTCTCCATCACAAGGAAAGTAAACTAAGAAGAAACTAAATTAACTTTCAATTAAAATATGAACAGTTTTAATCATCACTACTCACAGAAGCGTCTTCAGTTTATAATGTGGATCCTCCTTCAGATCAGAGAGCGGCTTCACATCTGAGTCTCTTAGTTTATTCAATGACAGACTCAGTTGTCTCAGGTGTGAGGGGTTTGATCTCAGAGCTGAAGTCAGAGCAGCACAACCTTCTTCTGTAACACCACAATCCCTCAACCTGTAGAGAACAATGACACTCTTCAGTCTCTCAGTTCAGGAAACACTGATGTAAATAATATAAGGTGGTTAGTTTCCATATCATAAAAATGGCAAGAATATTCAATAACACTTTATTTAACAGTTTCCTTGTTACATATGTTACATGAACTTCCCATAGTAATAACAGTAAATTATGCATAATTACATGCAACTAACCCTCAACCAAATCGTAATCCTACCCTAACCCTATAGTAAGTACATGTAGTTGCTTAATATTACTCGGTACATAAATATATAATTACAATTTAACAATGACACCTTAAAATGAAGTGTAACCAAATATATATATATATATATATATATATATATATATATATATATATATATTTTTTTTTTTTATGCAAGTACCCAAAAATCATCAACATATATGTATATGAACACGGCTGTCACATCTTTACATCATCCAGTCATGTTTAATCATTAATATTGTAAAATGATGTCAGACACATTGGAAAGAATCTAATGAAAATAAAAGCAACATTCCCATTAGTAATTTCACAGTAGATCTTGTGTATGGCGATCTGTCACGTTAGCAGACTCAAGAGAAGGAGATTGAAGTTAATAGGCAGTTTATTGAGAACACAGCTGAGCGGATGAACTGAACACTGGTAGTAAGTGCAATGATACTTTGGAGATCGGGATGCTGGCAGTGAATAGTGTGTTTCTTCTGACGGTGTGTGACTGGTAGATGATGCAGTGAAGGCTGGAACTGAACAACACGAGACTTGTAGACACGGAGGAGAATGGAGACGAGACTGGAGAAGGGCCGCTGGAGATATCAGGTAGTAGTCGCTAAGGCAGGGTAAGAAGTCCTCTTCATACAAACGAGACCGGACAATGAACTGTGGAGAAGTGTGTGTCTAAATAGTGTCAGTGATGAGGGTGATGATGAGCTGCAGGTGTGTGTGTGTGTGTGTGTGTGTGTGTGTGTGTGTGTGTGTGTGTGTGATTAGCACATAGGTGAGGGAGTGCGCTGTGATTGGCTGGTGTGAGAGCCTGGCAGATCCGTAACACAATCACTATTTACCATATTAGACATTTTATCCAATCTTACCCCAGTATCTCCAGTTTACAGTGAGGATCCTCCAGTAGATCAGAGAGTTGCTTGACTCCAGAATCTCCTACTTTATTCTCAGACAGATCCAGTTTTCTCAGGTGTGAGGGGTTTGATATCAGAGCTGAAGTCAGAGCAGCACAACCTTCATCTGTAACACCACAACCCCACAACCTGTAGAGAACAATGACACTCTTCAGTCTCTCAGTTCAGGATCTACAGCTCAGATCAGCAGAACTTCACAGTCAGACACTTAATCCACGGCACCATTAACAGATCCAGTCCAAGGTTCAGACCCGCTTCTATAAACTGCTTGAGCGGGTTAGTTTCCATATCATAAAAATTGCAAGAATCTTCAATAACACTTTATTTAACAGTGTCCTTGTTACAGTGTTGTAGTCGAGTCACCAACTGTCGAGTCCGAGTCGAGTCTCGAGTCCCAGTGTTCGAGTCCGAGTCCGAGTCACCAAAGAAGAGTCCGAGTCACCAAAGAAGAGTCCGAGTCGAGTCTCGAGTCCCAGTGTTCGAGTCCGAGTCCGAGTCACCAAAGAAGAGTCCGAGTCGAGTCCAAGTCGAGTCACCATTACCTGAGTTCGAGTCCGAGTCGAGTCTCAAGTCCTGTGTTCGAGTCTGAGTCGAGTACACTGTATTTTAAAGATACTTTTGTAAAAATGTAAATAAGTTTAGAGCTTTTCATTGTAAAGGGATTAAACAATGTTGCGGTGTCCAACTGTGTATGTGTGGCTGTGAGGAAAAATCAGGAGAAAAAAGATTGACGATGTAAAGTAATTTAACAGTTAACAATAAAACGACAAGCTTCTTCTAGGGTTGGTTTCTTCCTGAATTAATCTGTTTCTCCCGAAATAAATGAAAGTAAGTGGTCGGGGAACTGGGAGAAGAATAAACTTTATGGTTGACTTACTTACACTGTGTATATCTGATATGAATTAAATATGTCGGCAAATATATTTGAAAGGATTGTTTATTGCTGCTTCCATAGACACCATTGTGTATTTTACAAACTATAAATGTATTGTTTTGCTATAAATTATATGTATTTAAATATCTGAAATCTAAAATAAACATAATTGTGTTATGGTATGACAAGCGGGATTAAAAGAGAACTCCGGTCAATTTTAACATTGAGCTAATTTTTTTGTAAATTTTCCTTCAGAGTCGAGTTATCGAGTTCACGTGCGTGATCATGGGTAACTAAGCAACAGTGGAGAACTCGACAATCGATCGAAAACAGGAAGTAAATATGGGTATGTGCCCTGGCTGAATTATCATCACTTTTATTCATATCTTTCACATCTACTGCAGTCAGATTCACCGTGTTCACTCTGAAGGAATCACTCACATTGGCTGTGCACATTTACAAAGACATTTACAAAAAAATGAGCTCAAAGTTAAAATTGACCGGAGTTCTCCTTTAAAGACCCACTCCGATGAAAATCATGTTTTTCTAGGTGTTAACATGTTCTTGTGGCATTTTTCTGATGTTAGAGGACATATCTTGAGAAAAATAAGCTCAAAGTTGTATTTCTGAGTATTTCTACATTCAAATGTCTGTGAATCAGTAGCAGACGCTAAAATGCCGACAAAAATAGACTGGAGTTGTGACGTAGTAACTCCACTGGGCGGGGCTAGTTAGTTAAAAAAGTTAACTCTCTGTTATATTAACTTCATCTGTGTTAAAGGGATGTAGATTGTAATGTAATGTAATGTAATGCGTTTTACAGGGGCTTTTTTGAAGTTGTGTGTTGTTTAATTTTACTCAGCAGCAGGGTCAGATACACACAGCCCGTAGGCAGGGGGGGTTCGGGTGGTTCGAACGAACCCCCCCCCTCACTGCCTAAGGTCCAAAATTTAAGTCGTTTTTTTTTTTTCATGTGATTATTGTCATCATTGTTTTAATCAATGCTTGTGACAAATATTCTGGGTTGCTGTTTCAACTTAATATGATATTAATATGATATACGGCACACACACACACGTCCAGATAGCTTCGCACCGAGCGCACGTCAGAAACAGAGGACATGGTGTGTGTGTTCATCTGAGCCTCATTGGTCCGTCACTGCCCGTCAATGTCAGAATAATTGAGATGACCAATCAAATCAAAGTAGGCGGGCTTTATGTTTACAGAAGCAGCTGAGCGCGAATTTTAGCAGCAGCGCGAGGCGCACCTCAACGCGTCAGTAGTTTATGCTCAAGTGCGAGATAAGATGTAAGTAGCTAAACTAAACATTTCATGTTTGACAGCTGTTTTAGGTCATACATGTTTGAAATAATCAGGCAAACTAATAAACTGTCTAATTTCACAATTTTTAACGGAAAATAGGCCCTGTAATGTGATTCATGTTAAAGCTAACGTTACTGTCATTGTGATGGGACAAAAAACATACGAAGCCGTTTTCATCTATAAGGCACAGGTTAATATGAATGTGTAGCATATTGAGAATTAATATTATAATATAATTTGTAGTCTTCAGTAAATTAAGGTGACTCAAAGTGCACCAGATTAATGAATTTATCTTTAAAATGTACAAAATTTTCTTACGGGGGTGCATGCCCCCGGACCCCCCTAGAGGTATAGAGTTTTTTTTTTTTTTTTGACAAATTAGTGCATAAAAGGTCACAAAAATGAAGTATATGAACCATCATAATTACATACAAAAAGTGGAAAAAAATTCAAAAAGGTCCACTTTTGGGAAAAAAAGAACCCCCCCTTTCAATAGGCTGGCTACGGACCTGCACACAAGCCGTTGCATGTCATTGTGAACAGAGCTCCGATAGTGGCGCTGAAATTGGAACACATACTGTAACAAATAAGTCACTTTCACCGTCGAGTTTCGCCTGTCGCAGTCGTTTGTCCCCTCGTGTGTCAAGCCCATCACTCGTGAGAGAGTCAGTCAGTTTTTCAGATAGAGCGGTGACATCAGCATCATAATAATCCCGAAATTCCGAGCAATCCACTGATACTAAATATGTCCGGATGGATCACTGTGCCTCGATGATATCGAGGCGAAGTCGAGCTGTTTTTTACCGCGACGTCTCGGAGTGAAATAATGATTGTGATCACTGATCAGAGCTCTCAGCAACGGGGAGGGGGAGGGTCGTCTCCGTGCCAACGGCTCCGCCCACAACGCAGAGGCAAATTGCTAATGAGCAACTGCCGCTCTGCTGAAGCGAAGTCCCAGAAAACAGCACAGGTTTTGAGATTTTGGCTGAAATTGCTTAATCATAATTTAAAGACAACTGGGAATGTTTAAAAATAGCTCAAAATATGATCGGAGTGGGACTTTAAGCGCTGAGCGCGTCCGTCTTTGGCTCAGCGCCAGCCATAGCACGAAAGCACAGTTTGAATTTGGCAGTTATGTCACGTCACTTTTGCACAATTGCTGATGAGATGTAGAGGAACTTATCTACTGTTAAATGAATAATGCACGAGAATGCAGCGTAAAGTGAGTGACGTCAGTGAGTGTGTTGTCAAGCAAGGAGAGCGAGCGGTAGCAGTGTCTGTGAGGGGAAAAATAGATCACGGCCGGTCTTGGAGCCCGAAACAGGAAAAGTGTAACATCTTATATCAAATTTGTATAACCTATTATAAAAACAACGTCATTCATTTGATGAATGCTCAAGCCCGATTTTATATATCCTTGGCTCGAGTCCGAGTCCAAGTACGAGTCATCAGTCCGCGAGTCCAAGTGGAGTCACGAGTCCAGAGAATAAGGACTCGAGTACTCCATCACTGCCTTGTTACATATGTTACATGAACTTCCCATAGTAATAACAGTAAATTATGCATAATTACAGGCAACTAATCCTCAACCAAATCCTAATCCTACCCTAACCCTATAGTAAGTACATGTAGTTGCTTAATATTACTCACTACTTAAATATATAATTACAATTTAACAATGACACCTTAAAATGAAGTGTAACCAAATATATATATATATATATATATATATATATATTTTTTTTTTTTTTTTTATGCAAGTACCCAAAAATCATCAACATATATGTATATGAACACGGCTGTCACATCTTTACATCATCCAGTCATGTTTAATCATTAATATTGTAAAATGATGTCAGACATATTGGAAAGAATCTAATGAAAATAAAAGGAACATTCCCATTAGTAATTTCACAGTAGATCTTGTGTATGGCGATCTGTCACGTTAGCAGACTCAAGAGAAGGAGACTGAAGTTAATAGGGAGTTTATTGAGAACACAGCTGAGCGGATGAACTGAACACTGGTAGTAAGTGCAATGATACTTTGGAGATCGGGATGCTGGCAGTGAATAGTGTGTTTCTTCTGATGGGTGTGTGCAGTGGCGCAAAAAGTGGGTATGCGCTATATGCGGCGCATAGGGGCGCAGCACCAGCGGGGGCGCCAAAGCGATGGTAATTTTTTTTTTTTTTTTTTTTTTTTTTTTGAATTTCTGTTTGTGAGCTGCTGTTGTGCGTTTCTAAATAATTTCTGCATTTCCTCAATGTTATATAACCCTCTAGAGGACTAACTGGCTAGCGTAGGCGCCCTCATAAGATTCCATCATAGAATTTTGAATTAAAAGAGGGGGGATAATATCACGAGCGGGCGGGGGCGCTGTGAGCGCTGAGCGAGCAGGAACGAGTAGAGTTGTCGTCGATAAAGATGGATAAAGTAAAAAAGCTGTCGGGGCTAAAGATAGAAAAAGAAAGACTGAAAAGGGAGATGGCATGTCAATTGATGAGACAGCAGCTAAATAAGTGGATGGTGAAAGGCAACAGGTAGGATTTAAAGTGTGACGTCCACGCATAGCCTACTGGCCATCGGGGCTACCGGGAGATTCCCGGTCCTTTTTGGGCCGATACATCTATAATAGGCCTACTTTTTTTTCTCTCTCTCTCTCTTAACAGCCCATAAAACTCATAGCTGCTACATCGGAGGCCCGTTCGTTTTTTTTATTTTTTTTATTTTTATTAATTGGCGATGCTGGGTTAGTGCCGGTGTAATCCATTGGTCAAAAAAAAAGTCAGTGTTAGGTTTTTTTTCTGACATTTTTCATGAAACACGTAGATCAGCGGCCCATTGGTTCTTTTCTTGATTGACACTGGGCTGACCCAATCACATCTTTATTGTGAAGTATAGAAATTAGTACAAAACTGATTATGAAAGTTTCCTTTATTTTTCAGTGCATTTGTTTTACAATATATGGCTATTACTATCAAGGGATTCATATTATAACTATTATGTAGTGTAATGTAGACAGACACTGTAACTAAAAGAGGTTTGCATTTTTCTTTGTTTAATTTGCACACTGAATATGGGTTGGAGCTTTTAATTTTGAACTCTCAAAGTGCACCAGATTGATGAATTTTAACATTAAAAAGCACAAAATTTTCTTACGGGGGAGCATGCCCCCGAACCCCCCTAGAGAGACAAAGTTCAATTTTATTAACAAATAGCAATTTTCTACTTATTTTATATGTTAACTCTCACTCGTTCCTCACTCATTACATTGGACACTTTTTTGGTTGTTGTTGTTGTTTGTTTGTTTGTTTGTTTGGGGGGTGGGGGCGCCTAATTTGTTGCTGCTTACCCCTCAGACACTGGGTAGTTGCGCCCCTGGGTGTGTGACTGGTAGATGATGCAGTGAAGACTGGAACTGAACAACACTAGACTTGTAGACACGGAGGAGAATGGAGACGAGACTGGAGAAGGGCCGCTGGAGATATCAGGTAGTAGTCGCTAAGGCAGGGTAAGAAGTCCTCTTCATACAAACGAGACCGGACAATGAACTGTGGAGAAGTGTGTGTCTAAATAGTGTCAGTGATGAGGGTGATGATGAGGTGTGTGTGTGTGTGTGATTAGCACATAGGTGAGGGAGTGCGCTGTGATTGGCTGGTGTGAGAGCCTGGCAGATCCGTAACACAATCACTATTTACCATATAAGACATTTTATCCAATCTTACCCCAGTATCTCCAGTTTACAGTGAGGATCCTCCAGTAGTTTAGAGAGCTGCTTGACTCCAGAATCTCCTACTTTATTCTCAGACAGATCCAGGTCTCTCAGGTGTGAGGGGTTTGATCTCAGAGCTGAAGTCAGAGCAGCACAACCTTCTTCTGTAACACCACAATCCCTCAACCTGTAGAGAACAATGACACTCTTCAGTCTCTCAGTTCAGGATCTACAGCTCAGATCAGCAGAACTTCCCAGTCAGACACTTAATCCACGGCTCCATTAACAGATCCAGTCCAAGGTTCAGACCCACTTCTATAAACTGCTTGAGCGGGTTAGTTTCCATATCATAAATAATGGCAAGAATATTCAATAACACTTTATTTAACAGTGTCCTTGTTACATATGTTACATGATCTTACCATAGTAATAACAGTAAATTATGCATAATTACATGCAACTAACCCTCAACCAAATCCTAATCCTACCCTAACCCTATAGTAAGAACATGTAGTTGCTTAATATTACTCAGTACATAAATATATAATTACACTTTAAAGTGTGTATGTCAGGTAAACATTTTTTTTAGATATATTAAATAAGGTTTAGATGTCTGAGTGAAAATGTAATTATCATTAAAATTATTACTCTAACTGCCCTACAATAAGCTTCATAGCCATTTCTGTCAAGATTATATTTTTAAAACGCAGCTGAGCTGTGACGTCAGAAGAGGGAGACGTGCCGACAAAGTTCTATTCAAGTATGGAGAGTTTTGAGTCTGAGGAGATGCAAAATCCCCCTCAAACCTATACGGTGGCCCACAGCCATACACTTTTGAGCCTCCCAGGCGGGAGACAGATGAGGAACAGAAATGTAAATAATTCCTATCGAAGAAACATAAATATCCGGTGTGAAGAGAACTAGTGGAGAGTTGGTCAGGTGTCTGGTAAGTATAGGCATAACTTAGTGGAGCGGTACATGTATTCGTATTGAACCGAAACGGTACGGGCGTCACGGTTCGGTGCATGAATATACACGGAAAATACATGGTATAAAAATAAATAAAACTCGCGTGCAAATGAATTAATGCGGAACTACTGTTAGATACGCGAGTTATTTAGGGACACCTAATCTGTAGCTCCGCCTTAGCTCTGAAGCTCCGTGGCTATAATGAACAGGCTGCGAGATCAAGATTGCAATGCTGGAATATGTGTGTGTGTGTGTGTGTGTGTGTGTGTGTGTGTGTGTGTGTGTGTGTGTGAGAGAGAGAGGGAGAGAGAGGGAGAGGGAGAGAGAGAGAGAGAGGGAGAGGGAGAGGGAGAGAGAGGGGCGCGATCGACTGCTTCTACTACAGTAGCATACACCGTAGGCACTGCATCAGCTACCAGTCTCACTCGGGTTTTAAATCTCAATTTATAACTCATGAGATCTCCAACCGCGTAGTCCTTCTCAGTGAAATGGGCGCTGCAAATGACCGAAGTCTTGGATACCGAGGCAGCACTGAAGTCAGCGCGTTTGGTCCGAACAAAGTTGACCAAGGCACGGAACACAGTGGACTCTGTGACCGGTTTTAACGGTGTTTTTGTACCCAGCACAAACGCAGTAATTCACCATCGTGAAAATACGCCTGCGTATACTAACTACCTAACTTTAACTAAATAAATGTCCTAATCACTAATTCTCTCGCTCTATCACTCGTACAATTATCAACACCGCTCAGCGAGATGGGGAGACGACTCCCTCATATGACGTCAGGCGATTCGTTTGGAAGGAGGAGCAGTTTTAAGGGAGGACTGAAAATAACAAACTTTTTCATCTTATATTCTGCCTTTAGGTATCGAAAAACATACAAAACAATACATCAACTTGTCAAACGTGTATTTCCCCTAACTATTTTGTGTTAATCATAATTACAAATTTAACCTGACATACACACTTTAACAATGACACCTTAAAATAAAATGTAACCGAATATTTTTTTTTTTATGCAAGTACCCAAAAATAATCAACATATATGTATATGAACACGGCTGTCACATCTTTACATCATCCAGTCATGTTTAATCATTAATATTGTAAAATGATGTCAGACACATTGGAAAGAATCTAATGAAAATAAAAGCAACATTCCCATTAGTAATTTCACAGTACAGTAGATCTTTTTTTTTGTAAGGCAATCATTATTTACCATTAATATAGAGGACTATGTTGGGATATTATATACAATCTTACCTCAGTATCTCCAGTTTACAGTGAGGATCCTGCAGTAGATCAGAAAGCTGCTTGACTCCTGAATCTCCTACTTTATTCCATTTCAGATTCAGTTCTCTCAGGTGTGAGGGGTTTGATCTCAGAGCTGAAGTCAGAGCAGCACAACCTTCTTCTGTAACACCACAATTACTCAACCTGTAGAGAACAATGACACTCTTCAGTCTCAGTTCAGGAAACACTGATATAAATAAGAAGGTAACCGTTACAATAACAGCACATGAATAATTATGTACTAATACCTGAATTAATAGTTACTTCAACATGAACTCATGATTAGTGAAGATATGAACTAATGAACTAATGTAGAGCTATCCTTAACTACGACAGGACTCATAAGGATTCTCACATGAATAACAGAAGCATTAACTACATGTTAGTACATGTTTGATAATTAATGCATTACTTAACATATAAGGTAAACTAAACCAAACAGGCTCCGTAAGAATAAATAAGTAATCTGAATTTGAATTAAATTAAATGTGATTTAATACTGTCATAATTTAAAATGTAATATCCTCATCTGCAGCTTTGTGACAAATAATTGAAATGGCACATGATTATTTAGTCATTAATTTGTAGATCAGTCTAATCAAATGTGAAAAATTAGACTAATAACTACCGCTAATTAATGTAATTTGATCTACATAATTTTCTGATTTTTATTGTTCATTTAAGTTTACTCACAGCTACTTTTCTTCCCGAACTACAGTATGTAGGGCATTTTAATCTAATAAATGTTGACCGCTTTGGTAAACCAAATGAATAATTAAAGACATGTTTGCATGTACAGTTGGTAGTTAATCAGAATGCCTATTACAGCCGTGAAAAAAAAAGAAAAAAAAAAGTCGCATTTTAAAGTCTGCCAGGTGCGCAAATGGACATTTAGCAGAACAGCAGCAATTGCTGTATTTTGAAACGTAAGTGAGGCTAATGTCAATTTACGGTAAGGATGAAATACTTCAACCAGTGGCGGCTGGTGCTAAAAAGGGGTGCAAACAAAATGAACTAAAAGGGCTGAATGTAGGCTATACATTCATAACCATTTAACAATGATAATAATGTATCATTATTGCTTAACATGGAAAATTCAGCATTTAAAGCATGCCATAAGGCAGGTAAAAAAACATTTGTAAAAAAACAATATATGGTAAAATTTCATTATTTAATTATTTTTTTCTATTTGAATTTAAGAAAAAAAACTTAAATTCACATCCTGGCCAATATTGTCCTACAAACAATGTTCATATGAAGGCTATGAAAACAAACATAGTGAATAACCAAATCACATCACATTCTAACATTACAATCTAAAAACTAAATATTGCTTTTTAAAGTAGTTAAATTCACTAAACTTAAAATAAAAATAAATAAAAACAAAACTACTGCCATAAAAAAAACACTTGTAGGTTTGAAATTCTACATATATAATTTATGTTCACCAACAACAACAACAACAACAAATATTCAAAAACAAATATATTTAGCAATAATATATGTATATTTTAGTCAGAACTATAGCGCTGCTCTTCTATTGCGCTCCGTCTGTGTGGCGCGCATGCACGCGGTGGCGCTCGTTCATGTACATGTAAGTTTAGCTTTCAGACGGCCCGTTCACTCCAGAGCCATAGAGAGAAAGAGTTGCGACACTCCCATAGACCTCCGTTGTAAAAAATGGCGGCGCTTTTAACCGCCTACTTCCGGGATTAGGAGATCGGATTAGTTCCAAACACTGTCATTTGAGCGTTGAACCCCATTCACTTACATTGCAGCGCGTCGAGTTGTTCCAGAGGTACCTTGCTGAAATATCGACCTCTTTTGAATTGTCAACTGTCTATATTGTTTCAGAGGCCCTTTGCGATGCTTATACTGGTCTTCATTTGTATATGCACAGCGTAATTATTTATATTTTATCTTGGTTATTTCAACCAATTTTCTAGCATTGCCAGCGTGATTTCGCCAGCTGTGACGGTAGCATATCTGATTAGTTCGGTAATTCATCGCTACCACCTTTATAGCAACTTTTATTTAATTGATTTTTTGGGATATAGGCCTCATTTATTGTCTTGAGTGAAGCGGCGTGTGAGAACAATGCTGGAACTCTAGGATTGTTATGGCCATCACCAGTCCTGTCTGTTTCATGGATCACCTGCCCCTGGTTTTTGTTTTTCTTGTTCACACAAGCACACATTTTTGTTGTCTGTCATTGTTTAATGAAAAATATTTTATTTGAAAACCTTCATTTGTATCAGCCATGCGAATTCTGAACGGACCGCCACGGCAGACCGCTTTGTGTGATCGCGAAGGTAGGCTACTGGCTGAATCGGAATTTATAAGCAAAATCACGGGAATCAATAGCCTAATACAGCCCAGTTGTGCTAAAATAAATATCATGAGACGTCCATCATCAGATGAATGATATGGAAAAGTTAAGTTAGAGCCGCTAAAGCCAGTGCTACTACCCATGCGACCATGAACACTAAGCTTTTCCCTCCAAAAATATAGCCTAAAACTTATCTAAGTAATATACAGTACCTCGTTGCCCCTCCAAATGCAAAACTGGTATTAATAAAATGCAATAACAGCTGAAAAAGTACTTGGGTATGTGTTTTATTTTATATTTACCGTTCAATAATGCAATCGCTGCTGTCTGTCCCATAGAAGAACATGACAGCCAGCGTATGTTTTGGAACTATTGGGGCGTACATGAACCACGTGACAGCCACAGCGGCGACATCAAAGAGTGTCGCAACTCTCTCTCTATATGGCTCTGGTTCACTCCTATCACGGAGGTTTGTTTACATACCGGTAACAGCTCAGTAATGGCGTCGCCACAAGATGGCAGCCTACACAGAACGCTCGTCGGATTCGTCTATAGGCAAGTGATATAGCAAGTGTTATCAGCTTGGGGAAATACATCTAGTGAAGTGAAATCTTAAGTCCATGTCCAACTCTACATTTTTAAGGAATGTATATCTTTGATTTCATAGTAACACTTTACAATAAGGTTAATTTGTTTATTATTCATGTATTAACTAACATGAACTAACCAAGAGCAACACATTTAATACTGTATTTGTTAATCTTAGTTAATAATAATACAACTGTTAATTGTTTGTTCATGTTATGTCACAGTCAGTGCATTAACTAATGTTAACAAATACAACTTTTGATTTTAATTATTTTTTAGTAAATACTGAAATTAATATTAACTATGATTAATAAATGCTGTAGATTATTAGTTCATGTTAACAAATTGAACTAATGAAAAGTGTTAAAGTGTAACTGATTTCATGATAGCTTGCACTATAATACATACTGTACATACAATTTACAACATCAATAAAACTAAACATGAATTAATAATTACCTTCTTGATTCTCACTGTTTTGTTTGGTGAAGTAAATAATATTTAGTGATATTCATAATTTCCCTATTTTCGTTTGATGTGTAATGTATTCTAATAAGAGAAATAAAACAAGGATCAATATCGGAGTGGCGTTTTCAGGATGGAGATCAATCTGTGTTGTAAAAAGTGTTATATAAATAAGGAGATTTGACTAAAGCTATTATTTGGGAACCGATTCCTGAGAAACTGATTATTACAAAACAGATTTCAGTAATGTTTATGGTGAAGCTGCTGATGTCAATAGTTTAAATTATGACAATAATAAATTGTTTACATTTATTTTAAAGTAAAACTATTTCTTATTCCTTCGTATGGAGCCTGATTGGTTTAGTTTACCCCTATATGTGAATTAATGCATTAATGATCAAACATGTACTAACATGTAGTTAATGCTTCTGTTATTCATGTATGAATCTTCATGACTCCTGTCGTAGTTAAGGATAGCTCTTCACTGGTTTATTATTAGTTCATATCTTCACTAATCATGAGTTCATGTTGAAATAACTATTAATTCAGGTATTATTACATGATTATTCATGTACTGTTATTGTAAAAGTTTTTTTTAAAAAATGTTAAATAATCATTGGCATATTATTTCAAGTGATCCTACATTATCAGGTGTCTTTAAAAATGGTCCGAAATTAGTTTTTAAACGTCAAAACAATCTTCGTGACTTGCTTGTAAAATCTGAATATCCTTCATGTATAAAACAATGCATTCCTACTCTTCCTCCAGGTAATTACAGGTGTGGTAATTGCGCCCAGTGTGCTTTTACACACAAATGTAAATCTTTTAGTCATCCACGCACTGGTCGTAATATTCCGATTCGGGGTACTATTACCTGTGCTTCTACTCATGTGATCTATTTAATTTGTTGTCCTTGTGGTCGTGCATATGTGGGTAAAACGTCCAGACAATTCCGTACTCGCATTAGTGAACATCGCAGCAACATTAGGACTGGAGATATGCGTAATCCTATAGCGTCTCATTTTAGACAAGTAGGTCATAACGTCAGCGTTTTGCAATATATCGGTATAGAAAAGGTCATAAAACCCTCAAGAGGAGGAGATTATGATAAGAAATTATTACAGAGGGAATGTTTTTGGATCTACACCTTAAATACTTTGTCACCTTCAGGGTTGAATGAGGATTTTGATATTAAGCCTTTTTTATAGTGACTTATATTATCTGTTGACTTTCTTTTTTTTTTTCAGGTCACATGATCTGTACTTGTCACATGATCTGAACTTGTCACATGATCTGTACTTGTCACATGATCTGAACTTGTCACATGATCTGTATTTGTCACATGATCTGCACTTGTTACATGTTTCTGTGTGTGTGTACCCAATTAGGGTGATCACCTGTGTCTATTTAAAGTTGATTTCACTTTACATTGATGTTGTGCCTGATGAAGACCTGAGGGTCGAAACGTTGCCTTTTTTTTAAATAAAATCCATTTTGGAAGCAGTTAATATCAGTGTGCGGACTTCACACTTCTTTATTATTGTTAAAAGTTTACCTAATATATGTATGAATTTCTCATTTTACAGTATTGCTTTGGAAGAAAGCACATGCTAAACTCATAAATGTGATCATGTTTTATCAGTGTAATGATTGTTGTCAGACTTACTGAACTGATCTGGATTCTTTAACCACAGGCAGCATCTTCTGAAGAACTTCATCTGCTGTATTATTGGCTCCAATAAACTGGTTTAGATGAAACACATCCATCTTCTGCTCTGATGTCAGCAACACATAAACCAGAGCTGACCACTGTGAAAAGGAGAGTTTGGTTTCTCCTATTTTTCCAGATTTCAGATAATGTTGGATCTCCCGAATCAGAGAATCATCACCCAGTTCGTTCAGACAGTGGAACAGATTGATGGATCTCTCTGGAGAGCGATTCTCCCTGATCTTCTGTTTGATGAGCTGAACTGTTTCCTCTTTGTTGTAGGAGCAGCTTCCAGTGTGTGTCAGTAGTTCTCGTAAGAGAGTCTGATTGGACTCCAATGAGAGACCCAGAAGGAAACGCAGGAAAAGGTCCAGATGTCCATTCTTACTCTGTAAAGCCTCATCCACAGCTCCCTGATGCATCTCAGATAATGGATGATATTTTAAAA
>NC_136894.1:31864631-31909631 GCF_949152265.1 Phoxinus phoxinus | reverse complement strand
TCACGCAATCTGAACAGAATAGCGAGGCAGATTTTCTCTGGGCCCAGGAAAAGTTCCTGTCACTCAGGGCAGTGTATATTTTCAGGGCATCTGAATGTGGGAGCGGATTTACTGTCCGGACAGAAATTACCAATGGGGGAGTGGAAACTCCACCCAGAAGTAGTAAAACAGATCTGGACCAGATTTTATGAAGCGGAGGTGGACCTCTTCGCCGCCCAGCGGACAGCGCAATGTCTCCTCTTCTCTCTGAGTCACCCAGCCCCCAGGGTCTGGATGCGATTGCGCACACATGGCCCAAAATGCGCCTGTATGCGTTTCCTCCAGTTTCTCTGCTCCCAGGAGTTCTAGCCAGAGTTCGCCAACAAGGGTCTTGCCTCTTACTGATAGCGCCGCGTTGGCCGAACAGTGTATGGTTCTCTGAGATAATATCTCTCCTCAACTGCTCGCCATGGGCAATTCCAGAGAGGAGGGATCTTCTGTCCCAGACGGAGGGCACGATATTCCATCCCAGGCCCGACCTGTGGAGCCTTCATGTTTGGCCCCTGATGGGTACCAACTGAGGGACACTGGGCTTTCGCCTGCCGTTATTGAGACCATTCTATGTGCTAGGGCCTCCTCCAAGTCAAGTCACCTTTATTTATATAGCGCTTTTTACAATACAGATTGTATCAAAGCAGCTTCACAGTGATAACATGAAAATAAAAAATAAAAATTTGCATCATCGTCCACCTTAAAGCAGATCTATAATATTGTTGAATATTAAATGTCCCCAACTAAGCAAGCCAGAAGGCAAGGCAACAGCGGCAAGGAACCAAAACTCCAGGGACAGAAGGGAGAAAAAAACCTTGGGAGAACCCAGGCTCAGTCGGGGGCCAGTTCTCCTCTGGCCAACGAGCGAACAGTGGATGATTATGATTCAGGAGCATTACAGGTCAGAAGTCAGAATGAATCAGAGTATTTCAGAGTATATTTCTCCACTAGAAAGAGTTATGCCAACAAATGTGTTTTTGAAAGGTGGTGTTTCGTACATAATGCAGATCCGGTCAACTGCCAGATATCTTCAGTTCTGGATTTCCTGCAGGAAAAGTTATCAACAGGCACATTCCCCGCCACTCTCAAGGTTTATGTGGCCGCTCTTTCGGCTTGCCATGCCTTGGTTGACGGGGTGTCACTCGGGAGACATCCTTTGCTCACTCGCTTCATTCGTGGGGCCAGAGACTGAGGCCTCCCGTAAGAACCAAAGATCCCTTCTTGGGACTTAGCAATAGTCCTCGAGGGTCTGGTTGAGACCCCCTTTGAACCTCTAGAGTCAGCGTCTGATAAACTTCTGACCCTAAAGATGTTTTTTCTTATGGCTATAACCTCTCTAAAAAGAATAGGGGTCATGCAGGCTCTGTCAATATCGCCATCCTGCTTAGACTTTGCCCCAGGAATGGTGAAAGTAATTTTGCATCCTCATCCTGATTACCTGCCTAAGGTACCATTCTCGGCTGTACATCCGGTCACTCTAGAGGCCTTCTGCCATCCACCGTTCACAACGCCGGAGCAGGAGAGATCTCACAGACTGTGTCCAGTCCGTGCTCTTCAGGCCTACGTCCACCGCACTAGCCAGTGACGTAAGTCAGAGCAACTGTTAGTTTGTTATGGGGGCAGCAACAGAGGTGCTGCCGCCACTAAACAGACCATGTCACATTGGGTCAGGGATGCTATTGCTCTTGCCTATGAGGCGCGCGGCCAAGCTTCGCCAACGGGTCTAAGGGCTCACTCCACCAGAGGGATCGCCTCCTCTGCTCCCCCTTGCAGTTTGTTTGTGATGTGGCAGGCTGGTCCTCTCTGCACACATTCATAAGAGTTTATAGTTTGGATGTTCATGCCACTCCGGGCTCTCACGTCCTTGAGTCGACATCGCACGCTAATGTCTAGGGCTTTCCTGCGTTTCTTGTGAGCACACCTACACAATCTATCTATCTATCTATCTATCTATCTATCTATCTATCTGTCTATCTGTCTATCTATCTATCTATCTATCTATCTATCTATCTATCATCTATCTATCTATCTATCTATCTATCTATCAATTTATCCTTTATGTATGTATGCATCCATCCATCCATGTTGTACCTCAGATCAGTTGATGTGTGTCTTCCCTTGAAATTTATTGGCTCCATTATAGACGCTTCACTCTTCATGGACACACAGCTGGACTCTGGTGAGATTGATCTCTCTCTGTGGAATTAACATTAATAGAGCAGAGACATGTATTATATAACATGTATATAAACCTTACGCAGATAATCTTGTCTAAGAGAAGCTTTAGAAATGTTGAAAAGTGTTCTTGACATTGCACAAATTGAACAAGGATAATGTTACTCTGTGTACAGAGACCCTCAGGCTCATAATTACAGTAAATATCAGCACATGAATATGAGAAAACAACTCAGATCACCTTAACAACCCTGGCTAACACCCATACATGCTGATGTGTGATATACATAACATTAAGATCATATGAAGATTGAAGTACCTGCATCCCTGAGCAAAATCTTCATCTCTGAATGTGTGTGTGTCGTCCATGATTCATTCAGTCTTCATGGATCTTCTCGGTTACACTGATGAGTCAGAATTAAAATTTAATTTGCAATTTAAAGTTTATGCTGTAACTTACTTTTTCAAACTCGTTTACAAATAAAAACATGTTCCCTATTAATTTGCATTTTTCAGTTTCAATAACATAATTAAAATGAATTGAATATGTGAAATGTATGTCAGTTTTATTTGTAAATACAGATTTTTATTAAATCCCTCAAGTAAATTTGATGAACAAAATAAATGCATGTCAATGTTTTGTATTTCTATCATTACAGCGCACTTTACCTGATGCTACACTGGTAGTTGTAAATTTACGGGTATTTATTTAGACAGAAATTATATCAATGATTTCAAAGTTTGAGACACTAAGCAAAAATTAAAAAGTTAAAGTAAAACAAGTTACAACAATATTTTGGGGTAATTCATGTAATGTAAACTACACCAAATTTAAGGTTAACTATTTTTTGCTGTTGTTGTTGTTGAGGCTTTTATAATTTATATAATCATTTATATACCGATAATTAAACAGTGTAATTTAAGAACAGGGCACGTGTCCACCAAAGATAATTCAATATGATAATAATTTCAAGAAATTCATGTTTCATTAAGTACTTGATGTTTAGGTTTTTACAAAAATAATACAAAGCATTTCATGGTTACTATAGTTGAATGAGGAAGTGAGTCAAAAGCAACTCACCTGACTAAAGCTCACTCACCGTGAGTTACTGTAGTTTACCGCAGTTTCTCAACATCGCTGTGTTTCCCGTCACAAACTGTATATTCCTGCAGAGGAACTAGAAATATTAAACACTTTGATGCTCAAGTTTTCTGACTTAAACGATCGGTTTATGCCCAGGTGTAAAATGGCACACAGTAAAACTCTGAAAATACTTTCACTTCTGACAGCTAAAGTTGCCAAACCTGTTTGGTGATCTAGTTCATACACAGCTCAGTTATGACAGAGACTAATAAATAACAGTTATCATTAAAAAAAAATTATGATTATGTGTTTGCAATTTTTTTAAATAATGACAGGTTTGAGGGTAGGCGGTTATTAATGTGTTTTTATCTCATGAATATTAAAGGTGACAGTATGTGTAGTTTTCAGCGGCATCTAGCGATGATGTTACAGAATATATATATAAGTATTCCAATACGTTTACAAGCGAGTGCTCATGCGCGTGCTTTTTCATTTTTTTTATTATTATGTGGAGTCTGTGTTGGAGTCTATGTCGTGCTGGGAGCAGCTAGTTTCTTAGTGTTAGCAGACTCCATGTCATAAAGTTGCAGTGTCGTCGCTGTTGAGTGCAGTCAATAGCCGAGGCTAGAGGCGAGAGGCTCGGCAGCGCGTGCAGGTCTCAGTCACGCCACTGGATTTAGCGGCAAATCCGACCCGGAGCCTTCACATAAATAGAAATACTTGTTTTCAGAGGTAATAGCAAAACCCGCCAAGGATCATTTTAATGTGAGATTACAACCCCTTCACAATAAAAAATTGATTCATTTTAGTAGAAAAACTACACATAGCACCTTTAAGTGCTAAAAGAAGAACATAACATCTGGGATCTGTATATCAAAAGTAGAGTATTTACCCATTTGAAGAAAAATGTTAATAAAAACAACATTAAATTAATAAAAAATAATGCAGAAATCATTTAAGTAGCACATCAAGTTCTATATACACAGTAGCCGTGTGTCCACTGTCGGGCCAGTGCGAGCCAGGGCTTTAAACAGGCCGTGCCGGGCTAATAGCCTCGGGCCAGTAGCACCGGGCCTGCGTTTCCACTGTCGGGCCAGCAGCTCCACAGCGCTTCACTAAAACACACCCGTAACACGCCTCTCTGGAATAACGTCACACTAACCCATCATTTCACCAACAAATACAAGTTTTATCAGAAAACTAATCAGAAAGAAATCACTGAAAACAGCGTGCATCGCAAAACAAACATGATAAAAGCGACCGTTTGCTGGCATTTTTGTTGTTTACTTGAATATTTAAAACCCAAGTATCAATGTTTTACCACAGATTTACAATAAAAAGTGATACATTGATCATAATGAATTAATTTGTCAAAATTGCACATTAGTCACACAGAAATAAATGAGGCTATACCGCTAGGTCTATTTCACAAAAGAAAGCAGACACACTTAGCGTCTGTTTCTGTTTATTTGGTAGTTACAGGACATATTTATATCACATTTAGAAAGAATGATAATTTCTACAAATATATGCCAGCAAAAATACGACCTGAGGAGCTTTAGCACTCTCTCGACTCCCAGTAACGTTAGGCTACAGTTATATTTTCAGTCAGAGAAACAAGAAAAAAAAGTTGCTTTATTTTATGATAGTCCGGTATAAAGAGACGAGACTTAGGCTACTGACAGATAAAATAACAACATAATTGTGATAGCCTTTATGATTGGTCTAATTTCTTCAAGCGTTCACTGTTTTTTTACTATGTGTATCTTCAAGCGTTCACTGTTTACTATGGTAATGGTTAGCGCGCAGTCTTTTGCATATCAATATTTCTACCTTATACGGTGGAAGAATCCACATCGGATCACAAACAGAAGACAAAGTGAGTTAAATTATTTTAATAGTCTTCAATGCTGGCAGAATCATCCGGCGCTCCCGTCTCCCGTAAACTCTGTTCGTAATCACTCCTCTAGCCCTCTAGCCCGAGCTGGCCCGCTTTGGCCCAAGGTATTCGACGGGCCAGAAATCTTGGCCGTTGGCCCCGAGTCAAGCCCCGGAAGTGACAGTGGAAACGCGACTGGCCCTGACACGCACTAGCATGGCCCGGCCCTGGCCCGACGGTGGAAACGCGGCTAGTGATTTCAGGGAGTTAATTCTGTACATCCCAGAGCCATTTTAATTTATACAGATGGATTGACACGTATGTAATTATACAAAATGAGAATATTAAAGGGTAACTAAACACTAAACCAACTATTTTTAGTTAATGATCTGTACGAATGGAGCTTCATAAATGCTGTTCATTGATTCGAGTACTTTTTTTAACATTTGAGTATAAAGTGTTTTCATTTTCAAATATATGGTGTAAAAACGAGTGCTGCCCTCTTCAGGCAAAACGAAATCTCCTGAAGTAGGGGTACTCTGTGACGCAGGGGTACTCTGTGACGTAGGGGTACTCTGTGACCTAGGGGTACTCTGTGACGTAGGGGTTACTCTGTGACGTAGGGGTTACTCTGTGACGTAGGGGTACTCTGTGACGTAGGGGTACTCTGTGACGTAGGGGTACTCTGTGACGTAGGGGTACTCTGTGACGTAGGGGTACTCTGTGACGTAGGGGTACTCTGTGACGGTACTCTGTCACGCCCTTGGCAGCCGCTGGTATAAAAGCATCTGCTTCCGTCAAAACCACTGTAGCGAGTCAGGAGTTGGAAATTGGATTTACGAGTATTGAAAACGATCAGGATAGCGTATTTTAGCATCTAGTTAGCATAGCATTTATATAGTTATTTAGATTATTTTGTGTAGCCTAGTTGTTAGTGTTGTTAGTATTGTTAGAAGCATAGTTAGTTAGTAGCATAGTATCGCATCAGTTAGGATAGCGTAGATTTTTAGCATTAGCTTTATCTGCATTTAGTACAGTGGTTAGGCTGGTACGTAGGTGTAGTGTTGCTGGTTGCAACAGCACTGCTGGACTGCATAACTTTCCACCAGACCTGGAAATTAGGCGCCAGTGGTTGCATGCACTTGGCCTGGAAGACCGTGAGTTCCCGCCTATCGCTCGAGTGTGCAATCTGCATTTTACGCGGGATTGCTTCTCCAACGCAATGGAGGTGGAGATGGGCTTCTCCACACAGCTTGTGCTGAAAAGCGACGCAGTGCCAAACGCTGCTCTTCCCGCACGGACTCCAGCACCGCAGCGGCGTCATGATGTGAGTGAGCATATATGTTTAATCACAATTTATGTTCCTTCCTATTAGGCTAAAGTTAACCCTCTGGTGTCGACAAACGCGCCGGCGTGTTTTGCTGATTTTTTCCCCCACATAGCATCAAAATATACTGAACGTAATAGTAATAATAATCCTGGAAAATATGGCCTAAAATCCATATTGTGATATACATTGCAGCCTCTTGCGATAACGATATATATCACGATATATATATATCACAGGCCCTAAGGAAAGCCAAACAACTGCTAAATGTTTTTTTTTTTTAAAGAAAGGAAGAAACGGTGTATGTAGTTTTAAGAACATTTATTGTGCAAAACTGTAATTATACAACATAATGTTGCAGAAAAATAAAATTCAAGAACACTAGCTGCAGAGACTTTAAGAATCCCTAATGTTTAAATATTATGGATTACAGCTTATGAAACCCCAAATTCAAAATTAGAATTTTGTGAAAAGGTTTTCATAAAGCTGTAAGCCATAATCATCAAAATGATAAAAAATAAAGCCTTGTAATATCTCACTTTGCATGTAATGAGTCTATATAATATGTTAATTTCACCTTTTACTTTTGCATGATATTCACATTTTTCGAGTTTCACCTGTTATACGTCAACTAAAGAAAATGCTTCAAGTATAAAAGTTTATTTACAGTAGTGCCATTGACAGTAAAAAGTGCAAAACAGTGCAGAAGGCACTCCAAATCAAATGTAGTTTTAGTTTGGCTATTTTTTTTAAGGACACACACAGAGGTTTTGTGTTTACACCACTATTTTGTGAATACGCACTGATACATACACATTACATAAACCAAATTATGATTATTTATGCTTTTATTTAAATTTGTTTTTACTTTTACAGAGTCTCCAAAGAAGTACTACCCCACAAAGTGACTAAGTACATTGTTTATGAAGATGCCCTGTCTGCACCCGGAGTTTAGTTGTTTCACAAACAACCATTGGGACACTTCTCCGTGTCAAACAGCACTGTGAGTACTGCGAGTGCTCCAGTGATTGGTCGAGCCAGCCAATGGTAAACAATATACCAGCGGGAAACCTACAGCTCTGTGAAGCTGTTCTGTTCACCGGCTCATCATTTTGCCAGATATCGAAGGTGAGAGATAATAACATAGCGCTGTCATGTTTGCACACCCCTCAGGACATTACATGAGGATGTTTTTTTTTCTTTATAGTTCTTGGATGCCTTCAAAATCCAGGGGATCTCTGAGCCGTGCTTCCACAAGCATCAGGCCAAGCTCCTTATCCCAACCATAAACTGGCAGTGGAAGATTGAGCAGGATGACATTATTGAAAATACCATTGCTGTTGGGGCTGTGACTCTTGGTGGGGACATGAGAGCTGAGTCACCTGGTAATAAATAACTCATTAATTATATAATATAGACTGCTGTCAGGCTTTGTTGACTGAAGTGCAAATAACTAAATTGTAGGACATTCAGCAAAATATGGCAGCTACACCATGATGGACCTCAAAGCCAATAGGGTCATAGACATCCAACTTGTCCAGGTAAACAACTACACAATGAAAACATTTTGTTATGTGAATTACTATATACTGTGCATTGATCTAAAGTATTTGTTTGTGTTTGCAGAGCAATGAAGTTGGAAACAGCCAACGGATGGAGAAGGAGGGATTTGAAAGAAGCCTGTCTCTTCTCGAGGAAAGAGGTGTTGTGGTCCAGTCTTTGGTGACTGACCGTCACACAGGCGTACAGAAGTTTATGAGGGAGCAAAAAAAGGACATTATACACTTCTTCGACCCTTGGCATATGGGAAAAGGTCAGTATTTTCAATTGAACGAAAAGAGAACCAGTATTTCTAACAGAAAAATTGTCAGTTAAAGTGGTAGACAATTATACGGGAAGATTGCAGAAAGTGAACTTTTTAAGATGCCACAAAAAGGTTGATTTGTCGCAAACTGATTTTTATAATATAGCCTATACTGAATGTTAGTCCACCACCTTAATTGTTTTTATTATTCTTTGTGTTCAGGGCTTGGTAAAAAATGGATGCCCTTAGTAAGGGTAAGGGACTGCTGGACGTGGGGCTGTGGAGAAAGAGTGTGGTCAATCACCTTTATTGGTCTGCGACCACATCAACATCTGGGGAGGAGGTAGTGGCCAAGTGGATCTCTGTAGCAAACCACATTCAGAACATCCACAGCCACGAAAACACCCTGTTCCCTTCTTGTCTCCACGAGCCTCTGGTTGGTGATCAGACAAGACACTGGCTTAAACCAAGTAAGTACAGATAAGCTGTAATGCTAATGTATTTTATTTTGTAGTCACGTTACCCTCTAGATTTATATTGAACTATCTCCAACATTGCAATAAGTCAAACTTAATCCAAATTATAAAACCGTATTGAGAAATGTATTGTGTTAACGTGATAGAATTAAAAGCATTCTGGCCACACTGTCATCAACTGTTGTATTAACAACTTTTATATATTTTGTTTAGGCACAGCAGCATGTGCAAAATTCACAGCAATTTTGTTGTCACCACGTCTTCTCAAAGACATGCACAAAATTAGTCCAGAATACCACACCTCTGGAATCGAGTGTTTCCACAGCCTCATACAACTTTTATATCACAGCCAAAAATGTGGTGTTCTCCTTCAAAGGAATGTTGTGCAGGTAAACAAGATAATGGATTACACATTTAGTGCTGCTTACTAAAAACACTACAATGTTGTAACCTGTAAAAACACATTTGTAACTTATTATAGTTATCTTAAGTCATGTTAGAGATTGTTTCATTATAATATTGATTCATGTATTTTTTTTCATTCAGACTACAGTTTGCTGCGATGCATTACAATGAAAATGCAGGCAGATCGCAGGCATCCACTGCAGCTGGTGATCTTCGATACTCTATAGTTTCCCCAAAATTTAAGCATGGCGAATTCACAGTGAGAGCTCTGAAGAGCAATCCTACCACAGATAACTTCTATTTGTCTGGGTTCTCTTACTAAAAACACATTTTATAAAAAAAAAAATATATGATATATATTTTAATAATAGTTCCACCATGTGGTGGAAGACCCTCAGCCGTACCTGGACTTCTCTGGACAAAAAAAAAAATTATTGTGTATTGTGTAACTCCAGTTAAAAATGCTTTTATATAATTAATTTTTATTTTATATTATAAAAAAAGTTCAAAAAATATTAAAAAATGCAGTGAGGGGGAAGGAAACCTCTGTATGGTCCCTCTTCAGGAAACTCTTCCCTGATCCGCGTTACAACGCATGAAGGTATGACCACCCGAACGTGTTGGCCAAGGTACTCCCAACACCACCTAACAACATTGCATCCGTGTTACCTCCTCTCCTATGTTGTCGAAACGTTTTCCTTGTCTTCACAGTCCCTCATCTGCCAGATCAGCTGCTTTGTTAATTCGAATCCAGTAGTCCACAGGATTCTCTTTGGCTCTGGGGAGAGTGGCATGCATGAGGTCGCTTCACTGAAGTACTGCATAAGAATGCCATAAATTAACTTCCATCTGACATTGAGCGTATCATCACTGCGAAGGCTGATTCTGACAACATCCCTTGCCTTTCCAGCTAGTCTACTCATTATCTCTTCGGCTTGCTCATGAACAGGGCACATTTGCTTTCTTAAGTAAGCTTTTGTCCTGTCCACCCACTCCTCAATGCCATACTTATCAGAGCCATCGCTCCTAAATGAGTCATGTTCAGACTTCATGTGCACTGTAACTTGTGGTGCAACCATTTGTGTATGTGTACACTGCTCTGTGCGTGCTGGTGTCTGATTGTAACTGAGTGGATTGGTCTGGCAATCAGCATTAGCATTAACTAAGCCAGCAGACACTAGTTTTGCAACTATTGACTCGCCAATCTGCGAACCTAACTGGCCCACCATGTCTGTCAGGTGGTCAAAAGCAAACTCTATCAACACCAGGTGTCGAGGTGTATGGACCCTCACCAGGAACCCGACCAACAGGAGTACCACCCGGGGACTGACTCAACCCAATACCCCTACCGTTGTCATCATGTAACTGTGGTCGTCCAACCCCCCGACTAACGTCTTCACTGAAAATACCACCTTCGGCGCTACTCAGTAACCATGTACCCCTTCCTCTAGGGAAACCCATGTTACCATAACATGATGCATCCAGATCACCATCAGATTCAGATTTCTCAGCCATAATGAAATCAAAAGTTGTGCATGAAAAATAAAAAAATAAAATAAGAAAAATGTCAACGATATTGATTATGAGAAAGCTCACTACTTGAAATGATATCTTGATCGCGATGACAGTCAAATCAGAACTACATTCCATGTGTCCATGCGTTGTGTATGTAATAAACTAATGTACAGTCCCAATGACAGTGTGTGAGTATGTGTATACTGTCCGCATCCAAAGCATTGAAGACTTGACCCTTCTGACGAACTTGACCTGCTCACAGCAATGAAGACTCGAACCACCGATGAACTGGATCTGCGCACAGCAATCACGGTCGATCTGCATCAAGGGATCCACGGAGACACGGCACCAGTGTAACGGATGTGGAGGGACACACTCACAAACGGGGTTCAGCTTCAATTTATCTTTTTTTGGAAACAACTAGAAGACAATTTACATTGGCTGATGACAGACTGCAGACATTCATATGGACCACAGCATCGACACTTGAATCTGCTGCGGTACGGCAAGAGAAGAGCGACAAAATACAATATCTGCAGTACCATTAATAGCCACAGGAGGGGAGCCTTCTAACACCAATACATACAGCCAAATGCCTTATTTTATGAAATTCACACAGAATACTCTTTAAATCAAATGTTCTTTTTAACCCTGTTACACATGTAACATAAAACTGCACTTTATTAATAAAACATACATTAATAATATAGTAACAAAAGTTATTCAGTCAAGAATTGATGAATTTTCTCTTTTAATTAGAGTTATTATAGAGACGGCAGCTGCACTGATACACACACGCCTGAACACAGCGAGTCTCTCGCTCGAATGCTTTAAACTCACATTGAAATGCTCACATGGGAATCAACATTTTAATTTTATAACAAGTATCCGATTCCTGACCTCAAGTATTTGATTCTTAACCCTAAATAACCATATACCGTATTTTCTGGACTATAAGTCGCTCCGGAGTATTAGTCGCATCAGTCATAAAATACGTCATGAAGAGGAAAAAACATATATAAGTCGCACTGGACTATAAGTCGCATTTATTTAGAAATTTATTTCACAAAATCCAAGACCAAGAACAGACATTTAATCTGGAAAGGTTATTCAGCTCCACAACAGCACACAGAACAACAGCTGAATAGTGTCCGGTGTGTTAGCGTAACACATTAACAGTTATTCAGCGACACAATAGCATAAAGAACATATACCTGAGGCTTAATAGGCTAAACTAACATTAGCCGGCGAGTCCAACAAGTTACCGGTTAGCAAAGTTCACCAAGCTCCCAATCTCATTCCACAACACTGAACTCTTCTTCCTCGGTGTCGCTTCTGAACAACTCCGCTAACTAGAGCGCCCTCTCGCGGCTGCAGACGGTAATGTTTTCTCTTGGTTCATCTCAGTCAGTTTGAATTAATTTTGAAATAGAAGTCGCACCTGACTATAAGTCGCAGGACCAGCCAAACTATGAAAAACTTAGAGTCCGGAAAACACGGTAATATTGCTAGATGTGATTTTATTGATGTGAGTTGATGGACCTGCACTGAATGACTGATGTCATGTGACGTGAAACTCTTGATTATTCCCCGTCAGGTTCCTCTTCGTACGCTCAATTGCACTTTGGAGTCAGAAGATAAAGATCTTCATCTACATGTACACTGGCTTGAAGAAACTCAGTTGCCTTCTCTCGTGCTGAGCTGCTTTTGTATTCTTACTATTAATGTCTGTGGGACCAAAAAGACGTTGTTGTTTTGTGCGTGTGTGTGTGTGTGTGTGTGTGTCATCTTATAATCAAGCTTTTTGTTGGCGGCTCTTGAAACTGCTTCAACATCTGTACATTAGTTCTACCTTATTTGTTGTTAATGGAAAACAATCATGTTGTTACTGTATATTTGTGGAATGCTAATTTAAGTTGATTAATTTAAGAAGCGCGGGATGGTGAACCGGACGCTGCTATCGACTCTGATGACCTCGCGAACACTAGCAGGAGGAGAGCGAGGCTTTAAAGCTAGTCATGTTAGCGCATACTCTACACTGTGTTTTATTCGCTCGCTCCCCTGAAAACACCCGAGGACATCTGTAGAAGACATATTTTTGTTAAGGCAGGAGCTTTGGATTTTATGGGTATTTTGTCAAAACTGAAATAAAAATTAATATAATATTTGAAAACTGCCTTCGTCTCCGTTCTCTTTTATTCTGCATCCGGATTCATTTGTTATGAGTATGACACATGTGCAATATGATTTTTTTAAAGACCCATTTCTTTTGGTGTAAGTAAGTACAGTAAAACGGCTGTGAACATCTGATATTTATGTTTTTAGTTGATTTTCATTGGCGATCACAATTCACTACTTCATAGGTTTACCAAATTAACTAAATGTATATTACATTGCATGATGTCGTTTATTTACAGTTAATCTGTTCGGAAGCTAAAATGTTGAATTATGATTTCACCATGTCATTTTTGAAACACCTGAAAATATGAAAAAAAAAAAACGCTTGTTTGTTTCTTTGGTGAACAAAAAGCCAAAGTGACCTTATCATTAAGTCAAGCCTGTGGGTAAAATGAGCCACCCCCTGTATCTAGGCAACAATAAAAAAAAGTAATCATGTGACCACAAATTAAGGAAATATAGTTCACATCATTACCCAATCCCTCTTAGACTCGAGCACATGGAGAGAGTTGTAATTAATCAGAGCAAGAAACATCTTTCTGCCAACGCCGTAAGTGATTTCATCATTCATCAAAACTTCACACATTAAAAATAAAAAATGAAACTCATTTTGAAATGGCTCGTTGTCAAAGTTGTTTCAGATCAACACCTGCAAGTGGCCACTAGGGGTCACCGTGGAGACGGGTGTCAGAATGTTGCGAAGCCTCGACACAATACGGCACATTTGCTTCAACTCTTCCAGTGTTTCACAAAGCCTCGACCTGCCCACCACTACTAGCTCTAGGGGGGAGAACACCAGCAGACGACAGAGTGGACTCTATCGAGGGAAAGACAGGTTTTTGGGTCGTGTGTGTGTGTGTGTGTCCCTTGTTTTGTCTCACTGAAGCTGGAAACTCTTCCTTCTCCTTCTCAGGTGAACTCCTCCTCTGTGTTATATATTGCTGGAGCAGGAGATTGTAAATGCTAATGAAAATGTCTCAATGCTGTTCCTCAGATCAGCTGATTTCACTGGTTTGTCCAGAACGGTCACTCTTCATGGACACACAGCTGGACTCTGAGTTTCATCTCTGACTGTGAATCGACTTATAATAGAATACAGTTAATCATTCATATAAGATTTAATGTGGAGTTGGCAATAGATTATGGAATGTATTTTCTGCAACTCTAAATGAAAATTAAAACATGATTAACCCTTTTATTACTGAAAGGTGTCCATAGATTATGAATTCAAATTTAAAAATTAGATTTTCATTTTACATTTAAAAGTGGGGATGTATCATTACTTCTAAATAAAAAATAAATAAAATGCAATAGATGATTTAATTGTGAATGTTACTATGATCGAAAGCATTTGAATATGTTTGGTGGGATGAATTACTCAAATTAAGTAATTAGATAAATATTATATATGGAGATGTTTGTAGTAGAGCGTTTGCAGTATAAATGTCACTTCTGTAGAAACAAAAGTCAAGTCACCTTTATGTATACAGCGCTTTTTACAATTCAGATGTTTTCAAAGCAGATTTACAGAGATAACAGGAAAATAATGCAACAGAGTTTGTTCCTGCAGCAGATCTAGAAGAAAATAATGTCAAAGTCCAGATTAAGTTCAGTGTTGATTCATTTCTGCTGTAAAAAAGTTATTACTTTAGTTCATTTATATATATATATATACAGCCGCTCTGGAGAAAACCGTGATGTCATCGTCCTGCTCAGTTCAGTTCTCATATAATGGAGTCAATGCAGCAGATCAATAATATTGTTGAATATTAAGTGTCTCCAACTAAGCAAGCCAGAGGCGACAGTGGCAGGAACTCAAACTCCATCAGTGACAGAAAGAAGATATAAACCTCGGCAGAAACCAGACTCAGTCGCTCAGTTCTCCTCTGGCCAACCAACAGTGATGATTGTGTGTGTGTGTGTGTGTGTGTGTGTGTGTGTGTGTGTGTGTGTGTGTGTGTGTGTGTGTGTGTAGTTGATCTTTACTCTCCATCAGCCGATCCAGAGAAGGTCAGACTACCATCTGTATACCATAAGTATAACACAATGTGTGAGACATTATTGCATTATCAACTTTAGAACAACTAAAAGAAACAATTAGATGGTTAAGTGAGAGATTGTAATATTAAACGGTCATACATGATTGTTAAAGCTGTTTTTAAACATTCAGATTTAGATTTGGCTTCTAAGTCCCCATGAATGATGACCCTTGACCCTTCTCTATAATCCTGTGTGACTGTCCTCTTTCTGTGTCACTGGCTCAGTTTTATTTATGATAAAGAAACTAGTGATAAATATTTACCATTATCTTTTATTGCAATTGACAATCTCTCAAAGTACATCAATTAGGGATAAAAAGACAATGATAAAAGCAAAATATTGTATTGTTTGAAATAAAAAGAAACATGAAAATATTTAATTGTTGCTATAAACTAAATGCACAAACTCTTATTAAACATGTTTATAGTGTGTAATTCTCTATCACAAGGAAAGTAAACTAAGAGGAAACAAAATTAACTTTCAATTAAAATATGAACAGTTTTAATCATCACTACTCACAGAAGCGTCTTCAGTTTATAATGTGGATCCTTCTTCAGATCAGAGAGCGGCTTCACATCTGAGTATATTAGATTATTCCCAGACAGATCCAGTTCTCTCAGGTGTGAGGGGTTTGATCTCAGAGCTGAAGTCAGAGCAGCACAACCTTCTTCTGTAACACCACAACCCCTCAACCTGTAGAGAACAATGACACTCTTCAGTCTCTCAGTTCAGGATCTACAGCTCAGATCAGCAGAACTTCACAGTCAGACACTAAATCCACGGCTCCATTAACAGGTCCAGTCTAAGGTTCAGACCCACTTCTATAAACTGCTTGAGCGGGTTAGTTTCCATATCATAAAAATGGCAAGAATATTCGATGACACTTTATTTAACAGTGTCCTTGTTACATATGTTACATGAACTTACCATAGTAATAACAGTAAATTATGCATAATTACATGCAACTAACCCTCAACCAAATCCCAATCCTACCCTAACCCTATAGTAAGTACATGTAGTTGCTTAATATTACTCACTACTTAAATATATAATTACACTTTAACAATGACACCTTAAAATAAAGTGCAACCGAATATATATATGTATTATTTTTTTTATGCAAGTACCCAAAAATCACCAACATATCTGTATATGAACACTGCTGTCACATCTTTACATCATCCAGTCATGTTTAATCATTAATATTGTAAAATGATGTCACACACATTGGAAAGAATCTAATGAAAATAAAAGCAACATTCCCATTAGTAATTTCACAGTAGATCTTGTGTATGGCGATCTGTCACGTTAGCAGACTCAAGAGAAGGAGACTGAAGTTAATAGGGAGTTTATTGAGAACACAGACGGATGAACTGAACACTGGTAGTAAGTGCAATGATACTTTGGAGATCGGATGCTGGCAGTGAATAGTGTGTTTCTTCTGACGGGTGTGTGACTGGTAGATGATGCAGTGAAGGCTGGAACTGAACAACACGAGACTTGGAGACACGGAGGAGAATGGAGACGAGACTGGAGAAGGGCCGCTGGAGATATCAGGTAGTAGTCGATAAGGCAGGGTAAGTAATCCTCTTCATACAAACGAGACCGGACAGTGAACTGTGGAGAAGTGTGTGTCTAAATAGTGTCAGTGATGATGAGGTGTGTGTGTGTGTGTGTGTGTGTGTGTGTGTGTGTGTGTGTGTGTGTGTGTGTGTGTGTGTGTGTGTGTGTGTGTGTGATTAGCACATAGGTGAGGGAGTGCGCTGTGATTGGCTGGTGTGAGAGCCTGGCAGATCCGTGACCGTAACACAATCACTATTTACCATATTAGACATTTTATACAATCTTACCCCAGTATCTCCAGTTTACAGTGAGGATCCTGCAGTAGATCAGAGAGCTGCTTGACTCCAGAATATCCTACTTTATTCCCAGACAGACTCAGTTCTCTCAGGTGTGAGAGGTTTGATCTCAGAGCTGAAGCCAGAGCAGCACAATCTTCTTCTGTAACACCACAATCCCTCAACCTGTAGAGAACAATGACACTCTTCAGTCTCTCAGTTCAGGATCTACAGCTCAGATCAGCAGAACTTCACAGTCAGACACTTAATCCACGGCTCCATTAAAGCTAGGGTTGGTAATCCTGTTCATAAAATTTTTTTTTATACTGGGTGAAATGGTCCTTCCATTCTGATAGTAGTCAATACATTATGTGTTCAGAAAAAGGAATGAAAAAAAATCTGACCTCTGTAGCAGCTGTAGGACAGTAAAAACTCTGACCAATCACTGCCATTCGGTGCGAATGTAAAGAACCAATCAGATGCCTTCATGTCTCGTGCCCGAGCACCACTGCGTGCACAGCAGTGATGCGCGGGTCAATGTATAAACAACCCGCACCCGACCGACGTTTTCAACTAACCCGCCCGCAACTCGGACCGCAAAAAAAAAGAAAGAAAATATTGTACCCGACCCGCTTCCTGACCCGCGTTTTTTAAAGTAGTAAATGCTCATTGTAGCATCATGGGCCATAGACGGAGGAACTAGGGGTGCGCATTTTTCAGAATGCTGTATGATATAGCCTAGTGTTTTGTAATAAAGGCTTGATTTATTCATTTATTTCGTTTAATTTTCTTAACAATTAAGATGCTGCATGTGTTTATCCAGTCTAATCGAAGTGTGCGTCTCTCCCCGGACTTTCCCAACAAAAATCCCCCCCGCCCCCACTCAGAAAAATCCCAATGCTAACAGTAGCTTCTCTGTCGGTGTAAGCCAGTTGCGTTACAGGTCGTAGGTACATGCAGCTGACTCCAAATGTGGATGCGCGTTCATGTTTGTGGGGGGGGGGCGTAGCTTTGGACGGAGCACTGACAGGAGGGGGCGGAGCTTAGAAGAGGTGCCACTTTCAAATCTGGCTAGCTCTCCAACATTACCGACCCTAGCTTTAACAGGTCCAGTCTAAGGTTCAGACCCGCTTCTACAAACTGCTTGAGCGGGTTAGTTTCCATATCATAAAAATTGCAAGAATATTCAATAACACTTTATTTAACAGTGTCCTTGTTACATATGTTACATGAACTCACCATAGTAATAACAGTAAATTATGCATAATTGATACCCGACCCGAGCCCGACGGGACCCGCCGGTACCCGACGGGCCGGGCCGGGTTCGGACAGATATTTATGGCGCTTTTCCATTACCAGTACCAGCTCGACTCGACTCAGCTCGTCTCAGCTCAGCTCGGCTCGGCTCGCGTTTCGCTCCGTTTTCCATTGCATAGTACTTCCACAATAGTACCTGGTGGTCGTCATAGCGACGCGACACACACCCGCTACCCACACACACACAGGACAATGGAGGAAATCGAGTGTATGCTGTTTTACATAATATTAGTAATGGGTATATCACGCAATCTCTGGCAAAACTATTTAAAAATGCCGGGGTTATTCAGGATACTCCGTCTGGCGCGTGCAATGATGGCGCAGTGAATAGTGACGATTATCGCTGACCAATCAGCAGTCTCCCGTGTGTCACGTCACGTTTTAGTATCGCCTCAGCTCGCTTAGAACCTCGCCGGAGGTGATACGAAAAAAAGTACCTGGAAGCAGGTACTGGTACAACTTTTACACAGTGGAAAACCAAACAGAGGCGAGTCGAGTCGAGGTGAGGCGAGCCAAGGCGAGTTGGTACTGTGCAGTGGAAAAGCGCCATTAGAAATGATGTTCGGGTCGGGCTCGGTCACATCAGCGCGATAAGGCATTGAACATTTTTAATTTAAAACAGCTTATTATTTAGGAAGCCGATGTGCCTGATGCTTTCACTTGATGCAAACGTTCGTTTTTGTGATTAAAATACATGTAAAATATTACCATAACATCCGTCTTCCTGTGTGCGGACATTTGTTTATGTAGCCGTGACAACGAAACACGTGCATAATGTGCGCGCGCCAGGTGTTAAGAGCGCTTGTTGCTCCGCGCGCTGATGCGCTCATCTGTTGACATCTCCGATTGCCTTCCTACAGTTGCTTAATAAAAGCGGCTTTACACACAAACAAACGTACAACTGTCATTAGTATGAGAAAAAAATGGGATTTTAACTGTCGGGCTCGGGTCGGGCTCGAACATAAATATCTTTATGCCTGTCGGGCTCGGGTCGGGTTCGGTTACTGCTCTGTCGGACACGGGCCGGGCTCGGACTGAAAAATTTGGCCCGATCCGCACTCTAACTTACATGCAACTAACCCTCAACCAAATCCTAATGCTACCCTAACCCTATAGTAAGTACATGTAGTTGCTTAATATTACTCAGTACTTAAATATATAATTACACTTTAACAATGATACCTTAAAATAAAGTGCAACCGAATATTTTTTTTTTATGCAAGTACCCAAAAATCATCAACATATCTGTATATGAACACTGCTGTCACATCTTTACATCATCCAGTCACGTTTAATCATTAATATTGTAAAATGATGTCACACACATTGGAAAGAATCTAATGAAAATAAAAGCAACATTCCCATTAGTAATTTCACAGTAGATCTTGTGTATGTCGATCTGTCACGTTAGCTGACTCAAGAGAAGGAGACTGAAGTTAATAGGGAGTTTATTGAGAACACAGACGGATGAACTGAACGCTGGTAGTGAGTGCAATGATACTTTGGAGATCGGATGCTGGCAGTGAATAGTGTGTTTCTTCTGACGGGTGTGTGACTGGTAGATGATGCAGTGAAGGCTGGAACTGAACAACACGAGACTTGGAGACACGGAGGAGAATGGAGACGAGACTGGAGAAGGGCCGCTGGAGATATCAGGTAGTAGTCGATAAGGCAGGGTAAGTAATCCTCTTCATACAAACGAGACCGGACAGTGAACTGTGGAGAAGTGTGTGTCTAAATAGTGTCAGTGATGATGAGGTGTGTGTGTGTGTGTGTGATTAGCACATAGGTGAGGGAGTGCGCTGTGATTGGCTGGTGTAAGAGCCTGGCAGATCCGTAACACAATCACTATTTACTAGGGGTGTAACGATTCACTCGTTTTCTCGATGCATCGATTACAAATCCTGACGATCGATCTTGAAACTTGCATTTTGAATCGTGAATCGTTTATTTCGGTCAATAATCGATTTAAAATGCTAAGAATCGAATGAATTACGATTCTGTAGCGATTCAGTGCTTTAAATATATATAAACATTAAATGACTACATGCGCAAATTAATGGAGACATTGTGCGCCGTCATTTCGCGTCCTCCCAGTCCCAGCTCTAATTCACAGATACTCGCTGCACTCTTTACCATCTTTCACTGGATTTCGCTCGCGCTCGGTCCCACATACAGCTCTCATCTACAGATCTGTGAGCAGTGCATGTGTGAGCTCTCCTCAGGACAGCAGACTGGTGTTCACGTGAGCAGATGACAGTTTTCTATCGAACAGTCTTGAGTCAAACCGCTCAAGCCATTGATAAAGTTGGCATGTCATTGCGTGGGCACTATGAAATAAAACGCTTTCATTACGTGGAAACGTGCCGTTATTTTCTGTAAGATAAGATAATGAAGTTTTACGGAAATGGGTCATACCATTGAGATTACCCGTCCTGAGCAGGTAAAGTAAAACCCCACTTATTCAAGGACGCGCATTTATTACATGGAAAGAGCAAACGCATAGGTGTCTAAAATGCATACCCACGATTCCGATGAATCATGAATAATACATTTAATTTAACTTAATGTCGTTAAACTGAATGTATGAAGGAAACAGCTGAAATAACTACAACATTAATAACACAGAAATAAGTGCGCGTGGTTGATCTATCAATCAGATGCGCTTTAAAGTTGCGTTCGTAATCGTTAATATAGCAAAAGTAGACACCCGGCACGTTTTCTTTCAGAATCATAAGGAAAATGTTCAGTATAAAGAGAACAAAGCGGTCTTTTCTTACTATTCCATGAGGAAAAGTTAGTTAAGGTTTAGTTGGGAAAGTCATGCTATTTTTAGTCTCGCCATGGAAGGATGTATACCAGGAACACTTTAAGGTTGTGTATCCCTTAAAACTATCCTACACAATAGTTAGCATGAACTAACAATACTTTTAAAACCTTTTTAAATCTTGGCTTATATACATTTATACAATTGCTTATGTATAGGCTATTGAACTATTTTTTTTTTATAGTAATAGATTCATTAAAACTATCATGAACTAACATTAACAATGAACAAAATGTTGATTCTTTTTTTTATTTGTCCTCACTCTCTGACCCCCCCAGCCCCCCACCACCCGAAGACCGCTGTGTAATTCACACCCTGGCTAAGAAGACCCATTGGGGGAAGCATTTAAATAATCCTATGAATGTATATAAAAAAATGAAGAATCGAATTAATCGAATCGCATCGAATTTTAATGTGAATCGGCTCGAATCGAATCGTTCTGAATTAGCAAGAATCGTTCTTGAATCGAATCGAAAACCTATGAATCGTGAATCGAATCGATTCGCTGTCTACCCAAAGATTCACAGCCCTACTATTTACCATATAAGACATTTTATCCAATCTTACCCCAGTATCTCCAGTTTACAGTGAGGATCCTGCAGTAGATCAGAGAGCAGCTTGACTCCTGAATCTCCTACTTTATTCCATGACAGACTCAGTTCTCTCAGGTGTGAGGGGTTTGATCTCAGAGCTGAAGTCAGAGCAGCACAACCTTCTTCTGTAACACCACAATCATACAACCTGTAGAGAACAATGACACTCTTCAGTCTCTCAGTTCAGGATCTACAGCTCAGATAACTTCACAATCAGACACTTAATCCACGGCTCCATTAACAGGTCCAGTCTAAGGTTCAGACCCGCTTCTACAAACTGCTTGAGCGGGTTATTTTCCATATCATAAAAATGGCAAGAATATTCGATAACACTTTATTTAACAGTGTCCTTGTTACATATGTTACATGAACTTACCATAATACTAACAGTAAATTATGCATAATTACATGCAACTAACCCTCAACCAAATCCTAATGCTACCCTAACCCTATAGTAAGTACATGTAGTTGCTTAATATTACTCTGGACTTAAATATATAATTACACTTTAATAATGACACCTTAAAATAAAATGTAACCGAATATTTCTTTTTTTATGCAAGTACCCAAAAATCATCAACATATCTGTATATGAACACGGCTGTCACATCCTTACATCATCCAGTCATGTTTAATCATTAATATTGTAAAATGATGTCAGACACATTGGAAAGAATCTAATGAAAATAAAAGCAACATTCCCATTAGTAATTTCACAGTAGATCTTTTTTTTGTAAGGCAATCATTATTTACCATAAACATAGAGGAATATGTAGGAACATTTTATCCAATCTTACCCCAGTATCTCCAGTTTACAGAGAGGATCCTTCAGTAGATCAGAAAGCTGCTTGACTCCAGAATCTCCTACTTTATTCCATGACAGATTCAGTTCTCTCAGGTGTGAGGGGTTTGATCTCAGAGCTGAAGTCAGAGCAGCACAACCTTCTTCTGTAACACCACAATAACTCAACCTGTAGAGAACAATGACACTCTTCAGTCTCTCAGTTCAGGAAACACTGATATAAGAAGGTAACCCGTTACAATAACAGTACATCCATAATCATGTACTAATACCTGAATTAATAGTTACTTCAACATGAACTCATGATTAGCGAAGATATGAACTAATGAACCAATGAAGAGCTATCCTTAACTACGACAGGAGTCATAAGAATTCATACATGAATACCAGAAGCATTAACTACATGTTAGTACATGTTTGATAATTAATGCATTAATTCACATATAAGGTAAACTAAATCAAACAGGCTCTGTAAGAATAAATAAGGACTCTGAATTTGAATTAAATTAAATGTGATTTAATACTGTCATAATTTAAAATGTAATATCCTCATCTGCCATCTGCAGCTTTGTGACAAATAATTGAAATGGCACATGATTATTTAGTCATTAATTTGTAGATCAGTCTAATCAAATGTGGAAAAATAGACTAATAACTACCGCTAATAACTTTAATTTGATCTAAACCATTTTCTGATTTTTATTGTTCATTTAAGTTTAGTCACAGCTACTTTTCTTCCCGGAACTACAGGGTATTTTAATCTAATAAATGTTGACCGCTTTGGTAAACCAAATGAATAATTAAAAGACATGTTTGCATGTACAGTTGGTAGTCAATCAGAACACCTATTACTGCCGTGGCAAAAAAAAAAAAAAGTCGCATTTTAAAGTCATTCATGAAATGACCGCCAGGTGCGCAAATGAACATTTTGTAAAACAGCAGCAATTGCTGTATTTTGAAACGTAAGTGAGGCTAATGTTAATTTACAGTAAGGATGAAATACTACAACCAGTGGCGGCTGGTGCTAAAAAGGGGTGCAAACAAACTAAACTAACAGGGCTGAATGTAGGCTAATTGTAAAATAACCATTTAACAATGATAATAATGTATCATTATTGCTTAGCATGGAAAATTCAGCATTTAAAGCATGCCATAAGGCAGGTAAAAAAACAATATATGGTAAAATTTAATTATTTTTTCTATTTGAATTTAAGAAAAAAATCTTAAATTCACATCCTGGCCAATATTGTCCTACAAACAATGTTCATATGAAGGCTATGAAAACAAACATAGTGAATAACCAAATCACATTACATTCTAACATTGTAACATTACAATCTAAAAACTAAATATTGCTTTTTAAAGTAGTTAAATTCACTAAACTTAAAATAAAAATAAATAAAAACAAAACTGCTGCCATAAAAAAAACACTTGTAGGTTTGAAATTCTACATATATAATTTATGTTCACCAACAACAACAAATATTCAAAAACAAATGTATTTAGCAAATATATATGTATATTTTAGTCAGAACTATAGTGCTGCTATTCTATTGCGCTCCGTCTGTGTGGCGCGCATGCACGCGGTTATGGCAAGCCATTTTAACATTTAAAAGCTAAGTTTGACTATCCGGAATTAACATTGTAGATATCAACAACGTCTTTCTGACTAGTCGTAATTATATTTTGGATAGTTTGTATTATCATTTAAGATATCTGTAACGTAATTGTGACTAGTCGAAACGACAGATAGAGATATCTGTAATTCAGTTTTGCCTAGTCAAAACTGAATTACAGATATCTGCAATGACGTCATTGAAAACAACATTCAACTCGTCACACATCTTAAATGACAATTGCAGATATCTGTAATTCAGTTTTGACTAGGCAGAATGAAAGTTAAAGATATCTCAAACGTCATTATGACTAGAGCAAATTATTTTGCATGAGGTTGCTCTAGTTTAGCTATCCATGAATACGTAATTTCCCCTCCCCGCCATAATCAAAGAGAAGTGGGTTAATTTCCTTATTTCTATGAATGGAAGAAGAAAGAAGCGGTCATGGCATTGGCTGTAATCGAAAAACACCAGAAAATGTTTCCAGCATGACACAAATTGTACTCATTAGCATTAGCCTGCGGGTTTCTCAAAAATATTGGCAACATGCAATGTTTGCCATGCATTTCTATGTTTATGATCATGCTTAAAATTACCGTAGGTTATTGTTGATGTAGGATTTACACATGAGAGAGATTCACATTAATTCACTTTAATAAAGATGCTTACATGCATGCTATTCTTGCCATGGCAGTGCAATAACATTAACTTCCTTAGATGAGGAAAAAAAGTTCTTAGTTCTGATTAGTTCTTATTTTTTATTTTATTTTTTAACAGTAAAAACCCATGATAGCCTGTAGGTATTGATTTCAGGTTAAAACAGTAGCTAACAGCATTAAAAACATGCTCTGCTGCTCCCGCCTAAAGTGTGATGCGGGCCTAATTTGCATACAGATATCTGCAACGTCATTTCGCCTAGTCAAAACTCTAATTCAAGATATCTGTAATTACATTTTGACTAGGCAGAATGAAAGTTACAGATATCTCAAAATGCAGATATCTCTAACCAAAATGAATTTCAAGATATCTATAACTTGATAATAGATATCTACAATTAAATTATGACTATCCCTAACTCCAGTTTGAGATATCTACAACGCCATTCTGACTAGTCATAATTCCAGTTACAGATATCTACAACGTAATTTCGCCTAGTCAAAACTTAATTTAAGATATCTGAAAAGGAACATGTAGATATCTTGAATTGAGGTGAATTAAAGATATCTTGAACTGGAGTTATGACTAGTCAGAATCAAATTGTAGATATCTCAAACTAGAATTACAGATATCTACAATTCAATTGAAGATATCCGTAATTCACATAGTGGATATCTCCAACTGAATTGTAGATATCTGTAATGATAAACCCCATACAAATGAATGGTAAAAGTGATGTCATTTGTCCTAGGAAGAATGTCTTTGTGGATATCTGAAATTACAATTATGGATAGGAAGAATGTAGTTGCGGATATCTGAAATGTTCTTTTTGACTAGGCAAAACTGAATTACAGATATCTGCAACACATATCCAGTCTAGCTGTTAAATGTTAAAATGGCTTGCCATACGCGGTGGCGCTCGTTCATGTACATGTAAGTTTAGCTTTCAGACGGCCGTTCTCTCTTGACAGAAAAATGGAAATATTTGCTTGATTTTCTAACATTTACAAATGGAGAATATGTCCGTGAAATGTAAGTTATGCACTGAGAAATGTATTGGGTGTCACTACAGTTTAAAGAGTATTAATAGGGGTGTATTTGTTCCCACCAATCGCTGCACAAGTGAAGGTTACGTATGATGACGAAGGCACGTTAGTGCGAGCCCTCCCGGAACCCATGGAGAATGCATCGCAGTGCCTGCAATTCGGGGAAAATAAAGAATTTGTATGGAAGTCAGTGATGCGCGGGTCAACATATAAACCACCCGCACCCGACCGACGTTTTCAACTAACCCGCCCGCAACTCGGCCCGCAAAAAACAAACAAAACCCATCTTAGCGTCATTCCCTTCCGAATCTCGCAGAGACGGAGAGCGTGAGCATTAGCTGTCCATGAGCTAGCAATGGGAGCAACTTCATCACTCTCTATGCGCTTCTCCCTTGACTTTATCAGACTTTATGCTCCACGTCCCCCCGATTGCCTGCGAGCTTCTCCCCGGGTCTATACGGTAATCTCTCGACTGTGCGACAGAGAGTCGCGTGAGTTATGACGCAACCGTTAGCCTATTTTTACAAAAACGGCTTCTACGGGGCCATAAGTAAGGTGTAAAGTAATAGAGCCTTTTATACATTGTCGTGTTTCTTTAGAAATAAATAATGGACAAATGGAGTCTTTGGACGCCTCAGATGTAAAGTTATTCGCTGTAAAAGTGACGCCAAAATGAATGGGAGTCAATGGAGTGCTAACAGCAGGAGATGTTCTGCTACAATGGCGGCGCCCGGGGAGGCTTCAGTTTTCGGCGCATGGATTACCCCCTTGGATTAATATCGTCCAGAGAGAAATCGCCCAAAAAGAGGCGGTGCTCCACAGACCGTGACTGGACGCTGAAGGGTCGGTCAAAATCCCTTGTCTCTTCAGTCAGTTATATATATATTTCATTCCATATCCTTTTGAATGCTTACATTACTTTTATACAAATCAATAATCAAATATATATATGCATTATCACATAATAATTTCTATATTCTTTTGTGCTTGTGAAATCATATATTTTCTCTAGAGAGCAATGCCATTTCTCTGCCTTTCTTCCTGAGGAGCTATGTTTTGGCTAACTGATAATACGAAGCTCAAGCACTCTTCGGCCTTGGCGATGTTATTTGGTGGTGTTCTGTGTGTGTGTGTTTGACTTTCTACGTAGGCATTTGGGACACAACGCTCATCCTCATCGGCGCTCTCCTCTCACAGTTAGGTCAACTCTGACCTAAATCTAAGGATTGGCGACAGCTATCCTGACTAATGGCGATAGGCACCTTTTATCTGCTCACATGTGTGAAATTGTTTATGGTCTTATATTCTCTTAGCCAATCAGATGTATGGTGATGCGATGCTTGCCCTTGCAAAATGGTATAATTGGTGTATTATTTTGTGTAAGGTAGAGTTGGCTTGCGACCTCCTCGTGAGACTTTGACGCTCGCTCTACCAATGAAACTGCAAACTATTCTTCAGTAAATTCTTATCTTTTTGATTGAAACTCACGACTCCTGGTCATCTTTTCTACATATCTGGTCTCGGGTCTTATAACTGTTCACCCCTAACAGTTTTGGTGGAGGATTGGCGGGAAACCATTCTGTGGTGACATCTCTGGCAAATCAGCAAACAAGGTAGAAAGATTTTATTAAGCATTAGGGCTGTCTGATTGGAAGAGATTTTGAAGGGGAACGGGAGAGCTTCACTCCGACGAGGCGAGTGAAGATTATTTATACTACGAGAGTATAAAGGGTCGCTGTTTTGGTTAAAACAGCAAAAGTGAAACGCACTCTGTGGGGGCCCAGTGGGGCAATACGGGTGTGGTACACCACCCCAGCAGAGGGCGTCCCTGGATTAGGTCCAGTGGCACCGCAAAACCTGATCAATCTCTTCCATCTCAGATAGGGGTACCCCGAAGTTAGTGATTCAGGCAGGTAGGGAACAAGATGTTAGTTAGATTAATAAAATAAAATAAAAATAGTAAAATATAGGGTTGTTTGCCAGGGATGCATCAGGAACGGTCCCAAACAAATAAAATATATATAGTGTGACCCAAATTGGCATAGACCAGTATATGTGACTTGGGAAGCGAAACATACTTTGTAGTTTCATTGTGTAGAAGTCTCACTATTGTTGCTAAACGTATTTTTCCGCCAAATTTATTGTTGTTGCTGCTAAATCTTTTCTCTGTGGTGGTTTTTTATCTGTGACCAATAAGAATGACTGATAAAGAAAATAGTCCTGACCAAATGGAAGAGAGCGAACGCTGTAAACAGCTCTGCTCTGACGGGCTCAAATCAAAGAAATACGCACAGCTCATTAAGAAAATGGTCAGTCAGGGGTTTGATTCTGATTGGAAAAGCACACAGCACTTAGACTGGCTGCAAACAAAAAAGGAAGCTGATAAAGTCAAATTTTTATCCGTGTTTGCCCTATTCATGGATTTGTAAGATGGGTGGTATACCAATAACTCCTGAAAAAGCAATCCCTAACATGATTAATGGGTGGTCCAGCTTGATTGCTCAAAGTGATAGGATGACAAAAATTATCGGACGAGAGATAGGATCTGATCTGTGCAGTTTGAGTGAAGGTCTAAAGGCAGTGTGTGATCAGGCTGAGAGAGCTGCGAAATGTGAGACGGTCTCTCGTGCTCCCTCCGCCCCCACCATCTCTTCTCAGACTGTTCAGGCGGCAGCTTTAGCCGGTCAGACTGAGAACCAGTATGATGGACCCTATACTGAGGTGCGCGGACTGTTGAATGTGGCTGTTGTAACCCCCCACCGTATAAAATGTCAGTGATTCCAGCTATGCAAGCAAAGCAAACTGAGTTAAAATCGGGGGGTCAGAAATCTTGAACTTTCCCCCATGGAAAACCCACTAGTAAATGCAGAAATTGTGGTAGGGATGGCCATGTTGCTAGACACTGCCATAAAAATAAAAATCAGGGAACTGCGAAAAAGGAAGGTCCTAAAAATGATGCTTCCAGCAGCAATAGCCCCAAAAACGCTCCCCACCAGCTGTCTCAGTCTGAGCTTGAAAAGCTGAGACAGCTGATCGGTGACGCATAGGGGTCAGCGGCCTCCGGTTCATGTAATTATGCAGACACCCGCCCATTCATAAACGCGTTGTTAGGAGGCCGGCAATGCATTGCTTTGATTGACACGGGCGCAACAGTATCAATTACCGATCTCAATCTTGAAATCACTTCTGAAACTTTGTATATAGAAGGTCTAAATGGCAAACAGGTGTATCACAAATCTGTTTCTGTCCCTCTAACCATTTCTAACTCTGAAAATGTTTATTAGACTGAATTTTGGGTAGGAGAAAACACTGTAGGGACAATTATTGGTGTTTACATTTTGAAAAACCTTGAAGCTGATGTTTTGCTTTCTAAAAATAAGCTAGTGCTTGGCTGCAATGAAACAATTCGCTTATCTCAGACTGGCCCCCACCATGAGGAGAGATGTGCAGTGGCTGATTCTGTGAGTATCGCTGACGCTTGCCCTGAGTGGAAGTTTATAATTTCTAAATTCCCAAATGTATGGGCAAAAGACAAATATGATTGTGGTCTGGCACAGATTCAGCCTCTGAGCATTCCAGGTCCCTTGCATGAAGCCAAAAGACAATACCCTTTGAGAAATGAAGCACGAGAGGGAGCTGAAACTATTCAGACTGTTTTGAAGGCCCTCCAAAACGGGGGATTCAAAGTGAACTTGAAGAAAGCACAGCTAGCATTACCTGAAGTGACTTATCTGGGACAGATTGTGGGGGTGCGTGGCCGACGCATCCCCCCCGAACGAGTTAAAGCTATTATTGAACTTCCAAAGCCAAACACTGTCACTGGTTTAAGGCAAGTGATGGGTCTTTTGAATTACTGCCGCCAGTATGTTTCTGAATACACTAAACTCTCTAAACCACTCACAGAGGCACTGAAAGGAGGAAGACCTGGATCGGATTTGATCGACTGGACTGAGGAGATGGAGGAGGCTTTCGTGAGTATCAAAGAAACTCTTGCTTCCTCCCCAGCATTACGACATGCCGATGCCAGCAGGCCTTTCCACCTATGGACATGGGTGGGGACCCGGTCTTACTCCGCTGCTCTGGGTCAAAAGGTTCCGGGCCGGAACTCGTATGGGATGGTAGGATATTATTCTGCTCCTATTCCTGTTTCAATGGCAGGGCAACATCCGTGCCTGTTGATATGTGACTGTGCAGAGTGGGCAGTGACATTGTGACACATCAAAAGGTGATACTGCACACCAGACACCAGATTTTTAAACTGTTAACAAATACCCGTTTAGGCTCCATCTCTAATCAACGACGAGCCAAATGGGAGACCACTCTCTTGAGTAAAAATGTGGACATACAAATTGACATTGAAACTGCTATCAATCCTGCCTCCTTGCTTCCAGAAGAAGGAACTGCACACAACTGTGCCCGACTGATCGAGACGGACAGCCAAAGCCCTCTTCAATCTGAACCCCTGTCTAATGCTATGAACTTGTTCGTGGACGGCTCCAGCTTTCATGAGCAGGGTACACGCTTCGGCCCCGTATGGAGGCGCAGGGGATTTCTGACTACCGCAGGACTTCCTATCTCACATCAACAGCAGGTAAAAGAACTTATGAATGCCTGTGATCTTCCCGCAGAAGGAGCAGTCATCAAAGTCACCGGGCACGCTACTGACAGCTCCCCGGAAGCCAAAGGGAACCACGCTGCAGACACTGAGAATGAGACTTACAGAGACATTTTTGAACTTTATGCAGAGGATGACCATGAAGAGATAGAACAGTGGACAAAGTTAGGAGCACAGAAAAATTCTGAAGGACTTTGGAAATTTAATGGACGCTTTGTTTGCCCTGTTTCTGCTCGAACCGAACTAATGTCCTTGTATCATGGGTTGGCAAATGCAGGGCCTGAGAAATTACATGCAATGATTTCAAAAACCTGGTGGTGGCCAAAGCTGAGGGCTTCTTGCAATGATTTCTGTAAGAGATGTTTATTATGCCTTAAGGTTAATTCTTCCTCAAAGCTGAAAATTCCCTTAGGACATGCCCCTCGACCTCAGGGTCTGTGGACACACCTCCAAATTGATTTCATAGGTCCATTGCCCCCTAGTGGAGGGTTCACATACATTCTAATGATTGTTGATCTTTTCTCCAGATAGGTGGAGGCATTTCCACTGAGAAACTGCACCGCAGACGCAACTGCAAAAATAATGTTGAATGAAATGTTCCCAAGATGGGGCTTACCCTTACAAATTGATTCAGATCAGGGTACACATTTCACGGGAAAGGTAATGAAAAATGTCATAAATTGATGGGAGTGAAACAACACTTCCACATCCCGTTTAGGCCTCAGTCTAGCGGCTCCATTGAACGTACAAACAGAACACTTAAAACGTCATTGAGAAAGAGATTGTTGGAGTGGGGGAAAGGGTGGCACGCAGCTGTTCCAATGATTCTTTTAAGTATGAGAGCCAGTCCTAACAAAACTACTCAGATCAGCCCTTGTGAAATAATGACAGGTCGTTACATGCCTGCCTTGCTTGAAATAGGTGACAATGTAATGTTGCAAAGAGAGATTGTTTCTCCTCTAGGTCCAAAATTCGATGGACCTTACCAGGTGCTCTTGACAACTAATACATCTGTTTTACTTGACAGAGGGGTTCTGGGTACTGTCTGGAGACATTGGTCACAGGTGAAACCACTCGATAAAGGTTCCAACCAAATCACCGCATCATAATAACGAACTATCTCTAAAAGGTAATTTATATGTGTGATAGTGTAAAAATTCTGTAACAATGTTTTATCATTACAGATGGCGGAATCCGGCGATATATTGAAGCTGCTAATTCTTTAGGAAGAAGTGCGAAATACCAAACGACTGAAAGTGAGGTGGGCCATCATTCGATTGGCACTCCCTCTCTCGTTTGTGGCTTTGATTATAATAGCCTTATCATTCCTGATGTATTCAGATTTCAATTTGGACCGGTAGACTCCATGCGTTCTCCACTCACTGGGATTGTGAGGTGATTGATAACCGTCCATCATGGGTTTAATACCCATGCCTAAATTCAACTGAGGGTCTAAATTTAATTCCAACCATGTATCAGAACGTTAATGATCGCTGCTATCGCTTGGACGGAAATGAGACTGTGACCTTTTGGCTTGGTCACTCCCCAAATTATCCCGGTAATACCCTCATTATGCAAAAAGGTCGGTGGGATAGAAGTGGAGGCGTGGGTTGGCTCTTCTATGTTTTTGTGTGTGTATGTGTGTTCGTTTTTTTCTTCTCATATATTTGCAGGTCTTCTTGCAGTAAGTTGAATCCTGTCGAGGAGGAAAGCAGACTGATAAAGCTGACGAACCGCCTGAGTTACAAACTAAGGAAGAACAACATTGATGCCCTGTGTTGTGAGTGGAAGGTGGGAGAGCCTTGGAATGGGGACTGGAATTTTTAGTTTCCAGCATGTCCGTAAAGAGGCGAAGAGACATTTGTGACCCGCCAGGGAAGCATTCGTCACCACTCCACCTTCCGTAGTGACCTCACTTGTTAGACCAGACGTGGCGGTATTGGACCCCACATAGGTCTAAAACGGGGGACTGAAGGGTCGGTCAAAATCCCTTGTCTCTTCAGTCAGTTATATATATATTTCATTCCATATCCTTTTGAATGCTTACATTACTTTTATACAAATCAATAATCAAATATATATATGCATTATCACATAATAATTTCTATATTCTTTTGTGCTTGTGAAATCATATATTTTCTCTAGAGAGCAATGCCATTTCTCTGCCTTTCTTCCTGAGGAGCTATGTTTTGGCTAACTGATAATACGAAGCTCAAGCACTCTTCGGCCTTGGCGATGTTATTTGGTGGTGTTCTGTGTGTGTGTGTTTGACTTTCTACGTAGGCATTTGGGACACAACGCTCATCCTCATCGGCGCTCTCCTCTCACAGTTAGGTCAACTCTGACCTAAATCTAAGGATTGGCGACAGCTATCCTGACTAATGGCGATAGGCACCTTTTATCTGCTCACATGTGTGAAATTGTTTATGGTCTTATATTCTCTTAGCCAATCAGATGTATGGTGATGCGATGCTTGCCCTTGCAAAATGGTATAATTGGTGTATTATTTTGTGTAAGGTAGAGTTGGCTTGCGACCTCCTCGTGAGACTTTGACGCTCGCTCTACCAATGAAACTGCAAACTATTCTTCAGTAAATTCTTATCTTTTTGATTGAAACTCACGACTCCTGGTCATCTTTTCTACATATCTGGTCTCGGGTCTTATAACTGTTCACCCCTAACAACGCTGATTGGACTATATCCAGAGGCAGAACAACAGTGACGGCTAGCGTAACTCTGTGGTTAATGTGAATGGGATTGAACAAGTCCGTCCCTTTCACACTTTGGTGGTGCGTCGCACAATCGCCCTAATGAAGAAACCGCCCCTGACTACAACTGGTCATTTCCAATTAAGCTTACAACAAACATCAACAATCAAAACAACAGCTGTACAATAATGACACAACCTAATATTTGGTGGTGTTGAAACGGCATGTTATAAAGTAATAATTGTATTATTAAATAAATAAAGAAAATTTGGTTAATGCTGTTTAAACAAAACGATCATACACAAGTTATAGTCTACAGTATACAGACACATATAGACTATAATTTGTAGCCTGGCTAACGCCAGACCCAATTCTCGTTGAGACTTGGGTCTGGGAACCACATGTTCATTTTCTCGTATTTGAGGCGTGGTTTACGAATGCCCGGCGCCGTTTATTTGGTGCTAAGAATGTCTATCAAATGCGCCTGTACGTAGCTCATAGCCAATCGTTTCCATTATACCAGATGACGTATGAAGAGCGAAATAAATTAGACAAAGAAGACGATGGGTAAAATATTTTTGTGTAAACAATGACGTTCAGCGACTATTGCCGTTTGTGCAAGATAAACATGAGGGTCGAAGGTATATATGGATATAAACAAACTGCTTAGTTGTGTCGTCAACGTCTTGCTGCTCCCTCCCCGTTCTGTGATTGGTTCCCTAGATGAGGCAAAAATCTGGTCCATGGTATCCAGACTGCCTTTCAGCGTGAATAAAATCGCGCTGCGCAAAGGCAGTATGGGGAAACCCAGGCTATATTATTTGTACAACAGTAAACTATTATATATCTATGTTTGTAGGCTATAGCAAGTGTTATTAGCTTGGGGAAATACATCTAGTGAAATTACATCTTAAGTCCATGTCCAACTCTACATTCGTAAGGAATTTATATCTTTGATTTCATAGTAACACTTTACAATAAGGTTCATTTGTTTATTATTCATGTATTAATAACATGAACTAACCAAGAGCAACACATTTGTTACTGTATTTGTTAATCTTATTAATAATAATACAACTGTTAATTGTTTGTTCATGTTATGTCAGTCAGTGCATTAACTAATCCCAGCAGGCACACTACGTCATATGACGTTGATATTTGGTTAAGTTTTGGTTGCGACGTCGGGTGACCAAAATCCAACATCAATACAACGTCTAATGCCAACGTACAATTGACGTCTAATACCGACGTCAGCTGACGTTGATATTTGGTTGTTTTTAGGTTGTGTTGTAAAGTTACCAAAATCCAATGTCTATTGACGTCATTATGGTAACGTCCACGCAACGTCAAATTATAACATCAGTAGACGTTGATATTTTGTTGGTTTTAGGTCGTGGTATTTACCAACCATAATACAACGTCATCTGACGTAATAATGGTAACGTCCACGCAACGTCAAATTATAACATCAGTAGACGTTGATATTTTGTTGGTTTTAGGTCGTGGTATTTACCAACCAAAATACAATGTCATCTGACGTAATAATGGTAACGTCCACGCAACGTCAAAGTATAACATCAGTAGACGTTGATATTTTGTTGGTTTTAGGTCGTGGTATTTACCAACCATAATACAACGTCATATGACGTAATAATGGTAACGTCCACGCAACGTCAAATTATAACATCAGTAGACGTTGATATTTTGTTGGTTTTAGGTCGTGGTATTTACCAATCATAATACAACGTCATCTGACGTAATAAAGGTAACGTCCACGCAACGTCAAATTATAACATCAGTAGACGTTGATATTTTGATGGTTTTAGGTCGTGGTATTTACCAACCATAATACAACGTCATATGACGTCATTATGGTAACGTCCACGCAACGTCAAATTATAACATCAGTAGACGTTGATATTTTGTTGATTTTAGGTCGTGGTATTTACCAACCAAAATACAACGTCATCTGACGTAAAAATGGTAACGTCCACGCAACGTCAAAGTACAACATCAGTAGACGTTGATATTTTGTTGGTTTTAGGTCGTGGTATTTACCAACCATAATACAACGTCATCTGACGTAATAATGGTAACGTCCACGCAACGTCAAATTATAACATCAGTAGACGTTGATATTTTGATGGTTTTAGGTCGTGGTATTTACCAACCATAATACAACGTCATCTGACATCATTATGGTAACGTCCACGCAACGTCAAATTATAACATCAGTAGACGTTGATATTTTGATGGTTTTAGGTCGTGGTATTTACCAACCATAATACAACGTCATCTGTGGTAATAATGTCAACGTCTACGCAACGTAAAATCATAACATCAGTAGACGTTGATATTTTGTTGGTTTTAGGTTGTGGTATTTACCAACCATAATACAACGTCATCTGACGTAATAATGGTAACGTCCATGCAACGTCAAATTATAACATCAGTAGACGTTGATATTTTGTTGGTTTTAGGTCGTGGTATTTACCAACCATAATACAACGTCATCTGACGTAATAATGGTAACGTCCACGCAACGTAAAATCATAACATTAGTAGACGTTGATATTTTGTTGGTTTTAGGTTGTGGTATTTAACAACCATAATACAACGTCATCTGACGTAATAATGGTAACGTCCACGCAACGTAAAATCATAACATTAGTAGACGTTGATATTTTGTTGGTTTTAGGTCGTGGTATTTACCAACCATAATACAACGTCATCTGACGTAATAATGGTAACGTCCATGCAACGTCAAATTATAACATCAGTAGACGTTGATATTTTGTTGGTTTTAGGTTGTGGTATTTACCATCCAAAATACAACGTCATCTGACGTTATAATGGTCCACGCAACATCAAATTATAACATCAATAAATGTTGATTATTTGTTGGTTTTAGGTTGTGGTTTTCACTAACCAAAATACAACGTCAAGCTAACGTCTCCAGACAACGTCATATTTACGTCAAACACTGACATTAAGTTATGAGGTATGGTGACCAAAACCCAATGTCATCTGACATCATAATGGTAACGCCCACACAACGTTAAACACTAACATCATTAGACGTTGATATTTTGTTGTTTTTAGGTTGTGGTTTTCACTTACCAAAATACAACGTCAAGCCAACGTCTCCAGACAACGTCATTTTGATGTCAAACACTTATATACCCGTCCTTCGGATGAGACGTTAAACCGAGGTCATCCAAGTGGATGCTACACATTGGTGGTGGTTGAGGAGATTCCCCCCTTCTAGGTGAAGCGCTTTGAGGTCTCAGATAAAGCGCTATATAAATGTAACGAATTATTATTATTATTATATTCAGTCATGAGGTAGCTATGGTGACCAAAACCCAACATCACCTGACGTCATAATGATAACGTCCACACCTCGTCAAATTATAACTTCATTAGACGTTGATATTTTGTTGGTTTTAGGTTGTAGTATTTACTAACCAAAATACAACGTCAAGCCTTGACGTTGTCAAGCCTTGACCAAAACCCAACATCATCTGACGTCATAATGTTAACGTCCACACAACGTCAAACTCTAACATCATTAGACGTTGATATTTTGTTGGTTTTAGGTTGTGGTATTTACTACAATGTCAAGCCAACATCATAGTGACGTCAAAAAATGACATTTCAAAACCCAATGTCTCCTTAACGTTGTAATGGTAACGTCCACACAACAATAAATTCTAACATCATATTGATGTCAAATACTAAAATGTGTTGTTGGGTCACAATCTTCTAAATTATCGTGAGGTGGTCTAAACCCAGCACTGTCACAATGTTAACATCTAGACAACAAGACATTCCTTTATCAGATGTTGTTGTTTTGTTGACTGTATATCATTACTAACAAAACACAAACGTCAGCATGCTAATTTATACATCTAAAAAAGGATACAGGCAACATTAGACATATTTGGAATGATTTCAGTTGTAGTGTTGGGTAAGATAAATTCAATGTCTAAAATAGGCCTACACCAAGCAATCAAATTCTGAAAGAGTGCTGTAAAGGTGCACACAACAACACTGTTTGGGATTCGTTTTTAACATATTTTATACTTATTTCTACAATTATATAATGAATCCTAAACCACCTTGTGTTGTTTTGCATATATATATATTTTTTTTAAATCAGCTGGTTTGCTGCTCAAAATGTTGTTTGCAGGTGTATACACTATTCATTTTAGAGCAGCACACTCCAGGTAAGTTGCTCATTCTTACAAGAGGGAAAGACGGTTCAAATTTGGATTATCTACATTATGGAACAGCAAATACCACTGTGCGGGTGAAATGTGAACTACCTCTTCAAGTTGTGCCTTTGGGTAATCAATTTCTTTTTAAATCAAAATACGCAGTTTATCAGAGAGCAATGAATAGGCTACAGGTAGGCCTAGTGGTAACAGTACTCAACATCTGTATAGCATACGCCCAACCACCTGACGAAGGTTTTAGTTGTTTTATCAGGACTACTGGTGAGTTGGACCTCATGGCCCTGAAGGCTATAACACATGGCCTTATAATTTGGATTCCATGACGAGACACAGACATAGGGTAGACTGGGTACAGTTGAGACATGTGTACAGTTGAGACACCTTAAATAACTTGCGTGCGCAGCAAGCACACGTTGTGATTTTTGTTGTGCACATGCGTATTAGTTTGATCATGGAAAATTTGAACAACAGACACATCTCCGATCTGAAGATATCAGCAAAAGTTTTTTTTCTAAATTAAGACGTTCACTTCACCATGCACTCTCCACAATGAATAGCTTATCCTTATGTGACTGTTAAACGTAACTGGTATACAAAAGTTATTCTGTGCCCTAAAAACTGGCATATTTCATGATATTGTGTCATGCAAGGTAATTGAAAAAATTAGAGAAACGTGCGAGGTGTCCCAGCGATAAAGATCCATAGACATCACACGCTGTTTAGATGGTCAGTGTTATGATAACAGGTTAAACGTCGTAATTAGCCAGCACAGGACACAAATTAAAATAAAATTTGATATTTGTAATATTTAAACTGTGTATTATTAATGAATAGCCTATATTTTCTAAAATTAATTTTATAAGGATGTTGAAATCCTTATACCACATATAGGTACAGTTGAGACAACGTTGAGACAAAAAGCACCTTATTTTTATGAGCTAATTGTGGAAAATATAAACTACTTATGGGTATTATTGATTGATAATATCTTAGTCTACAAGCTAATGAAATGTCATGTAGCATGTCATGTGGAAATTCAGTTGTTTTCAGTATCTATTTTGTGTGAAAAATCAAAATCAAAAAGTGTCTCAACTGTACCCACTCATTTCATCCATAATTTATTTTAAAGCTTCATAACAGTGCAGCTGTCAGACAAACGCAGTAGCCTAAGTATTAATATACAAATAATGATTAGAATATGAATAACGATAGCCTAATAAAATCAAATTAGCCTATTGAAGTGTAGTTTGGTTTTTGTTTTGTTGAAAGAAATTTGAAATTAATTCCTAACCAATCACAGTTAGGCATCAATTTCCTCTGCCCTATCCTCTTGTGGAAAACATCTCACTAACCAATCACAGTTAGGCAAGCATTAATTTCCTCTGCTCCATCCTTGTGGAAAATACCACTCTAGCTGTTGTACTCACTGCATAGCGCGGGCACTGCACACCTTTCAACATCCTGCTGACATACCTGCTGTGGAGGATGAGTGAACAGAGGTAAGGAAAATATAAATAAATATGGGTGTTTATTAGTTTTAATTTTCTGTGGGACAGCAATGGATTTTTGTGAACTGGCGCGAATTTCCACCTAGCCTAGGCTAGCTACTAACTGCATTGCCAGAGTATCTTTAATAATGTACAGTTAAAAGTGACTTAAATATTATAACTATACATAACTATAGTACAAGTAGTGAAATGAAAGTCGCCTCAGCGCACATTTTTCTGACTGAACTGCACGTGAGCCGGCTTGTCTGTTCGCAAGTATCGGCCGCTGGGGGAGTCGGGGAAACGTTATAGCACGTGAAATGAATGCTTTAATTTACATTAATTTTACGGAGCCCTCCACATGACACATAAAATAAAAAATGTTTACATTGTGGCCATATTTGTCCTTTGTCGTGGATTCTCGATCACTTTATTGTGTAAAATGTGCTCGTGGGTCAATGACGTAGGCCTACTTGGGCTATATAGGCCCATTTTCGACGGCGCCTCCATGTCGCGGACCGGTTATTATATTTTCTGCTATATTTGCTTTTTATTTATTAAATACATGCAATTGGTTGATGAAACATTTATTAAAATTAAGATACAAATTTGTACAAAACGAAATTTAAAGAAAGGCTTTCTACAGAGCAAAACTGAAGTTGTAAAACGCATTTCTGATGATTTACAAAACAAAACTTCCATGTAAAAACCATGTCTCCCGACATATTGCGCATCTTATGATCCTATCTAAAAAATGAAAATAATTGTTGCTAAAAAATGTTTGTAAAAAATATAATATATAATAAAACAGCAGATAATAATATATTAATATAAAATAATAACACGGTTTTGGCGGTTATATAGTTCTAATGACGGTGTTTAACTATAACAGTCGGTCTCACGGTTATATACTAACCGTCACACCCCTAGGCATGACCAATAATAGCAATAACTATCAAATAAAAAGATAAAATCTCTAATTTCTGTGGCTGAAATATGAATCACTGATACAGTATGCTTAAGTCAATGGTATTTTTATCAGTTTATTGCGATTTACAGGAAAACAAGTCTGTTAACTACATTTAAGAAGGCAACTGAAATTATAGAACACAAATATGAGATCATTACTTACAAAAACTCAAAAGAAATGCAAACAATTTAATTACTGAGAACTTGGGTAACACTTTACAATCCGGGTGCACTAATATAGTTCATAAGTAACTAATGCACAGATAGGCCTAATTGGTTGTTTCTTGATGGTCGCCCATTCATAAAATGCACATCATCGGACAACGTTTGTTTTGTATATTATGATGCAAATATACAAATGATTTGCAATATTGTACAGGATTAATTTACAAAACACTTTGGAAATCATGCCAAATATTGCAGAAAATAAATATGCATAAATTTTGAGTAATTTCAAAAATGTTTCCAAAAAAGAAAGTATGGCCGGATAGTCAAAATAAGATATTTTGGCACTTTAAAAAACAGAAAATGACAAATAATTAATGCTTTTTTAAAAGTTAAAGTACATATTTGGTATCTTGTTATGCGTTTAAACCCATTTTTAAATTAAACCCAATTAAACCCATTAATTTTAAAAAAAAATGCAACGGACAGAGAATTTAGGCGTCACGTCATTGACATTTTTAGTAAAGAGTTGAGAAATATAAATATTTTACAATAACTTATATTGGATATGTAAATGGAATTTGCTTAATGGACGAGTCTTACAAAGTATAGGCTATTTCGTAAAACCCATGAATGTATACCCAACTTTGACATCACCTTGTTTTTATTTGGGGTTTTTTTTTATGCGTTTTGTTTCCTTTCCATGGTCTGATAAAGCCATTGCTGTTGCCAGGTATGTTTTTGGTGCTGATTTTAAAGAGGCGAGTCTAGAACACTTTTTCTTTTCTCTCCGGACAAGTAACTTGACCATATTACAATGCCTAATGTCGAGCTCCACAATAATAATAAAAACTGTTATGGCAACATAATTGATAAGCTTAATTATATTAAATGAAAAAACAACAACATGTAGGCTATTTGGAAATAAACCCATTTGATTAATGCCACCTTGAGATATTCAATGCTTTAGTCAAGTGTCACAATTTTTTAATGGTATTGAATAAATATTTTTATTATGAAGCGTTTCCATTCAAATGATGATAAATGTGATTGTGGTTAATTAGATTCATTAATCAATTTATCACGTAATAAATTTGATTACAAATTTTATATTGAAGGCCCGTCCTGTAGTTGATCTTATTCTGCTATAACCTTATCACTAACAGTGGGTTTTCTTATGTGCTTTTCGGTTAGCCTACTTTGAATAGATTTGCACTTTAATGTCTGTAGTTTTAATGCTTACTGCAGTGCATCATAACCTATATTCCCCATAAATTTCCTTTTTTTAAATATTTCTTACAGAGAGTGTCCAGAGGACTTCCAAGGAGACGGAGGCAAATATTTCAGCGGCTGTGTCACCTTTTGTTTAAAATATGCCCCAGACAGGGTGTGCGGAGGTGGCAGAAAGAAAGATTGTTAGATATAAAGAATAAAGGATAATGGTAAATTTGCTTTATAGTTGAAGATTTATAGTTCTATTTCTTTTAAAATAATGTAAAAAGAAAATAATAATAATAATTTTATAATCTATTTCTGTTAAAATAATGTAAAAAAATATATATATACTAATAAAAGTTTTTTTTTTAGAATCCATTTAATTGTTTTGTCATTTTTCTAATAAACAACATATGTGTACTCCAAGTTACTTTTCTGTTTGCTCGTCTTAAGATACTTTTGGGTTGTCTCGCATTGGATCTTGACCGTTCGACCTTGTTGCTATGAAGTTTCTTTGTATGTTGATTTTTATTTTACAATGAAAACCTGGCTCTGTTAAAAGTTCGATGTCATGCCAACAAAATAACCATATATCTCTTAGTATATATATTTAAGTTGGAATTTGACAGCTAATGTTGTGTTGACACTGTTGGAGATTGGACCAACTTGAGTTTGATGTCTATCTCAAACGTTGGACAGAGGTTGTATTTTGGTTGAAAATGAAAATCGGGTTGACGTCATAACCCAACGTCAGACTGACGTCTACCTCCAATGTTGGACAGACGTTGTATTTTGGTTGAAAATGAAAATCGGGTTGACGTCATAACCCAACGTCAGACTGACGTCTACCTCCAATGTTGGACAGACGTTGTATTTTGGTTGAAAATGAAAATCGGGTTGACGTCATAACCCAACGTCAGTCTGACGTCTATCTCCAACGTTGGACAGACGTTGTATTTTGGTTGAAAATGAAAATCGGGTTGACGTCATAACCCAACGTCAGACTGACGTCTACCTCCAATGTTGGACAGACGTTGTATTTTGGTTGAAAATGAAAATCGGGTTGACGTCATAACCCAACGTCAGTCTGACGTCTATCTCCAACGTTGGACAGACGTTGTATTTTGGTTGAAAATGAAAATCGGGTTGACGTCATAACCCAACGTCAGTCTGACGTCTATCTCAAACGTTGGACAGACGTTGTATTTTGGTTGAAAATGAAAATCGGGTTGACGTCATAACCCAACGTCAGTCTGACGTCTATCTCAAACGTTGGAGAAACGTTGTATTTTGGTTGGAAATGAAAATCGGGTTGACGTCATAACCCAACGTCAGTCTGACGTCTATCTCAAACGTTGGAGAAACGTTGTATTTTGGTTGGAAATGAAAATCGGGTTGACGTCATAACCCAACGTCAGTCTGACGTCTATCTCAAACGTTGGAGAGACATTGTATTTTGGTTGAAAATGAAAATCGGATTGACGTCATAACCCAACGTCAGTCTGACGTCTACCTACAACGTTGGAGAGACGTTGCATTTTGGTTGGAAATGAAAATCGGGTTGACGTCATAACCCAACGTCAGTCTGACGTCTATCTCAAACGTTGGAGAGACATTGTATTTTGGTTGAAAATGAAAATCGGGTTGACGTCATAACCCAACGTCAGTCTGACGTCTATCTCAAACGTTGGAGAAACGTTGTATTTTGGTTGGAAATGAAAATCGGGTTGACGTCATAACCCAACGTCAGTCTGACGTCTATCTCAAACGTTGGAGAGACATTGTATTTTGGTTGAAAATGAAAATCGGGTTGACGTCATAACCCAACGTCAGTCTGACGTCTATCTCAAACGTTGGAGAAACGTTGTATTTTGGTTGAATATGAAAATCGGGTTGACGTCATAACCCAACGTCAGTCTGACGTCTATCTCAAACGTTGGAAAGACGTTGCATTTTGGTTGAATATGAAAATCGGGTTGACGTCATAACCCAACGTCAGTCTGACGTCTATCTCAAACGTTGGAGAGACGTTGCATTTTGGTTGAATATGAAAATCGGGTTGACGTCATAACCCAACGTCAGTCTGACGTCTACCTACAACGTTGGAGAGACGTTGGAAGTTGACGTTAATTTGACGTTAGGTTCTGACGTCAACCCGATTTTCATATTCAACCAAAATGCAACGTCTGTCCGACGTTGGGGTCCAACGTCAGACTGACGTCATAGAGACGTCTTGTGCCTGCTGGGATGTTAACAAATACAACTTTTGATTTTAATTATTTTTTAGTAAATACTGAAATTAATATTAACTAAGATTAATAAATGCTGTAAATTATTAGTTCATGTTAACAAATTGAACTAATGAAAAGTGTTAAAGTGTTACTGATTTCATGATAGCTTGCACTATAATACATACTGTACATACAATTTACAACATCAATAAAACTAAACATGAATTAATTACCTTCTTGATTCTCACTGTTTTGTTTGGTAAAGTAAATAATATTTAGTGATATTATCATAATTTCCATATTTTCGTTTGATGTGTAATGTATTCTAATAAGAGAAATAAAACAAGGATTAATATCGGCGTGGTGTTTTCAGGATGGAGATCAATCTGTGTTGTAAAAAGTGCTATATAAATAAAGTGATTTGACTAAAGCTATTATTTGGGAACCGATTCCTGAGAAACTGATTATTACAAAACAGATTTCAGTAATGTTTATGGTGAAGCTGCTGATGTCAATAGTTTAAATTATGACAATAATAAATTGTTTACATTTATTTTAAAGTAAAACTATTTCTTATTCCTTCGTATGGATCGTGATTGGTTTAGTTTACCCGTATATGTGAATTAATGCATTAATTATCAATCATGTACTAACATGTAGTTAATGCTTCTGTTATTCATGTATGAATCCTTATGACTCCTGTCGTAGTTAAAGGATTAGTTCACTTTTAAAATGAAAATTCTGTCATCATATACTCACCCTTAAGTTGTTTCAAACCTGTATGAATTTCTTTCCTCTGCTGAACACAAAGGAAGATATTTAGAAGAATGTCAGTAACCAAACAGTTTTTGGTTCCCATTGACTACCATAGTAGGAAAAAAATATACTATGGTAGTCAATGGGAACCAAAAACTGTTTGGTTACTGACATTCTTCTAAATATCTTCCTTTGTGTTCAGCAGAGGAAAGAAATTCATACAGGTTTAAAACAACTTAAGGGTGAGTATATGATGACAGAATTTTCATTTTAAAAGTGAACTAATCCTTTAAGGATAGCTCTTCCTTGGTTTATTATTAGTTCATATCTTCGCTAATTATGAGTTCATGTTGAAGTAACTATTAATTCAGGTATTAGTACATGATTATTCATGTACTGTTATTGTAAAAGTTTACCTAATATATGTATGAATTTCTGATTTTACAGTATTGCTTTGGAAGAAAGCACATGCTAAACTCATAAATATGATCATGTTTTATCAGTGTAATGATTGTTGTCAGACTTACTGAACTGATCTGGATTCTTTAACCACAGGCAGCAGCTTCTGAAGAACTTCATCTGCTGTATTTTCTGCTCCAATAAACAGTTTTAGCTCAAACACATCCATCTTCTGCTCTGATGTCAGCAACACATAAATCAGAGCTGACCACTGTGAAGAGGAGAGTTTGGTTTTTCTTATTTTTCCAGATGTCAGATAATCTTGGATCTCCTGCATCAGAGAATCATCCCCCAGTTCATTCAGACAGTGGAACAGATTGATGGATCTCTCTGGAGAGCGATTCTCCCTGATCTTCTGTGTGATGAGCTGAACTGTTTCCTCTTTGTTGTAGGAGCAGCTTCCAGTGTGTGTCAGTAGTTCTCGTAAGAGAGTCTGATTGGACTCCAGTGAGAGACCCAGAAGGAAACGCAGGAAAAGGTCCAGGTGTCCATTCTTACTCTGTAAAGCCTCATCCACAGCTCTGTGATGCAGACCTGATAATGGATTAA
>NC_136894.1:31712131-31857131 GCF_949152265.1 Phoxinus phoxinus | reverse complement strand
TCTGTGTTGGAGTCTATGTCATGCTGGGAGCAGATAGTTTCTTAGTGTTAGCAGACTCTATGTCATAAAGTTGCAGTGTCGTCGCTGTTGAGTGCAGTCAGTAGACGAGGCGAGAGGCGAGAGGCTCGGCAGCGCGTGCAGGTCTCAGTCACGCCACTGGATTTCGCCAGTAGTATGTGAGCATCAAATAGGAATACTTGTTTTCAGAGGTAATAGCAAAACCCGCCAAGGATCATTTTAATGTGAGATTACAACCCCTTCACACACAGGCAATAAAAAATTTATTCATTTTAGTAGAAAAACTCCATACAGCCCTTTAAGTGCTAAAAGAATAACATAACATCTGGGATCTGTATATCAAAACTAGAGTATTTACCCATTTGAAGAAAAATGGGTAACGCTTTAGATTACAGCCCGGAAAGTACTGCGTAATTAAAATGAAATTGCAGTGTACCTTTCGGTAATTACAGTGTACCTATAAAGTACTTATGTGTAAGTATAGGGGAACAATATGTAACGTTTTGGAATAAAGGGGTAACAACCAGGGGGGGAAAAAACTAATTATTTAGGCAAATTATTTATACTGTAAGTATTTTAGAACTACGGGGTACTTATAATACAATCGTACTTTTGGGAGCAATTTAGCGAGTACACTGCACCTTTTTGTAACAATAATAGTGTATACAAATACATAAAGGCTTTTTTTAAATTACCAGTGCATTTATAAAGTATACTTGGCTGGGGAAATATTCTCTTGTTTCATGTAGTTAAAGTGTAAGTATGACATTGCGGGCCGTAAATTAAAGTGGTGCTTCTTACCCTCTTGTTTCATGTAGTTACAGTGTAAGTACAATAAAAACACATGTATACACACAATCTGATGGAAAACTTTATTTGAAAAACAACTTATTTTAAAACGGATTTACAACACTTTCTCTTGCTTGGTTTCCTCCTCCTCTTGTTCCTCTTCTTCTTTTTCTTTCTTTACACTGATGAATCTTAAGAAGGAATATCCCTCTTGCTATTCTGTATTATGTGTTACAGAAAATACATGTACAAAATATGTTAAAGAAAATACAGTACAGAAATGTCCTCACCATTTACTCATCTTTTACCCTCATGTCATCCGAGATGTATACGAATTTCCTTCTTCAGGTGAACACAAACAAAAGTTTTTAGAAAAATAAATAATCTCTGTGAATGCATAATGCAAGCCCATGTGTTCCTAAAAGTTGACATCAAACAGCACATACAGCAATAACTACAGTAATCCATACGACCCCAATGGATTAATCAATGTCTTCTGAAGTGAGACGATAAGTGTTTGTAAGAAAAATACCAAATAGTTTAAATGTTTAAACTGTAGTGTAGACTATCGCTTCCGACCAGCTGTCACCTGCGCGTGCATGAGAGGGTTGAGTTCACGCTTGACAACTTAAAGCGTGACCGTGACGTAAGCGCGCCGAGAAACCGAATGTCGACTCTTTTTTTGATGTTTTTATTAATGCTTACAACAAAATACAAACAATAACAGATAATAATAATGAAAAACAAAAAATACAGAAGAACAGACGCCAGTTCTCGCGCTAGTTTCAGATCAAACTCCCGCGAGAACGCAATGAACGCTTGAAGCTTCACCAAACGCGAAGCCAAGCCGACTCTCATGCACTCGCTGGTGACAGTTGGTCGGTAGCGAAAAGATGAGTAAATTATGAGAACATTTCTGGGTGTAGGCCTACTGTATTTTATTTTAATAAAACAGAATAGCAAAAGACTCCTTCTTAAGATTAGGCTAATCAATGGAATGATAGAAAAAGAAGAAGAGGAACAAGAGGAGGAAGCTATGAAAGAGAAACAAAAAAGGACAAAAACATAGGCTACTTTCTGTCAGGACTTTAGTATTTGAAATGAAAAGTTCATTTTTAAAAAATGAATAAAGAATAAGAAGTGTAATATGTTGTAAATCTGTTTTGAAATAAGTTGTTTTTCAAATAAAGTTTTCCAAGTGATATCAGATTATACATGTGCTTTTATTGTACTTACCCTGTAACTACATGAAACAAGAGGGTAAGAAGCACCACTTTAATTTACAGCCCGCAATGTCATACTTACACTGTAACAACATGAAACAAGAGTATATTTCCCCAGCATTTAAAAAAAAAGTTGCAATAGTTTTACTTGCCTTGAAACAACTTAATCAGTGCACCTTTGCAATAATAACAAATTAGCCTACTTTAAAAATGCACTGATATGTACCCCGTAATTTGAAAAAAGCCTTTATGTATTTGTATACACTATTATTACAAAAAGGTGCAGTGTACTCGCTAAATTGCTCCCAAAAGTATGATTGTATATATATAAGTACCCCGTAGTTCTAAAATACTTACAGTATAAATAATTTGTCTAAATAATTTGTTATTTTCCTGGTTGTTACCCCTTTATTCCCAAGACTTTACATATTGTTCCCCTATACTTACACGTAAATACTTTATAGGTACTCTGTAATAACCGAAAGTTACACTATAATTTCATTTTAATTACGCAGTACTTTCCGGGCTGTAATCTAAAGCGTTACCGAAAAATGTTAATAAAAACAACATTAAATTAATAAAAAATAATGCAGAAATCATTTAAGTAGCACATCAAGTTCTATATACACAGTAGTGTCCACTGTCGGGCCAGTGCGAGCCAGGGCTTTAAACAGGCCGTGCCGGGCTAATAGCCTCGGGCCAGTAGCACCGGGCCTGCGTTTCCACTGTCGGGCCAGCAGCTCCACAGCGCTTCACTAAAACACGCCCGTAACACACCTCTCTGGAATAACGTCACACTAACCCATCATTTCACCAACAAATACGAGTTTTATCAGAAAACTAATCAGAAAGAAATCACTGGAAACAGCGTGCATCGCAAAACAAACATGATAAAAGCGACCGTTTGCTGGCATTTTTGTTGTTTACTTGAATATTTAAAACCCAAGTATCAATGTTTTACCACAGGTTTACAATAAAAAGTGATACATTGATCATAATGAAATAATTTGTCAAAATTGCACATTAGTCACACAGAAAGAAATTAGGCTATACCGCTAGGTCTATTTCACAAAAGAAAGCGGACTTAGCGTCTGTTTCTGTTTATTTGGTAGTTACAGGACATATTTATATCACATTTAGAAAGAATTATAATTTCTACAAATATGCCAGCAAAAATACGACCTGAGGAGCTTTAGCACTCTCTCGACTCCCAGTAACGTTTGGCTACAGTTATATTTTCAGTCAGAGAAACAAGAAAAAAAAGTTGCTTTATTTTATGATAGTCCGGTATAAAGAGACGAGACGTAGGCTACTGACAGATAAAAAAAAAACATAATTGTGATAGCCTTTATGATTGGTCTAATTTCTTCAAGCCTTCACTGTTTTTTTACTATGTGTATCTTCAAGCGTTTACTGTTTACTATGGTAATGATTAGCGCGCAGTCTTTTGCATTGCGTATCAATATTTCCACCTTATACGGTGGAAGAATCCACATCGGATCACAAACAGAAGACAAAGTGAGTTAAATTATTTTAATAGTATTTAATACAACAGAGATGAACTGATGACACGTATGTAATTATACAAAATGAGAATATTAAAGGGTAACTAAACACTAAACCAACTTTTTTTAGTTAATGATCTGTATGAATGGAGCTTCATAAATGCTGTTCATTGATTCGAGTACTTTTTTAACATTTGAGTATAAAGTGTTTTAATTTTCAAATATATGGTGTAAAAACGAATGAGTGCTGCCCTCTTCAGGTTAAACGAAATCTCCTGAAGTAGGGGTACTCTGTGACGTAGGGTACTCTCTGACGTAGGGGTACTCTGTGACGTAGGGGTACTCTGTGACGTAGGGGTACTCTCTGACGTAGGGGTACTCTGTGACGTAGGGGTTCTCTCTGACGTAGGGGTACTCTGTGACGTAGGGGTACTCTCTGACGTAGGGTACTCTGTGACGTAGGGGTTCTCTCTGTGACGTAGGGGTACTCTGTGACGTAGGGGTTCTCTATGACGTAGGGGTACTCTGTGACGTAGGGGTTCTCTCTGACGTAGGGGTACTCTGTGACGTAGGGGTACTCTCTGACGTAGGGTACTCTGTGACGTAGGGGTTCTCTCTGTGACGTAGGGGTACTCTGTGACGTAGGGGTTCTCTATGACGTAGGGGTACTCTGTGACGTAGGGGTTCTCTCTGACGTAGGGGTACTCTGTGACGTAGGGGTACTCTCTGACGTAGGGGTACTCTGTGACGTAGGGGTACCCTGTGACGTAGGGGTGCTCTGTGACGTAGGGGTACTCTGTGACGTAGGGGTACTCTGTGACGTAGAGGTACTCTGTGACGTAGGGGTACTCTCTGACGTAGGGTACTCTGTGACGGTACTCTGCCACGCCCTTGGCAGCCCCTGGTATAAAAGCATCTGGTTCCGTCAAAACCACTGTAGCGAGTCAGGAGTTGGAAATTGGAATTACGAGTATTGAAAACGATCAGGATAGCGTATTTTAGCATCTAGTTAGCATAGCATTTATATAGTTATTTAGATTATTTTGTGTAGCCTAGGTAGTTAATTAGCATAGTTGTTAGTGTTGTTAGTATTGTTAGAAGCATAGTTAGTTAGTAGCATAGTATCGCATCAGTTAGGATAGCGTAGATTTTTAGCATTAGCTTTATCTGTATTTAGTATAGTGGTTAGGATGGTACGTAGGTGTAGTGTTGCTGGTTGCAACAGCACTGCTGGACTGCATAACTTTCCACCAGACCTGGAAATTAGGCGCCAGTGGTTGCATGCACTTGGCCTGGAAGACCGTGAGTTCCCGCCTATCGCTCGAGTGTGCAATCTGCATTTTACGCGGGATTGCTTCTCCAACGCAATGGAGGTGGAGATGGGCTTCTCCACACAGCTCGCGCTGAAAAGCGACGCAGTGCCAAACGCTGCTCTTCCCGCACGGACTCCAGCACCGCAGCGGCGTCATGATGTGAGTGAGCATATATGTTTAATCACAATTTATGTTCCTTCCTATTAGGCTAAAGTTAACCCTCTGGTGTCGACAAATGCGCCGGCGCGTTTTGCTGGTTTTTTTTTGTCACATAGCATCAAAATATACTGAACGTAATAGTAATAATAATCCTGGAAAATATGACCTCAAAATGACTGAATATAAGACTAATTGTAACAATTATTATTGTCTTTTTAGCATACAATGACCAGAGAAATTGGGTGCCAGACTGAACCAGTCAGCTCCAGATCTGCAGGTGTGCAGGCTAACGTGACGCCCATGAGGAGAAGCAAAGGTGATTTTTGAATACTATAGAGCGTTTGTATGTTTCATCATAGTCAAGATTATATAATTTTGTTTTGTGTTTTAGCTGCTTATTGATAATAAATCTATTATTAATTTGTGCAGCCACCCAGGCCAGAATGCCTAACAGGAGTGTGTCGTGTGACACAGGCACACTGATGGAGCCTTTCACAGAGTGTGTCGGGGCAACCTCTACACCAATAAAGAGGAAAAGATGTGAGGTGTCCACTGATGACTCCAGCTGCCATCAAGATGGAAGTGAGAGCACCATGAACTGTACAAGGTAATGCGTTTAGTCCCGTTAGGTTTTTCAGTTATATTTTACAGTTCTAATTTAGCCATTACTTGTTTTTAAATATTTTTGATGGTTTGTCATTAGGGATGGGCGATATGGCCTAAAATCCATATTGTGATATACATTGCAGCCTCTTGCGATAACGATATATATCACGATATATATATATATATATCACAGGCCCTAAGGAAAGCCAAACAACTGCTAAATGTATTTTTTTTTAAAGAAAGGAAGAAACGGTGTATGTAGTTGTGAGAACATTTATTGTGCAAAACTGTAATTATACAACATAATGTTGCAGATAAATAAAATTCAAGTACGCTAGCTGCAGAGACTTTGAGTATCCCTAATGTTTAAATATTATGGATTACAGCTTATGAAACCCCAAATTCAAAATTACAATTTTGTGAAAAGGTTTTCATAAGCTGTAAGCCATAATCATCAAAATGATAAAAAATAAAGCCTTGTAATATCTCACTTTGCATGTAATGAGTCTATATAATATGTTAATTTCACCTTTTACTTTTGCATGATATTCAAATTTTTCGAGTTTCTCCTGTTATACGTCAACTAAAGAAAATGCTTCAAGTATAAAAGTTTATTTACAGTAGTGCCATGCCATAGACAGTAAAAAGTGCAAAACAGTGCAGAAGGCACTCCAAATCAAATGTAGTATTAGTTTGGCTATTTTTTTTAAGGACACACACAGAGGTTTTGTGTTTACACCACTATTTTGTGAATACGCACTGATACATACACATTACATAAACCAAATTATGATTATTTATGCTTTTATTTAAATTTGTTTTTACTTTTACAGAGTCTCCAAAGAAGTACTACCCCACAAAGTGACTAAGTACATTGTTTATGAAGATGCCCTGTCTGCACCCGGAGTTTAGTTGTTTCACAAACAACCATTGGGACACTTCTCCGTGTCAAACAGCACTGTGAGTACTGCGAGTGCTCCAGTGATTGGTCGAGCCAGCCAATGGTAAACAATATACCAGCGGGAAACCTACAGCTCTGTGAAGCTGTTCTGTTCACCGGCTCATCATTTTGCCAGATATCGAAGGTGAGAGATAATAACATAGCGCTGTCATGTTTGCACACCCCTCAGGACATTACATGAGGATGTTTTTTTTTCTTTATAGTTCTTGGATGCCTTCAAAATCCAGGGGATCTCTGAGCCGTGCTTCCACAAGCATCAGGCCAAGCTCCTTATCCCAACCATAAACTGGCAGTGGAAGATTGAGCAGGATGACATTATTGAAAATACCATTGCTGTTGGGGCTGTGACTCTTGGTGGGGACATGAGAGCTGAGTCACCTGGTAATAAATAACTCATTAATTATATAATATAGACTGCTGTCAGGCTTTGTTGACTGAAGTGCAAATAACTAAATTGTAGGACATTCAGCAAAATATGGCAGCTACACCATGATGGACCTCAAAGCCAATAGGGTCATAGACATCCAACTTGTCCAGGTAAACAACTACACAATGAAAACATTTTGTTATGTGAATTACTATATACTGTGCATTGATCTAAAGTATTTGTTTGTGTTTGCAGAGCAATGAAGTTGGAAACAGCCAACGGATGGAGAAGGAGGGATTTGAAAGAAGCCTGTCTCTTCTCGAGGAAAGAGGTGTTGTGGTCCAGTCTTTGGTGACTGACCGTCACACAGGCGTACAGAAGTTTATGAGGGAGCAAAAAAAGGACATTATACACTTCTTCGACCCTTGGCATATGGGAAAAGGTCAGTATTTTCAATTGAACGAAAAGAGAACCAGTATTTCTAACAGAAAAATTGTCAGTTAAAGTGGTAGACAATTATACGGGAAGATTGCAGAAAGTGAACTTTTTAAGATGCCACAAAAAGGTTGATTTGTCGCAAACTGATTTTTATAATATAGCCTATACTGAATGTTAGTCCACCACCTTAATTGTTTTTATTATTCTTTGTGTTCAGGGCTTGGTAAAAAATGGATGCCCTTAGTAAGGGTAAGGGACTGCTGGACGTGGGGCTGTGGAGAAAGAGTGTGGTCAATCACCTTTATTGGTCTGCGACCACATCAACATCTGGGGAGGAGGTAGTGGCCAAGTGGATCTCTGTAGCAAACCACATTCAGAACATCCACAGCCACGAAAACACCCTGTTCCCTTCTTGTCTCCACGAGCCTCTGGTTGGTGATCAGACAAGACACTGGCTTAAACCAAGTAAGTACAGATAAGCTGTAATGCTAATGTATTTTATTTTGTAGTCACGTTACCCTCTAGATTTATATTGAACTATCTCCAACATTGCAATAAGTCAAACTTAATCCAAATTATAAAACCGTATTGAGAAATGTATTGTGTTAACGTGATAGAATTAAAAGCATTCTGGCCACACTGTCATCAACTGTTGTATTAACAACTTTTATATATTTTGTTTAGGCACAGCAGCATGTGCAAAATTCACAGCAATTTTGTTGTCACCACGTCTTCTCAAAGACATGCACAAAATTAGTCCAGAATACCACACCTCTGGAATCGAGTGTTTCCACAGCCTCATACAACTTTTATATCACAGCCAAAAATGTGGTGTTCTCCTTCAAAGGAATGTTGTGCAGGTAAACAAGATAATGGATTACACATTTAGTGCTGCTTACTAAAAACACTACAATGTTGTAACCTGTAAAAACACATTTGTAACTTATTATAGTTATCTTAAGTCATGTTAGAGATTGTTTCATTATAATATTGATTCATGTATTTTTTTTCATTCAGACTACAGTTTGCTGCGATGCATTACAATGAAAATGCAGGCAGATCGCAGGCATCCACTGCAGCTGGTGATCTTCGATACTCTATAGTTTCCCCAAAATTTAAGCATGGCGAATTCACAGTGAGAGCTCTGAAGAGCAATCCTACCACAGATAACTTCTATTTGTCTGGGTTCTCTTACTAAAAACACATTTTATAAAAAAAAAAATATATGATATATATTTTAATAATAGTTCCACCATGTGGTGGAAGACCCTCAGCCGTACCTGGACTTCTCTGGACAAAAAAAAAAATTATTGTGTATTGTGTAACTCCAGTTAAAAATGCTTTTATATAATTAATTTTTATTTTATATTATAAAAAAAGTTCAAAAAATATTAAAAAATGCAGTGAGGGGGAAGGAAACCTCTGTATGGTCCCTCTTCAGGAAACTCTTCCCTGATCCGCGTTACAACGCATGAAGGTATGACCACCCGAACGTGTTGGCCAAGGTACTCCCAACACCACCTAACAACATTGCATCCGTGTTACCTCCTCTCCTATGTTGTCGAAACGTTTTCCTTGTCTTCACAGTCCCTCATCTGCCAGATCAGCTGCTTTGTTAATTCGAATCCAGTAGTCCACAGGATTCTCTTTGGCTCTGGGGAGAGTGGCATGCATGAGGTCGCTTCACTGAAGTACTGCATAAGAATGCCATAAATTAACTTCCATCTGACATTGAGCGTATCATCACTGCGAAGGCTGATTCTGACAACATCCCTTGCCTTTCCAGCTAGTCTACTCATTATCTCTTCGGCTTGCTCATGAACAGGGCACATTTGCTTTCTTAAGTAAGCTTTTGTCCTGTCCACCCACTCCTCAATGCCATACTTATCAGAGCCATCGCTCCTAAATGAGTCATGTTCAGACTTCATGTGCACTGTAACTTGTGGTGCAACCATTTGTGTATGTGTACACTGCTCTGTGCGTGCTGGTGTCTGATTGTAACTGAGTGGATTGGTCTGGCAATCAGCATTAGCATTAACTAAGCCAGCAGACACTAGTTTTGCAACTATTGACTCGCCAATCTGCGAACCTAACTGGCCCACCATGTCTGTCAGGTGGTCAAAAGCAAACTCTATCAACACCAGGTGTCGAGGTGTATGGACCCTCACCAGGAACCCGACCAACAGGAGTACCACCCGGGGACTGACTCAACCCAATACCCCTACCGTTGTCATCATGTAACTGTGGTCGTCCAACCCCCCGACTAACGTCTTCACTGAAAATACCACCTTCGGCGCTACTCAGTAACCATGTACCCCTTCCTCTAGGGAAACCCATGTTACCATAACATGATGCATCCAGATCACCATCAGATTCAGATTTCTCAGCCATAATGAAATCAAAAGTTGTGCATGAAAAATAAAAAAATAAAATAAGAAAAATGTCAACGATATTGATTATGAGAAAGCTCACTACTTGAAATGATATCTTGATCGCGATGACAGTCAAATCAGAACTACATTCCATGTGTCCATGCGTTGTGTATGTAATAAACTAATGTACAGTCCCAATGACAGTGTGTGAGTATGTGTATACTGTCCGCATCCAAAGCATTGAAGACTTGACCCTTCTGACGAACTTGACCTGCTCACAGCAATGAAGACTCGAACCACCGATGAACTGGATCTGCGCACAGCAATCACGGTCGATCTGCATCAAGGGATCCACGGAGACACGGCACCAGTGTAACGGATGTGGAGGGACACACTCACAAACGGGGTTCAGCTTCAATTTATCTTTTTTTGGAAACAACTAGAAGACAATTTACATTGGCTGATGACAGACTGCAGACATTCATATGGACCACAGCATCGACACTTGAATCTGCTGCGGTACGGCAAGAGAAGAGCGACAAAATACAATATCTGCAGTACCATTAATAGCCACAGGAGGGGAGCCTTCTAACACCAATACATACAGCCAAATGCCTTATTTTATGAAATTCACACAGAATACTCTTTAAATCAAATGTTCTTTTTAACCCTGTTACACATGTAACATAAAACTGCACTTTATTAATAAAACATACATTAATAATATAGTAACAAAAGTTATTCAGTCAAGAATTGATGAATTTTCTCTTTTAATTAGAGTTATTATAGAGACGGCAGCTGCACTGATACACACACGCCTGAACACAGCGAGTCTCTCGCTCGAATGCTTTAAACTCACATTGAAATGCTCACATGGGAATCAACATTTTAATTTTATAACAAGTATCCGATTCCTGACCTCAAGTATTTGATTCTTAACCCTAAATAACCATATACCGTATTTTCTGGACTATAAGTCGCTCCGGAGTATTAGTCGCATCAGTCATAAAATACGTCATGAAGAGGAAAAAACATATATAAGTCGCACTGGACTATAAGTCGCATTTATTTAGAAATTTATTTCACAAAATCCAAGACCAAGAACAGACATTTAATCTGGAAAGGTTATTCAGCTCCACAACAGCACACAGAACAACAGCTGAATAGTGTCCGGTGTGTTAGCGTAACACATTAACAGTTATTCAGCGACACAATAGCATAAAGAACATATACCTGAGGCTTAATAGGCTAAACTAACATTAGCCGGCGAGTCCAACAAGTTACCGGTTAGCAAAGTTCACCAAGCTCCCAATCTCATTCCACAACACTGAACTCTTCTTCCTCGGTGTCGCTTCTGAACAACTCCGCTAACTAGAGCGCCCTCTCGCGGCTGCAGACGGTAATGTTTTCTCTTGGTTCATCTCAGTCAGTTTGAATTAATTTTGAAATAGAAGTCGCACCTGACTATAAGTCGCAGGACCAGCCAAACTATGAAAAACTTAGAGTCCGGAAAACACGGTAATATTGCTAGATGTGATTTTATTGATGTGAGTTGATGGACCTGCACTGAATGACTGATGTCATGTGACGTGAAACTCTTGATTATTCCCCGTCAGGTTCCTCTTCGTACGCTCAATTGCACTTTGGAGTCAGAAGATAAAGATCTTCATCTACATGTACACTGGCTTGAAGAAACTCAGTTGCCTTCTCTCGTGCTGAGCTGCTTTTGTATTCTTACTATTAATGTCTGTGGGACCAAAAAGACGTTGTTGTTTTGTGCGTGTGTGTGTGTGTGTGTGTGTGTCATCTTATAATCAAGCTTTTTGTTGGCGGCTCTTGAAACTGCTTCAACATCTGTACATTAGTTCTACCTTATTTGTTGTTAATGGAAAACAATCATGTTGTTACTGTATATTTGTGGAATGCTAATTTAAGTTGATTAATTTAAGAAGCGCGGGATGGTGAACCGGACGCTGCTATCGACTCTGATGACCTCGCGAACACTAGCAGGAGGAGAGCGAGGCTTTAAAGCTAGTCATGTTAGCGCATACTCTACACTGTGTTTTATTCGCTCGCTCCCCTGAAAACACCCGAGGACATCTGTAGAAGACATATTTTTGTTAAGGCAGGAGCTTTGGATTTTATGGGTATTTTGTCAAAACTGAAATAAAAATTAATATAATATTTGAAAACTGCCTTCGTCTCCGTTCTCTTTTATTCTGCATCCGGATTCATTTGTTATGAGTATGACACATGTGCAATATGATTTTTTTAAAGACCCATTTCTTTTGGTGTAAGTAAGTACAGTAAAACGGCTGTGAACATCTGATATTTATGTTTTTAGTTGATTTTCATTGGCGATCACAATTCACTACTTCATAGGTTTACCAAATTAACTAAATGTATATTACATTGCATGATGTCGTTTATTTACAGTTAATCTGTTCGGAAGCTAAAATGTTGAATTATGATTTCACCATGTCATTTTTGAAACACCTGAAAATATGAAAAAAAAAAAACGCTTGTTTGTTTCTTTGGTGAACAAAAAGCCAAAGTGACCTTATCATTAAGTCAAGCCTGTGGGTAAAATGAGCCACCCCCTGTATCTAGGCAACAATAAAAAAAAGTAATCATGTGACCACAAATTAAGGAAATATAGTTCACATCATTACCCAATCCCTCTTAGACTCGAGCACATGGAGAGAGTTGTAATTAATCAGAGCAAGAAACATCTTTCTGCCAACGCCGTAAGTGATTTCATCATTCATCAAAACTTCACACATTAAAAATAAAAAATGAAACTCATTTTGAAATGGCTCGTTGTCAAAGTTGTTTCAGATCAACACCTGCAAGTGGCCACTAGGGGTCACCGTGGAGACGGGTGTCAGAATGTTGCGAAGCCTCGACACAATACGGCACATTTGCTTGAACTGTTCCAGTGTTTCACAAAGCCTCGACCTGCCCACCACTACTAGCTCTAGGGGGGAGAACACCAGCAGACGACAGAGTCTCTGTCGAGGGAAAGACAGGTTTTTGGGTCGTGTGTGTGTGTGTGTGTGTGTCCCTTATTTTGTCTCAATGAAGCTGGAAACTCTTCCTTCTCCTTCTCAGGTAAACTCCTCCTCTGTGTTATATATTGCTGGAGCAGGAGATTGTAAACGCTAATAAAAATGTCTCAATGCTGTTCCTCAGATCAGTTGATTTCACTGGTTTGTCCAGAACGGTCACTCTTCATGGACACACAGCTGGACTCTGAGTTTCATCTCTGACTGTGAATCGACTTATAATATAATACAGTTAATCATTCATACAGAAGATTTAATGTGGAGTTGGCAATAGACAGATTATGGAATGTATTTTCTGCAACTCTAAATGAAAATGAAAACATGATTAACCATTTTATTACTGAAAGGTGTAAATAGATTATGAATTCAAATGTAAAAAATAGATTTAAATTTTACATTTAAAAGTGGTGATGTATCATTACTTAAAAAAAAAAAAAAATGCAATAGATGATTTAATTGTGAATGTTACTATGATCGAAAGCATTTGAATATGTTTGGTGGGATGAATTACTCAAATTAAGTAATTAGATAAATATTATATATGGAGATGTTTGTTGTAGAGCGTTTGCAGTATAAATGTCACTTCTGTAGAAACAAAAGTCAAGTCACATTTATTTATATAGAGCTTTTTACAATCCAGATGTTTTCAAAGCAGATTTACAGAGATAACCGGAAAATAATGCAACAAAGTTTGTTTCTGCAGCAGATCTAGAAGAAAATAATGTCATAGTCCAGATTAAGTTCAGTGTTGATTCATTTCTGCTGTAAAAAAGTTATTACTTTAGTTCATTTATATATATATACAGCCGCTCTGGAGAAAACCGTGATGTCATCGTCCAGCTCAGTTCAGTTCTCACATAATGGTGTCAATGCAGCATATCAATAATATTGCTGAATATTAAGTGTCCTCAACTGAGCAAGCCAGAGTCGACAGTGGCAGGAACTCAAACTCCATCAGTGACAGAATGGAGAAGAAAACCTCGGCAGAAACCAGACTCAGTCGCTCAGTTCTCCTCTGACCAACGAACAAACAGTGATGATTATGATTCAGGCGTTAGGCCTACAGGTCAGAGGTCAGATCTGAACATCCAGAATATTATTCAGTTCATCTGGTTGAAGATTTCCTGGTTTGACTTTGGATGAAGGATTGGATCATTCTGTAAAGTTACACAAACACGTGTGTGTGTGTGTGTGTGTGTGTGTGTGTGTAGCGGCTCTTTATTCTCCATCAGCTGATCCAGAGAAGGTCAGAGTAACATCTAAAACCTGAAAGTAAAACACAGACGGTCAAATGTGTGCGACATTATTGCATTATCAACTTCAGAACAACTAAAAGAAACTACTTAGATGAATAAGTGAGAGATTGTAATATTACACGGTCATACATGATTGTTAAAGCTGTTTTTAAACATTCAGATTTAGATTTGGCTTCTAAGTCCCCATGAATGATGACCCTTGACCCTTCTCTATAATGCTGTATGACTGTCCTCTTTCTGTGTCACTGGCTCAGTTTTATTTATGATAAAGAAACTAGTGATCAATATTTACCATTATCTTTTATTGCAATTGACATTCTCTCAAAGTACATCAATAAGGGATAAAAAGACAACGATAAAAGCAAAATATTGTATTGTTTAAAATAAAAAGAAACTTTAAGATATTTAATTGTTGCTATAAACTAATTGCACAAACTCTTATTAAAGACGTTTATAGTGTGTAATTCTCTATCACAAGGAAAGTAAACTAAGAAGAAACTAAATTAACTTTCAATTAAAATATGAACAGTTTTAATCATCACTACTCACAGAAGCGTCTCCAGTTTATAATGTGGATCCTCCTTCAGATCAGAGAGCGGCTTCACATCTGAGTATCTTAGATTATTCCCAGTCAGATCCAGTTTTCTCAGGTGTGAGGGGTTTGATCTCAGAGCTGAAGCCAGAGCAGCACAACCTTCTTCTGTAACACCACAATAACTCAACCTGTAGAGAACAATGACACTCTTCAGTCTCTCAGTTCAGGAAACACTGATATAAATAATATGAGGGGGTTAGTTTCCATATCATAAAAATTGAAAGAATATTCGATAACACTTTATTTTACAGTGTCCTTGTTACATATGTTACATGAACTTACCATAGTAATAACAGTAAATTATGCATAATTACATGTAACTAACCCTCAACCACCCTAATCCTACCCTAACCCTATAGTGAGTACATGTAGTTGCTTAATATTACTCAGTACTTAAATATATAATTACACTTTAATAATGACACCTTAAAATAAAGTGTAACCGAATTTTTTTTTTTTTATGCAAGTACCCAAAAATCATCAACATATCTGTAAATGAACACGGCTGTCACATCTTTACATCATCCAGTCATGTTTAATCATTAATGTTGTAAAATTATGTCAGACACATTGGAAAGAATCTAATGAAAATAAAAGCAACATTCTCATTAGTAATTTCACAGTAGATCTTGTGTATGGCGATCTGTCACGTTATCAGACTCAAGAGAAGGAGATTGAAGTTAATAGGCAGTTTATTGAGAACACAGCTGAGCGGATGAACTGAACACTGGTAGAAAGTGCAATGATACTTTGGAGAGCGAGATGCTGGCAGTGAATAGTGTGTTTCTTCTGACGGTGTGTGACTGGTAGATGATGCAGTGAAGGCTGGAACTGAACAACACGAGACTTGGAGACACGGAGGAGAATGGAGACGAGACTGGAGAAGGGCCGCTGGAGATATCAGGTAGTAGTCGCTAAGGCAGGGTAAGTAGTCCTCTTCATACAAACGAGACCAGACAGTGAACTGTGGAGAAGTGTGTGTCTAAATAGTGTCAGTGATGAGGGTGATAATGAGGTGTGTGTGTGATTAGCACATAGGTGAGGGAGTGCGCTGTGATTGGCTGGTGTGAGAGCCTGGCAGATCCGTGACCGTAACACAATCACTATTTACCATATTAGACATTTTATCCAATCTTACCCCAGTATCTCCAGTTTACAGTGAGGATCCTGCAGTAGATCAGAGAGCAGCTTGACTCCAGAATCTCCTACTTTATTCACAGACAGATCCAGTTCTCTCAGGTGTGAGGGGTTTGATCTCAGAGCTGAAGCCAGAGCAGCACAACCTTCTTCTGTAACACCACAATAACTCAACCTGTAGAGAACAATGACACTCTTCAGTCTCTCAGTTCAGGATCTACAGCTCAGACCAGCAGAACTTCACAGTCAGACACTAAATCCACGGCACCATTAACAGCTCCAGTCTAAGGTTCAGACCCGCTTCTACAAACTGCTTGAGCGGGTTAGTTTCCATATCATAAATAATTGCAAGAATATTTGATAACACTTTATTTAACAGTGTTCTTGTTACATATGTTACATTAACTTACCATAGTACTAACAGTAAATTATGCATAATTACATGCAACTAACCCTCAACCCAATCCTGATCCTACCCTAACCCTATAGTAAGTACATGTAGTTGCTTAATATTACTCAGTACTTAAATATATAATTACACTGTAACAATGACACCTTAAAATAAAATGTAACCGAATATTTTTTTTTTATGCAAGTGCCCAAAAATCATCAACATTTCTGTAAATGAACACGGCTGTCACATCTTTACATCATCCAGTCATGTTTAATCATTAATATTGTAAAATGATGTCACACACATTGGAAAGAATCTAATGAAAATAAAAGCAACATTCCCATCAGTAATTTCACAGTAGATTTTTTTTTTGTATGGCAATCATTATTTACCATTAAAGTAGAGGACTATGTTGGGATATTTTATACATTCTTACCACAGTATCTCCAGTTTACAGTGAGGATCCTTCAGTAGATCAGAAAGCTGCTTGACTCCTGAATCTCCTACTTTATTCTCAGACAGATCCAGTTCTATCAGATGTGAGGGGTTTGATATCAGAGCTGAAGTCAGAGCAGCACAACCTTCTTCTGTAACACCACAATACCACAACCTGTAGAGAACAATGACACTCTTCAGTCTCTCAGTTCAGGAAACACTGATATAAATAAGAAGGTAACCGTTACAATAACAGTACATGAATAATCATGTAATAATACCTGAATTAATAGTTACTTCAACATGAACTCATGATTAGTGAAGATATGAACTAATGAACCAATGTAGAGCTATCCTTAACTACGACAGGAGTCATAAGGATTCATACATGAATAACAGAAGCATTAACTACATGTTAGAACATGTTTGATCATTAATGCACTAATTAACATATAATGTAAACTAAATCAAACAGGCTCCGTAAGAATAAATAAGTAATCTGAATTTGAATTCAATTAAATGTGATTTAATACTGTCATAATTTAAAATGTAATATCCTCATCTGCAGCTTTGTGACAAATAATTTAAATGGCACATTATTATTTAGTCATTAATTTGTAGATCAGTCTAATCAAATGTGAAAAATTAGACTAATAACTACCGCTAATAAATTTAATTTGATCTAAACCATTTTCTGATTTTTATTGTTCATTTAAGTTTACTCACAGCTACTTTTCTTCCTGGAACTACAGTATGTAGGGCATTTTAATCTAATAAATGTTGAGCGCTTTGGTAAACCAAATGAATAATTAAAAGACATGTTTGCATGTACAGTTGGTAGTCAATCAGAATGCCTATTACTGCCGTGGCAAAAAAAAAAAAGTCGCATTTTAAAGTCGTTCGTGAAATGACTGCGAGGTGCGCAAATGGACATTTTGCAAAACAGCAGCAATTGCTGTATTTTGAAACGTAAGTGAGGCTAATGTCAATTTACGGTAAGGATGAAATACTACAACCAGTGGCGGCTGGTGCTAAAAAGGGGTGCAAACAAACTGAACTAACAGGGCTGAATGTAATAACCATTTAACAATGATAATAATGTATCATTATTGCTTAACATGGAAAATTCAGCATTTAAAGCATGCCATAATGCAGGTAAAAAACATTTGTAAAAAAACAATATATGGTAAAATTTCATTATTTAATTATTTTTTCTATTTGAATAGAAAACAGCTCAAACATGCAGTTTAGTCTGGGACTAACTTAAGGCTTGTCTGTGAAACCGGGGGTAGATGTATTTCCCCAAGCTAATAACACTTGCTATGGCCTATAGCCTACAAACATAGATATATAATAGTTTACTGTTTTACAAATAATAGTCTATATGTGTGTATACTGTAGACTATAACTTGTATATGATCGTTTTGTTTAAACAGCATTAACCAAATTTTTTTATTTATTTAATAATACAATTATTACTTTATAACATGCCGTTTCAACACCACCAAATATTAGGTTGTTGCATTATTGTACAGCTCTTGTTTTGATTGTTGATGTTTGTTGTAGGCTTAATTGGAAATGACCAGTTGTAGTCAGGGGCGGTTTCTTCATTAGGGCGATTGTGCGACGCACCACCAAAGTGTGAAAGGGACGGACTTGTTCAATCCCTCACATTAACCACAGAGTTACTCTAGCCGTCACTGTTGTTCTGCCGCTGGATATAGTCCAATCAGCGTCCAGTCACGGTCTGTGGAGCACCGCCTCTTTTTGGGTTAATCGCCCTGTGTTCCCATAGACTTCCATCAGTGATGCCTGCGGTCACCCGCGGTTACGAGTCATCAGAAAATATTTTTAATGATATTCGGGTCGCGGTCGGTCGGGCCTAGTTCCTACGTCTATGGCCCAATGACACTACGATGGGCTGGTACAATTTATTTTTTATTTTTTTTTGCGGGCCGAGTTGCGGGCGGGTTAGTTGAAAACGTCGGTCGGGTGCGGGTGGTTTATACGTTGACCCGCGCATCACTGACTTCCATACACATTATTTTTTTTCCCGAACTGCAGGCGCTGCGATGCATTCTCTATGTGTTCCGGGAGGGCTCGCACTAACGTGCCTTCGTCATCATACGTAACCTTCACTTGTGCAGCGATTGGTGGGAACAAATACACCTCTATTAATTCTCTTTAAACTGTAGTGACACCCAATATATTTATCGGTGCATAACTTACATTTCACGGACATATTCTCCATTTGTAAATGTTAGAAAATCAAGCAAATATTTTTCTGTCAGGAGTGGACGGGCCGTCTGAAAGCTAAACTTACATGTACATGAACGAGCGCCACCGCGTGCATGCGCGCCACACAGACGGAGCAATAGAATAGGAGCGCTATAGTTCTGACTAAAATATACATATCTTATTGCTAAATATATTTGTTTTTGAATATTTGTTTTTGTTGTTGTTGTTGGTGAACATAAATGATATATGTAGAATTTCAAACCTACAAGTGTTTTTTTATGGCAGCAGTTTTGTTTTTATTTATTTTTATTTTAAGTTTAGTGAATTTAACTACTTTAAAAAGCAATAGTTTGTTTTTAGATTGTAATGTTACAATGTTAGAATGTAATGTGATTTGGTTATTCACTATGTTTGTTTTAATAGCCTTCATATGAACATTGTTTGTAGGACAATATTGGCCAGGATGTGAATTTAAGTTTTCACTGAAAGAAACTTGCACTGAAATTTCTTAAAATATGTCAGAGCCTTTGTTTTGTCTCAAGATGCACACCAGTAAATGTTTTTTTATCTATGGCATGTTTATAAAAGCTACTTAAATACCCTAATTGAACTAAGGCCTAATCCTGACTTAATCTGCGAAACCGGCCCCTAGTGAAGTGAAATCTTAAGTCCATGTCCAACTCTACATTTGTAAGGAATTTATATCTTTGATTTCATAGTAACACTTTACAATAAGATTAATTTGTTTATTATTCATGTATTAACTAACATGAACTAACCAAGAGCAACACATTTGTTACTGTATTTGTTAATCTTAGTTAATAATAATACAACTGTTAATTGTTTGTTCATGTTATGTCAGTCAGTGCATTAACTAATGTTAACAAATACAACTTATGATTTTAATTATTTTTTAGTAAATACTGAAATTAATATTAACTAAGATTAATAAATGCTGTAAATTATTAGTTCATGTTAACAAATTGAACTAATGAAAAGTGTTAAAGTGTTACTGATTTCATGATAGCTTGCACTATTATACAAACTGTACTTACAATTCACAACATCAATAAAAAAAAACATGAATTAATTACCTTCTTGATTCTCACTGTTTTGTTTGGTAAAGTAAATAATATTTAGTGATATTATCATAATTTCCATATTTTCGTTTGATGTGTAATGTATTCTAATAAGAGAAATAAAACAAGGATCAATATCGGCGTGGCGTTTTCAGGATGGAGATCAATCTGTGTTGTAAAAAGCGCTATATAAATAAAGTGACTTGACTAAAGCTATTATTTGGGAACCGATTCCTGAGAAACTGATTATTACAAAACAGATTTCAGTAATGTTTATGGTGAAGCTGCTGATGTCAATACTTTAAAATAAATGTAAACAATTTATTATTGTCATAATTTAAAGTAAAACTATTTCTTATTCCTTCGTATGGATCCTGATTGGTTTAGTTTACCCCTATATGTTAATTAATGCATTACTTATCAAACATGTACTAACATGTAGTTAATGCTTCTGTTATTCATGTATGAATCCTTATGACTCCGGTCATAGTTAAGGATAGCTCTTCACTGGTTTATTATTAGTTCATATCTTCACTAATCATGAGTTCATGTTGAAGTAACTATTAATTCAGGCATTAGTACATGATTATTCATGTACTGTTATTGTAAAAGGTTACCTAATATATGTATGAATTTCTCATTTGACAGTATTGGAAGAAAGCACATGCTAAACTCATAAATAAGATCATGTTTTATCAGTGTAATGATTGTTGTCAGACTTACTGAACTGATCTGGATTCTTTAACCACAGGCAGCAGCTTCTGAAGAACTTCATCTGCTGTATTTTGTGCTCCAATAAACTTTCTCAGATCAAAAACATCCATCTTCTGCTCTGATGTCAGCAACACATAAACCAGAGCTGACCACTGTGAAGAGGAGAGTTTGGTTTCTCCTATTTTTCCAGATGTCAGATAATCTTGGATCTCCTGCTTAAGTGAATCCTCACCCAGTTCATTCAGACAGTGGAACAGATTGATGGATCTCTCTGGAGAGCGATTCTTCCTGATCTTCAGTTTGATGAGCTGAACTGTTTCCTCTTTGTTGTAGGAGCAGCTTCCAGTCTGTGTCAGTAGTTCTCGTAAGAGAGTCTGATTGGACTCCAATGAGAAACCCAGAAGGAAACGCAGGAAAAGGTCCAGATGTCCATTCTTACTCTGTAAAGCCTCATCCACAGCTCTCTGATGCAGACCTGATAATGGATTATATCCCTTCCAATATGCATTTATACAGTTGTTTGTACAGGAGAGATGCACATATAGAGCTGCTAGATGTTCCTGGATGCTCAGATGAACAAAGCAGAAGACTTTACCCTGACACAAGCCCAACTCCTCTCTGAAGATCTGAGTGCACAATCCTGAGTACACTGATGCTTCTGTCACATCAATGCCACACTCGCTCAGGTCTTCCTCATAGAAGATCAGGTTGCCTTTCACAAGCTGCTGGAAAGCCAGTTTCCCCAGTTTGAGAATCATCTCTTCATCTTTCACTTTCTTCTCATAGTCCTTCTCATGTTTGATGTTGGTCTGAATGATCAGGAAGCGTGTGTACATCTGAGTGAGAGACTTGGGAATCTCTCCTCTCTCGGCTTCACTCAACATCTCCTCTAGAACAGTGGCTGAGATCCAGCAGAACACGGGGATGTGGCACATGATGTGGAGGCTCCTCGAGGACTTCAGGTGTGTGATGATTGTGTTGGCCAGACTCTGATCACTGATTCTCTTCCTGAAGTATTCCTCCTTCTGTGGCTCATTGAAGCCTCGTACCTCTGTCACTCGATGGACACACTCCGCGGGGACGAGATCCGCTGCTGCTGGTCTGGAGGTGATCCAGATGAGAGACGAGGGAAGCAGATTCCCCTCAATGAGGTTCACCAGCAGCTCGTCCACTGAGGCGGATTCAGATATATTACACAGTTTCACTTTGCTCTTAAAGTTCAGAGACAGACGAGACTCATCCAGACCATCAAAGATGAACAACACTTTATATTCATCACTGAATATTTCCATTTCTTTGGTTTCAGGGAAAAAGCGATGAAGAAGATCTGAAAGACTGAGTGTGTTGTCCTTCATCAAGTTGATCTCTCTGAAAGGAAGTGGAAATATGAGCTGGACGTCCTGATTCTCTTTTCCTTCAGCCCAGTCCACAATGAACTTCTGCACAGAGACTGTTTTCCCAATGCCAGCGACTCCCTTTGTCAGCACAGTTCTGATGGGTTTGTCTTGTCCAGGTAAAGGTCTAAAGATGTCACTGCATTTGATCGGTGTGTCCTCTGTTTCTGCTCTCCTGGATTGTGTCTCAATCTGTCTCACCTCATGCTCATTATTGATCTCTCCACTTTCACTCTCTGTGATGTAGAGCTCTGTGTAGATCTCATTCAGGAGTGTTGGGTTTCCCCGCTTTGCTGTTCCTTCATACAGACACTGAAACTTCTTCAGCAGATTTGATTTACATGTGCTTTGGAAAATAACAGATTACAACATGAAATAAAGACATAGAATTAGTAATAAAATAAATGAACAATAGTCAATCAAATAATTACACAATATCATGCAAATAACAGTGCTGTTGTTATGAAGATGAGCACGGCTGTTATTTGGCCAGTTGCACAAGCTATTAGTGCGGTCCATGAGCATTGATATAGATTATGATTGAATTCTCAATTTTTATTTTGTTATTTAATTTGTAATCACTTCAGGTACATGTCAAATTAAAGGAAAAAAATAATGAACTAATTCTACAAAATAAATGTAAATGATCTCAAAATCACAAAATGATCCTCTCTAGTGTAGAATGATATTTCCTGGAGTAATAGCAGAGATATTAGAATAGAGATAACAGAATAGAAATAAGAATTTATATGATAGATATCATATCAGTGTTTTTGAAAGGTGGTGTGTTGTACATAATGCAGATCCGGTCAACTGCCAGATTGCTTCAGTTCTGGATTTCCTGCAGGAAAAATTATCAACAGGAACATTCCCCGCCACTCTCAAGGTTTATGTGGCCACTCTTTCGGCTTGCCACGCCTTGGTTGATGGGGTGCCACTCGGGAGACATCCTTTGCTCACTCGCTTCATTCGTGGGGCCAGAGACTGAGGCCTCCCGTCAGAACCAAGATCCCTTCTTGGGACTTAGCAATAGTCCTCGAGGGTCTGGTCGAGACCCCCTTTGAACCTCTAGAGTCAGCGTCTGTTAAACTTCTGACCCTAAAGATGTTTTTTCTTATGGCTATAACCTCTCTAAAAAGAATCAGGGTCATGCAGGCTCTGTCAATATCGCCATCCTGCTAAGACTTTGCCCCAGGAATGGTAAAAGTGATTTTGCATCCTCATCCTGATTACCTGCCTAAGGTACCATTCTCGGCTGTACATCCGGTCACTCTAGAGGCCTTCTGCCATCCACCGTTCACAACGCCGGAGCAGGAGAGATCTCACAGGCTGTGTCCAGTCCGTGCTCTTCAGGCCTACGTCCACCGCACTAGCCAGTGACGTAAGTCAGAGCAACTGTTCGTTTGTTATGGGGGCAGCAACAGGGGTGCTGCCGCCACTAAACAGACCATGTCACATTGGGTCAGGGATGCTATTGCTCTTGCGTATGAGGCGCGCGGCCAAGCTTCGCCAACGGGTCTAAGGGCTAACTCCACCAGAGGGGTCGCCTCCTCTGCTCCCTCTTGCAGTTTGTTTGTGATGTGGCAGGCTGGTCCTCTCTGCACACATTCATAAGAGTTTATAGTTTGGATGTTCATGCCACTCCGGGCTCTCACATCCTTGAGTCGACATCGCAAGCTAATGTCTAGGGCTTTCCTGCGTTTCTTGTGAGCACACCTACACAATCTATCTATCCATCCATCATCTATCTATCTATCTATCTATCTATCTATCTATCTATCTATCTATCAATTTATCCTTTATGTATGTATGCATCCATCCATCCATGTTGTACCTCAGATCAGTTGATGTGTGTCTTCCCTTGAATTTTATTGGCTCCGTTATAGACGCTTCACTCTTCATGGACACACAGCTGGACTCTGGTGAGATTGATCTCTCTCTGTGGAATTAACATTAATACAGCAGAGACATTAGAATAGAAATAGGAATTTATATCTTAGATATTACATAAAGAGAAACCTATCTATCTATCTATCTATCTATCTATCTATCTATCTATCTATCTATTTATCCTTTATGTATCCATCCATCCATCATCCGTTATACCTCAGACCAGTTGATGTGTGTCTTCCCTTGAAATTTATTGGCTCCATTATAGACGCTTCACTCTTCATGGACACACAGCTGGACTCTGGTGAGTTTGATCTCTCTCTGTGGAATTATCATTAATACAGCAGAGACATGTATTATATAACATGTATATAAACCTTACGCAGATAATCTTGTCTAAGAGAAGCTTTAGAAATGTTGAAAAGTGTTCTTGACATTGCACAAATTGAACAAGGATAATGTTACTCTGTGTACAGAGACCCTCAGGCTCATAATTACAGTAAATATCAGCACATGAATATGAGAAAACCACTCAGATCACCTTAACAACCCTGGCTAACACCCATACATGCTGATGTGTGATATACATAACATTAAGATCATATGAAGATTGAAGTACCTGCATCCCTGAGCAAAATCTCCATCTCTGAATGTGTGTGTGTCGTCCATGATTCATTCAGTCTTAATGAAGCTGCTCGGTTACACTGATGAGTCAGAATTAAAATTTAATTTGCATTTTACTTGAAGTTTATGCTGTAACTTACTTTTTCAAACTCGTTTACAAATAAAAACATGTTCCCTATTAATTTGCATTTTTCAGTTTCAATAACATAATTTTAAATTAGTTGAATATGTGAAATGTATGTCAGTTTTTTTTGTAAATACAGATTTTTATTAAATCCCTCAAGTAAATTTGATGAACAAAATAAATGCATGTCAATGTTTTGTATTTCTATCGTTACAGCGCACTTTACCTGATGCTACACTGGTAGTTGTAAATTTACGGGTATTTATTTAGACAGAAATTATATAAATGATTTCAAAGTTTGAGACACTAAGCAAAAATTAAAAAGTTAAAGTAAAACAAGTTACAACAATATTTTGGGGTAATTCATGTAATGTAAACTACACCAAATTTAAGGTTAACTATGTTTTGCTGTTGTTGTTGTGGCTTTTATAATTTATATAATCATTTATATACCGATAATTAAACAGTGTAATTAAGAAAAGGGCACGTGTCCACCAAAGATAATTCAATATGATAATAATTTCAAGAAATTCATGTTTCATTAAGTACTTGATGTTTAGGTTTTTACAAAAATAATACAAAGGAGTTCATGGTTACTATATTTGAATGAGGAAGTGAGTCAAAAGCAGCTCACCTGACGAAAGCTCACTCACCGTGAGTTACTGTAGTTTACCGCAGTTTCCCAACATGACCGTGTTTCCCGTCTCAAACTGTATATTCCTGCAGAGGAACTAGAAATATTAAACACTTTGATGCTCAAGTTTTCTGACTTAAACGATCGGTTTATGCCCAGGTGTAAAATGGCACACAGTAAAACTCTGAAAATACTTTCACTTCTGACAGCTAAAGTTGCCAAACCTGTTTGGTGATCTATAGTTCATAAACAGCTCAGTTATGACAGAGACTAATAAATAACAGTTATCATTAAAAAAAAATTATGATTATGTGTTTGCAATTTTTTTTAAATAATGACAGGTTTGAGGGTAGGCGGTTATTAATGTGTTTTTATCTCATGAATATTAAAGGTGACAGTATGTGTAGTTTTCAGCGGCATCTAGCTATGATGTTTCAGATTGCATCCAATACGTTTACAAGCGAGTGCTGATGCGCGTGCTTTTTATTATTTTTTATTATTATGTGGAGTCATGTCAGATAGTATTAGCAGACTTCATGTCATTAAGTTGCAGTGTCGTCGCTGTTGAGTGCAGTCAGTAGACGAGGCGAGAGGCGAGAGGCTCGGCAGCGCGTGCAGGTCTCAGTCACGCCACTGGATTTCGCGGCAAATCCGACCCGGAGCATCACATAAATAGGAATACTTGTTTTCAGAGGTAATAGCAAAACCCGCCAAGGATCATTTTAATGTGAGATTACAACCCCTTCACACACAGGCAATAAAAAATGGATTCATTTTAGTAGAAAAACTACACATAGCACCTTTAAGTGCTAAAAGAAGAACATAACATCTTGGATCTGTATATCAAAAGTAGAGTATTCAAAGATCCTGCGCATGCGTCGCGAGTGAGCGCTGTGTTTGTGTTTGAAGCTCCGTCGACTTGATTCATAAATCGTTGATTTTGTTCTTTACACTCATTTAGAAACGAGCATTTTCTATTTTTCCAGCGTGTGAACATATCTCCGATACTACTCTCTATAAAAAACAATCGGATTGCTTTGATATCTCTAGTTATATCCAACTTTCCGAACTTCCGTTACTATCTCTAACGATAGCCCGCTAGCATTGCACGCGTGGCCTCGCCTATCGACCGTCTTATTTACACTCGAATCACTGAAATCGCTCTGTTTGTGTTGGAGTTTGTGTTTGTGCTTGTGCTTGTGCTTCGAATCGCTTGTTTGTGTTTGAAGTTTGTATCTGTGTTTCGAACCGCTTTGGTTGTGTTTGGAGTTTGTGTTTCGAATCGCTTGTTTGTGTTTGTGTTTCGAATCGCTTAACTGTTAGTTTGTGCTGTGTTTCGAATCGCTTAACTGTTAGTTTGTGCTGTGTTTCGAATCGCTTTGTTGTGTTGTGTTTCGAATCGCTTAACTGTTAGTTTGTGTTTCGAATCGCTTTGTTTGTGTTGTGTTTCGAATCGCTTTGTTTGTGTTTGTGTTTCGAATCGCTTAACTGTTAGTTTGTGTTGTGTTCGAATCGCTTTGTTGTGTTGTGTTTCGAATCGCTTAACTGTTAGTTTGTGTTTCGAATCGCTTTGTTTGTGTTTGTGTTTCGAATCGCTTAACTGTTAGTTTGTGTTTCGAATCGCTTTGTTTGTGTTTGTGTTTCGAATCGCTTAACTGTTAGTTTGTGTTGTGTTCGAATCGCTTTGTTGTGTTGTGTTTCGAATCGCTTAACTGTTAGTTTGTGTTGTGTTCGAATCGCTTTGTTTGTGTTGTGTTTCGAATCGCTTTGTTTGTGTTTGTGTTTCGAATCGCTTAACTGTTAGTTTGTGTTGTGTTCGAATCGCTTTGTTGTGTTGTGTTTCGAATCGCTTAACTGTTAGTTTGTGTTTCGAATCGCTTTGTTTGTGTTTGTGTTTCGAATCGCTTAACTGTTAGTTTGTGTTTCGAATCGCTTTGTTTGTGTTTGTGTTTCGAATCGCTTAACTGTTAGTTTGTGCTGTGTTTCGAATCGCTTTGTTGTGTTGTGTTTCGAATCGCTTAACTGTTAGTTTGTGTTTCGAATCGCTTTGTTTGTGTTTGTGTTTCGAATCGCTTAACTGTTAGTTTGTGTTTCGAATCGCTTTGTTTGTGTTTGTGTTTCGAATCGCTTAACTGTTAGTTTGTGTTGTGTTCGAATCGCTTTGTTTGTGTTTGTGTTTCGAATCGCTTAACTGTTAGTTTGTGTTTGTGTTCGAATCGCTTTGTTTGTGTTTGGAGCTCCGTCAAATTGATTCATAAATCCTTGATTTTCTTCTTTACACATTTTTGTGTTTCGAATCACTTTGTTTGTGTTTGGAGATCAGTCGAATCTCCATTTCTCTATTTTTCTCTACTTTTCCAGCGTGTGAACATATCTCCGATACTACTCTCTATAAAAAAACAAACAATCGGATTGCTTTGATATCGCTGGTTATATCCAACTTTCCGAACTTCCGTTACTATCTCTAACGTTAGCCCGCTAGCATTTGCACGCGTGGTCTCGCCTATCGACCGTCTTATTTACACTCGAATCACTGGAAGGATACGGGTTCTATCCATGATTTCAGTCCTAAATTAGTAGTGATATTGGTAGCATCACTGCTAATTTATTGTTCATCTGTCATAATGGCGAATACATCGGATATGTGTCTACCTCTGAGTGCAGATGAGGACACGTTTGAGCTGCATTCGGTGCGGTTGGAGCTGGAGTCCGTGGAGAAGCAGATCCGTGATCTGCTGGGGAGGCAGGCCGAGCTGCGAGACCGACGATCAGCGCTTGAAGCATCACGCGCCGATGCTCACAAGTCAGTGGTTAGTAACTTTTCGACTCCGGCCTCCTCTACTCCGTGTATTTCTCTGCACAGGACCCGAGCATCCCTGCCCTCATTCACCCCGGCACCGACACAGCACCATGGACCCTGGATGATGCCACAGCGGAAGACACGAGCCAGGACCAGAGCAAGGACCTCTCCGCCCCTCCCGGTCTTCGAGATCTCCACCCGGAACCGCTTCTCCCCTCTTCGCGAGACGGAACGCGACGACGCTGTGATCATCGGCAGTTCCATGGTCCGGCATGTCCGCACTACCTCAGGTAAAGGTATGGTGCGCACTCACTGCTTTCCTGGTGCTCGTGTTCTCGATGTCGCTGCGCAGGTCCCCGAGATCCTGAACGGTGACGAGCGCGTCGGAGCTGTCGTGCTGCACGCGGGGGGGAACGACATCAGGCTGCGGCAGACGGAGGTTCTGAAGAGGGACTACAGGAGCCTGATCGAGACGGTACGCAGAACATCTCCTGAAGCAAAGATCGTCGTGTCTGGACCGTTTCCCACGTACCGACAAGGACAAGAAAGGTTCAGTAGATTGTTTGCACTAAATGAATGGTTGATGTCATGGTGTAATGAACAGAGACTGCTCTTTGTAAATAATTGGAATCTGTTTTGGGAGCGATCTAGGCTCTTCCGCGCTGATGGCCTGCACCCCAGCAGAATCGGAGCGGCTGTTCTGTCGGACAACATCTCAAAGACGTTACACACCATATGACTAGTAAGTCAAAGTCCAAATCACATTCTTTGCTGTCCCAAATTAATTGATATAAGTACCAGTGTAGAACACTATATAGAAACTGTGTCTATTCCTCGTTTAGTGAGGCCAAACAACAAATCTACTGTAGGATCTAAGAAAAATCTAATTGTGATTAAACCAGAAAATCTCAATATTAGTGAACAAAAACAATTTCTAAAGCTAGGTCTTCTAAACATTAGATCGCTTACACCTAAGGCGGTTATTGTAAATGAAATGGTCACTGATAATAGCTTCGATGTACTCTGCCTTACTGAAACCTGGCTTAAACCAAATGATTATTTCGGTCTTAATGAGTCCACTCAACCAGGATACGGTTATAAGCATGAGCCCCGTCTGATTGGTCGTGGCGGCGGTGTTGCAACAATCTATAGAGATATTCTTAATGTTACTCAGAAAACAGGCCACAGGTTTAATTTGTTTGAAGTACTTGTTCTAAATGCGGCGCTCCTAGATGTAAGAAAGAAATCCCTATTATCTCTAGCCTTGGCTACTGTATATAGACCGCCAGGGCCTTACGCTGATTTCCTAAAAGAGTTTGCAGATTTTCTCTCAGATCTATTGGTCAATCTCGATAAGGCAATAATTGTGGGAGATTTCAACATACACGTTGATAACACAAATGATGCGTTAGGAGCTGCGTTTACAGATTTATTAAACTCCTTTGGGGTCAAGCAAAACGTTAGTGGTCCCACTCATCGTCTTAATCATACTCTAGATTTAATTATATCATATGGAACCGATCCAACCGATATAGATATTATACCGCAAAGTGATGATGTCACTGATAATTACATGGTAACTTGCATACTCCGTACGGCTGAAATGTGTCATGTTGCGCCGCGTTATCGACCAGGCAGAACAATCCTTCCAACCACTATAGATAGATTCTTGAATAGCTTACCTGATCTATCTCCGCTCCTCAGTGAACCCAAACAAACAGATGAACTAGAGGAAATGACTAGCAGTATGAGCACCATTTTCTCTAGTACATTAGAAACTGTTGCACCAATTAGATTAAAAAAGGTTAGAGAGAAAACTAAAGCACCATGGTACAACAGTGCTACGCATGTTATGAAGAGAGAAACTCGTAACTTAGAGCGCAAATGGAAACAAACAAATTTAGAGGTCTTTAGAATCGCGTGGAAAGACAGTATGTCACGTTATAAAAAGCCTCTAAAAGCAGCCAGGGCTGAGCATCTCCGCAAACTAATAGAAAATAACCAAAACAATCCAAGGTTTTTATTTAACACTGTGGCTAGATTAACAAATAAACAGACATCACCTGAACAAAATATTCCGTTACATCTTAATAGTAATGATTTCATGAATTTCTTCACTGAGAAAATAGAAAGCATCAGAAACACAATTGTAAATGTACAATCTTTGACAGCGTCTTATGATTCAGCCTCAATTATCGCCCCTCAAGAACAACTACAGTGCTTTACAACTATAGGACAGGAAGAGCTAAATAAACTTATCACTGCATCTAAACCAACAACATGTTTATTAGATCCAATACCCAGTAAACTACTGAAAGAAGTGTTACTTGTAGTGGAAGAGCCTCTTCTCAATATTATTAACTCGTCTCTATCTTTAGGACATGTTCCAAAAACATTCAAGCTGGCAGTTATAAAACCTCTTATTAAGAAACCACAATTAGATCCAAATAACCTAGCAAATTACAGACCCATCTGTGCTCTTTCTTGCAAGAAAACGATATCTATGAAAAATTTCAGTCAGGATTCAGGCCACATCATAGCACAGAAACTGCGCTGGTTAAAATTACAAATGATTTACTTTTAGCTTCTGACCAAGGCTGTATCTCAATACTAGTTTTACTCGATCTTAGTGCTGCGTTTGACACTATAGATCATAAAATACTCTTAGATCGACTTCAAAATTACACTGGTGTACAGGGACAGGCATTAAGCTGGTTTAGATCGTACCTATCAGACCGTTACCATTTTGTCCATTTAAATGGGGAAAAATCAAAGATAACGTCAGTAAATTATGGAGTGCCGCAAGGATCTGTGTTAGGCCCTCTGCTATTCTCAATTTATATGCTGCCACTTGGTAATATTATAAGAAAACATGGAATAAGTTTCCACTGTTATGCTGATGACACTCAATTATATATTTCATCACGACCAGATGATAACACTAAATTATCTGAAATGACAGAGTGTGTTAAAGATATAAAATATTGGATGACGTGTAATTTTCTTCTATTAAATTCAGATAAAACGGAGGTATTACTGATTGGTCCAAAAAACTGCCCACAAAACCTCTTACAATACAACCTTAATCTAGAAGGACGTCCTGTTACTTTATCCTCTACAGTAAAAGACCTGGGTGTTATACTAGACCGCAACTTGTCTTTTGAAAATCATATTTCAAATGTCACAAGAACAGCCTTTTTCCACCTTAGAGACATTGCTAAGCTACGTAATATGCTATCAGTTTCTGATGCAGAAAAGTTAGTTCATGCATTCATGACCTCGAGACTAGATTACTGTAATGCTCTATTAGCTGGTTGTCCTGCATCCTCCGTAAACAAGCTACAGTTAGTCCAAAATGCAGCCGCTAGAGTTCTTACTAGGTCAAGAAAATATGATCATATAACACCAATTTTATCATCTCTACACTGGTTACCTATTCAGTTCCGTATCAATTACAAAGTATTGTTACTGACCTATAAAGCCCTAAATGGTTTAGCTCCTGTGTATTTAAGAGATCTTCTATCGCCATATAATCCATCGCGCTCTTTAAGATCGCTAAATTCGAGGCTTCTGGTCGTACCTAGGATATCTAAGTCCACTAAAGGAGGGAGGGCGTTTTCACATCTAGCTCCTAAACTCTGGAATAGCCTTCCTGATATTGTCCGAGGCTCAGACTCGCTCTCCCAGTTTAAAACTAGATTAAAGACGCTTCTCTTTAGCCAAGCATTCACATGATGCATCTCATACCTTTTATACTACAGTTAAATCAGATCAAAAGCATTCATATTATGAACAGCAGCTACGCTAATTATTTCCCATCTGCCTTTTTTGTTGTTATCTCGGGACGCCTGTCCCTATAACTCAAATAGAGTTCGTCAGCTCCAGTTACGTATCCAGCCTCTCATGGAGACTTCAGATGCCCCAACGCCTGTGATGAGACGACTCGACGCCTGTGAAGAGACGACCCAACGCCGGCAATATGTTATGCCCTAAATTTTATGATTAACTAACTGTATTTTGTGTGTATATTTTTGAAATGCATTTTCTGTAAAGCTGCTTTGAAACAATATGTATTGTGAAAAGCGCTATACAAATAAACTTGAATTGAATTGAATTGAATTATTTACCCATTTGAAGAAAAATGTTAATAAAAACAACATTAAATTAATAAAAAATAATGCAGAAATCATTTAAGTAGCACATCAAGTTCTATATACACAGTAGCCGCGTGTCCACTGTCGGGCCAGTGCGAGCCAGGGCTTTAAACAGGCCGTGCCGGGCTAATAGCCTCGGGCCAGTAGCACCGGGCCTGCGTTTCCACTGTCGGGCCAGCAGCTCCACAGCGCTTCACTAAAACACGCCCGTAACACACCTCTCTGGAATAACGTCACACTAACCCATCATTTCACCAACAAATACGAGTTTTATCAGAAAACTAATCAGAAAGAAATCACTGGAAACAGCGTGCATCGCAAAACAAACATGATAAAAGCGACCGTTTGCTGGCATTTTTGTTGTTTACTTGAATATTTAAAACCCAAGTATCAATGTTTTACCACAGGTTTACAATAAAAAGTGATACATTGATCATAATGAATTAATTTATGTCAAAATTGTACATAAGTCACACAGAAATAAATTAGGCTATACCGCTAGGTCTATTTCACAAAAGAAAGCGGACACACTTAGCGTCTGTTTCTGTTTATTTGGTAGTTACAGGACATATTTATATCACATTTAGAAAGAATGATAATTTCTACAAATATATGCCAGCAAAAATACGACCTGAGGAGCTTTAGCACTCTCTCGACTCCCAGTAACGTTAGGCTACAGTTATATTTTCAGTCAGAGAAACAAGAAAAAAAAGTTGCTTTATTTTACGATAGTCCGGTATAAAGAGACGAGATGTAGGCTACTGACAGATAAAATAAAAACATAATTGTGATAGCCTTTATGATTGGTCTAATTTCTTCAAGCGGTCCCTGTTTTTTTACTATGTGTATCTTCAAGCGTTCACTGTTTACTATGGTAATGATTAGCGCGCAGTCTTTTGCATTGCGTATCAATATTTCCACCTTATACGGTGGAAGAATCCACATCGGATCACAAACCGAAGACAAAGTGAGTTAAATTATTTTAATAGTCTTTAATGCTGGCAGAATCATCCGGCGCTCCCGTCTCCCATAAACTCTGTTCGTAATCACTCCTCTAGCCCTCTAGCCCAAGCTGGCCCGCTTTGGCCCAAGGTATTCGACGGGCCAGAAATCTTGGCCGTTGGCCCCGAGTCAAGCCCCGGAAGTGACAGTGGAAACGCGACTGGCCCTGACACGCACTAGCACGGCCCGGCCCTGGCCCGACGGTGGAAACGCGGCTAGTGATTTAAGGGAGTTAATTCTGTACATCCCAGAGCCATTTTAATTTATACAGATGGATTGACACGTATGTAATTATACAAAATGAGAATATTAAAGGGTAACTAAACACTAAACCAACTATTTTTAGTGAATGATCTGTACGAATGGAGTTTCATAAATGCTGTTCATTGATTCGAGTACTTTTTTTAACATTTGAGTATAAAGTGTTTTCATTTTCAAATATATGGTGTAAAAACATATGAGTTCTGCCCTCTTCAGGCTAAACGAAATCTCCTGAAGTAGGGGTACTCTGTGACGTAGGGGTACTCTGTGACGTAGGGGTACTCTGTGACGTAGAGGTACTCTGTGACGTAGGGGTACTCTGTGACGTAGAGGTACTCTGTGACGTAGGGTACTCTGTGACGGTACTCTGTGACGTAGGGGTACTCTGTGACGTAGGGGTACTCTGTGACGTAGGGGTACTCTGTGACGGTACTCTGTGACGTAGGGGTACTCTGTGACGTAGGGGTACTCTGTGACGTAGGGGTACTCTGTGACGTAGGGGTACTCTGTGACGGTACTCTGCCACGCCCTTGGCAGCCGCTGGTATAAAAGCATCTGGTTCCGTCAAAACCACTGTAGCGAGTCAGGAGTTGGAAATTGGAATTACGAGTATTGAAAACGATCAGGATAGCGTATTTTAGCATCTAGTTAGCATAGCATTTATATAGTTATTTAGATTATTTTGTGTAGCCTAGGTAGTTAATTAGCATAGTTGTTAGTGTTGTTAGTATTGTTAGAAGCATAGTTAGTTAGTAGCATAGTATCGCATCAGTTAGGATAGCGTAGATTTTTAGCATTAGCTTTATCTGTATTTAGTATAGTGGTTAGGATGGTACGTAGGTGTAGTGTTGCTGGTTGCAACAGCACTGCTGGACTGCATAACTTTCCACCAGACCTGGAAATTAGGCGCCAGTGGTTGCATGCACTTGGCCTGGAAGACCGTGAGTTCCCGCCTATCGCTCGAGTGTGCAATCTGCATTTTACGCGGGATTGCTTCTCCAACGCAATGGAGGTGGAGATGGGCTTCTCCACACAGCTCGCGCTGAAAAGCGACGCAGTGCCAAACGCTGCTCTTCCCGCACGGACTCCAGCACCGCAGCGGCGTCATGATGTGAGTGAGCATATATGTTTAATCACAATTTATGTTCCTTCCTATTAGGCTAAAGTTAACCCTCTGGTATCGACAAATGCGCCGGCGTGTTTTGCTGATTTTTTTCCCCACATAGCATCAAAATATACTGAACGTAATAGTAATAATAATCCTGGAAAATATGACCTCAAAATTACTGAATATAAGACTAATTGTAACAATTATTATTGTCTTTTTAGCATACAATGACCAGAGAAATTGGGTGCCAGACTGAACCAGTCAGCTCCAGATCTGCAGGTGTGCAGGCTAACGTGACGCCCATGAGGAGAAGCAGGGTGATTTTTGAATACTATAGAGCGTTTGTATGTTTCATCATATAGTGAAGATTATATAATTTTGTTTTGTATTTTCGCTGCTTATTGATAATAAATCTATTCTTAATTTGTGCAGCCACCCAGGCCAGAATGCCTAACAGGAGTGTGTCGTGTGACACAGGCACACTGATGGAGCCTTTCACAGAGTGTGTCGGGGCAACCTCTACACCAATAAAGAGGAAAAGATGTGAGGTGTCCACTGATGACTCCAGCTGCCATCAAGATGGAAGTGAGAGCACCATGAACTGTACAAGGTAATGCGTTTAGTCCCGTTAGGTTTTTCAGTTATATTTTACAGTTCTAATTTAGCCATTACTTGTTTTTATTGGTTTGTCATTAGGGATGGGCGATATGGCCTAAAATCCATATTGTGATATACATTGCAGCCTCTTGCGATAACGATATATATCACGATATATATATATCACAGGCCCTAAGGAAAGCCAAACAACTGCTAAATGTATTTTTTTTTAAAGAAAGGAAGAAACGGTGTATGTAGTTTTGAGAACATTTATTGTGCAAAACTGTAATTATACAACATAATGTTGCAGATAAATAAAATTCAAGTACACTAGCTGCAGAGACTTTAACTAGCCCTAATGTTTAAATATTATGGATTACAGCTTATGAAACCCCAAATTCAAAATTAGAATTTTGTGAAAAGGTTTTCATAAAGCTGTAAGCCATAATCATCAAAATGATAAAAAATAAAGCCTTGTAATATCTCACTTTGCATGTAATTAGTCTATATAATATATTAGTTTTCACCTTTTACTTTTGCATGATATTCAAATTTTTCGAGTTTCTCCTGTTATACGTCAACTAAAGAAAATGCTTAAAGTATAAAAGTTTATTTACAGTAGTGCCATGTCATAGACAGTAAAAAGTGCAAAACAGTGCAGAAGGCACTCCAAATCAAATGTAGTTTTAGTTTGGCTATTTTTTTAAAGGACACACACAGAGGTTTTGTGTTTACACCACTATTTTGTGAATACGCGCTGATACATACACATTACATAAACCAAATTATGATTATTTATGCTTTTATTTAAATTTGTTTTTACTTTTACAGAGTCTCCAATGAAGTACTACCCCACAAAGTGACTAAGTACATTGTTTATGAAGATGCCCTGTCTGCACCCGGAGTTTAGTTGTTTCACAAACAACCATTGGGACACTTCTCCGTGTCAAACAGCACTGTGATTACTGCGAGTGCTCCAGTGATTGGTCGAGCCAGCCAATGGTAAACAATATACCAGCGGCGGGAAACCTACAGCTCTGTGCAGCTGTTCTGTTCACCGGCTCATCATTTTGCCAGATATCGAAGGTGAGAGATAATAACATAGCGCTGTCATGTTTGCACACCCCTCAGGACATTACATGAGGATTTTTTTTTTTTTTATAGTTCTTGGATGCCTTCAAAATCCAGGGGATCTCTGAGCCGTGCTTCCACAAGCATCAGGCCAAGCTCCTTATCCCAACCATAAACTGGCAGTGGAAGATTGAGCAGGATGACATTATTGAAAATACCATTGCTGTGTGGGCTGTGACTCTTGGTGGGGACATGAGAGTTGATTCACCTGGTAATAAATAACTCATTAATTATATAATATAGACTGCTGTCAGGCTTTGTTGACTGAAGTGCAAATAACTAAATTGTAGGACATTCAGCAAAATATGGCAGCTACACCATGATGGACCTCAAAGCCAATAGGGTCATAGACATCCAATTTGTCCAGGTAAACAACTACACAATGAAAACATTTTGTTATGTGAATTACTATATACTATGCATTGATCTAAAGTATTTGTTTGTGTTTGCAGAGCAATGAAGTTGGAAACAGCCAACGGATGGAGAAGGAGGGATTTGAAAGAAGCCTGTCTCTTCTCGGGGAAAGAGGTGTTGTCGTCCAGTCTTTGGTGACTGACCGTCACACAGGCGTACAGAAGTTTATGAGGGAGCAAAAAAAGGACATTATACACTTCTTCGACCCTTGGCATATGGGAAAAAATTAGTATTTTCAATTGAACGAAAACAGAACCAGTATTTCTAAAAGAAAAATTGTCAGTTAAAGTGGTATACAATTATACGGGAAGTTTGCAGAAAGTGAACTTTTTAAGATGCCACAAAAAGGTTGATTTGTCGCAAACTGATTTTTATCATATAGCCTATACTGAATGTTAGTCCACCACCTTAATTGTTTTTATTATTCTTTGTGTTCAGGGCTTGGTAAAAAAATGGATGCCCTTAGTAAGGGTGAGGGACTGCTGGACGTGGGGCTGTGGAGAAAGAGTGTGGTCAATCACCTTTATTGGTCTGCGACCACATCAACATCTGGGGAGGAGGTAGTGGCCAAGTGGATCTCTGTAGCAAACCACATTCAGAACATCCACAGCCACGAAAACACCCTGTTTCCTTCTTGTCTCCACGAGCCTCTGGTTGGTGATCAGACAAGACACTGGCTTAAACCAAGTAAGTACAGATAAGCTGTAATGCTAATGTATTTTATTTTGTAGTCACGTTACTCTCTAGATTTATATTGAACTATCTCCAACATCACCATTGCAAAAAGTCAAACTTAATCCAAATTATAAAACCGTATTGAGAAATGTATTGTGTTAACGTGATAGAATTAAAAGCATTCTGGCCACACTGTCATCAACTGTTGTATTAACAACTTTTATATATTTTGTTTAGGCACAGCAGCATGTGAAAAATTCACAGCAATTTTGTTGTCACCACGTCTTCTCAAAGACATGCACAAAATTAGTCCAGAATACCACACCTCTGGAATCGAGTGTTTCCACAGCCTCATTCTGAAGTTCTCAGCCAAAAATGTGGTGTTCTCCTTCAAAGGAATGTTGTGCAGGTAAACAAGATAATGGATTACACATTTAGTGCTGCTTACTAAAAACACTACAATGTTGTAACCTGTAAAAACACTTTTGTAACTTATAATAGTTATCTTAAGTCATGTTAGAGATTGTTTCATTATAATATTGATTCATGTATTTTTTTTCATTCATGAATTAAGTATGAATTAATTTTTATATAGAAGTCGCACCTGACTATAAGTCACAGGACCAGCCAAACTATGAAAAAACTTAGAGTCCGGAAAATACGGTAATATTGCTAGATGTGATTTTATTGATGTGAATGGACCTGCACTGAATGACTGATGTCATGTGACGTGAAACTCTTGATTATTCCCCGTCCAGGTTCCTCTTCGTACGCTCAATTGCACTTTGGAGTCAGAAGATAAAGATCTTCATCTACATGTACACTGGCTTTAAGGAACTCCGTTGCCTTCTCTCGTGCTGAGCTGCTTTTGTATTCTTACTATTAATGTCTGTGGGACCAAAAAGACATTTTGTGTGTGTGTGTGTGTGTCATCTTATAATCAAGCTTTTTGTTGGCGGCTCTTGAAACAGCTTCAACATCTGTACATTAGTTCTACCTTATTTGTTGTTAATGGAAAACAATCATGTTGTTACTGTATATTTGTGGAATGCTAATTTAAGTTGATTAATTTAAGAAGCGTGGGATGGTGAACCGGACGCTGCTATCGACTCTGATGACCTCGCGAACACTAGCAGGAGGAGAGCGAGGCTTTAAAGCTAGTCATGTTAGCGCATACTCTACACTGTGTTTTATTCGCTCGCTCCCCTGAAAACACCCGAGGACATTTGTAGAAGACATATTTTTGTAAAGGCAGGAGCTTTGGATTTTATGGGTATTTTGTCAAAACTGAAATAAAGATTAATATAATATTTGAAAACTGCCTTCGTCTCCGTTCTCTTTTATTCTGCATCCGGATTCATTTGTTATGAGTATGACACATGTGCAATATGATTTTATCTTTGGTGTAAGTAAGTACAGTAAAACGGCTGTGAACATCTGATATTCATGCATGTTTTTAGTTCATTTTCATTGGCGATCACAATTCACTACTTCATTAGGTTTACCAAATTAACTAAATGTATAGTACATTGCATGATGTCGTTTATTTACAGTTAATCTGTTCGGAAGCTAAATTGTTGAATTATGATTTCACCATTTATGTAATTTTTGAAACACCTGAAAATATTAACAAACAAACCCGCTTGTTTGTTTCTTTGGTGAACAAAAAGCCAAAGTGACCTTATCATTAAGTCAAGCCTGTGGGTAAATTGAGCCACCACTTGTATCTAGGCAACAATAAAAAAAAGTAATCATGTGACCACAAATTAAGGAAATATAGTTCACATCATTACCCAATCCCTCTTGGACTCGAGCACATGGAGAGAGTTGTAATTAATCAGAGCAAGAAACATCTTTCTGCCAACGCCGTAAGTGATTTCATCATTCATCAAAACTTCACACATTAAAAATAAAAAATGAAACTAATTTTGAAATGGCTCATTGTCAAAACTGTTACAGATCAACACCTGCAAGTGGCCACTAGGGGTCACCGTGGAGACGGGTGTCAGAATGTTGCGAAGCCTCGACACAATACGGCACATTTGCTTCAACTGTTCCAGTGTTTCACAAAGCCTCGACCTGCCCACCACTACTAGCTCTAGGGGGGAGAACACCAGCAGACGACAGAGTGGACTATATCAAGGGAAAGACAGGTTTTTGGGTCGTGTGTGTGTGTGTGTGTGTGTCCCTTATTTTGTCTCAATGAAGCTGGAAACTCTTCCTTCTCCTTCTCAGGTGAACTCCTCCTCTGTGTCATATATTGCTGGAGCAGGAGATTGTAAACGCTAATAAATATGTCTCAATGCTGTTCCTCAGATCAGTGATTTCACTGGTTTGTCCAGAACAGTCACTCTACATGGACACACAGCTGGACTCTGAGTTTAATCTCTGACTGTGAATCGACTTATAATAGAATACAGTTTATCATTCATATAGAAGATTTAATGTGGAGTTGGCAATAGATTATGGAATGTATTTTCTGCAACTCTAAATGAAAATGAAAACATGATTAACCATTTTATTACTGAAAGGTGTCAATAGATTATGAATTCAAATGTAAAAATTAGATTTTAATATTACATTTAAAAGTGGTGATGTATCATTACTTTAAAAAAAAAAATGCAATAGATGATTTAATTGTGAATGTTACTATGATCGAAAGCATTTGAATATGTTTGGTGGGATGAATTACTCTAAGTAATTAGATAAATATTATATATGGAGATGCTTGTAGTAGAGCGTTTGCAGTATAAATGTCACTTCTGTAGAAAGTCACCTTTATTTATATAGCGCCTTTTACAATAGAGATGTTTTCAAAGCAGATTTACAGTGATAACAGGAAAATAATGCATAGAGTTTGTTCCTGCAGCAGATCTAGAAGAAAATACTGTCATAGTCCAGATTAAGTTCAGTGTTGATTCATTTCTGCTGTAAAAAAGTTATTACTTTAGTTCATTTATATATATATATATATATATATATATATATATATATATATATATATATATATATAGCCGCTCTGGAGACAACCGTGATGTCATCGTCCAGCTCAGTTCAGTTCTCATATAATGGAGTCAATGCAGCAGATCAATAATATTGTTGAATATTAAGTGTCTCCAACTGAGCAAGTCAGAGTCGACAGTGGCAGGAACTCAAACTCCATCAGTGACAGAATGGAGAAGAAAACCTCGGCAGAAACCAGACTCAGTCTCTCAGTTCTCCTCTGACCAACGAGTGACCAGTGTATGATTATGATTCAGGAATTACAGGTCAGAGGTCAGATTGGATCATTCAGAATATTATCCAGTTCATCTGATTGAAGATTTCCTGGTTTTACTTTGGATGAAGGATTGGATCATTCTGTAAAGTTACACAAACACAAGTGTGTGTGTGTGTGTGTGTGTGTGTGTGTGTGTGTGTGTGTGGTTGATTTTTATTCTCCATCAGCTGATCCAGAGAAGGCCAGACTAACATCTAAAACCTGTCAGTAAAACACAGACAGTCAAATGTGTGTGACATTATTGCAATATCCACTTTAGAACAACTAAAAGAAACTACTTAGATGAATAAGTGAGAGATTGTAATATTACACGGTCATACATGATTGTTAAAGCTGTTTTTAAACATTCAGATTTTGATTTGGCTTCTAAGTCCCCATGAATGATGACCCTTGACCCTTCTCTATAATCCTGTATGACTGTCCTCTTTCTGTGTCACTGGCTCAGTTTTATTTATGATAAAGAAACTAGTGATCAATATTCACCATTATCTTTTATTGCAATTGACAATCTCTCAAAGTACATCAATAAGGGATAAAAAGACAACGATAAAAGCAAAATATTGAATTGTTTGAAATAAAAAGAAACTTGAAGATATTTAATTGTTGATATAAACTAAATGCACAAACTCTTATTAAACACGTTTATAGTGTGTAATTCTCCATCACAAGGAAAGTAAACTAAGAAGAAACAAAATTAACTTTCAATTAAAATATGAACAGTTTTAATCATCAGTACTCACCGAAGCGTCTCCAGTTTATAATGTGGATCCTTCTCCAGATCAGAGAGCGGCTTCACATCTGAGTCTCTTAGTTTATTCCCAGACAGACTCAGTTCTCTCAGGAGTGAGGGGTTTGATCTCAGAGCTGAAGTCAGAGCAGCACAACCTTCTTCTGTAACACCACAACCACTCAACCTGTAGAGAACAATGACACTCTTCAGTCTCTCAGTTCAGCAAACACTGATATAAATAATATGAGGTGGTTAGTTTCCATATCATAAAAATTGAAAGAATATTCAATAACACTTTATTTTAACAGTGTCCTTGTTACATATGTTACATGAACTTCCCATAGTAATAAAAGTAAATTATGCATAATAACATGCAAATAACCCTCAACCAAATCCTAATCCTACCCTAATCCTATAGTAAGTACATGTAGTTGCTTAATAATACTCACTACTTAAATATATAATTACACTGTAATAATGACACCTTAAACTAAAATGTAACTGAATATTTTTTTTTTATGCAAGTACTCAAAAACCATCAACATATCTGTATATGAACACGGCTGTCACATCTTTACATCATCCAGTCATGTTTAATCATTAATATTGTAAAATGATGTCAGAAAGATTGGAAAGAATCTAATGAAAATAAAAGCAAGATTCCCATTAGAAAATTTCACAGTAGATCTTGTGTATGGCGATCTGTCACGTTAGCAGGCTCAAGAGAAGGAGACTGAAGTTAATAGGGAGTTTATTGAGACACAACTGAGCGGATGAACTGAAAGCTGGTAGTAAGTGCAATGATACTTCGGAGAGCGGGATGCTGGCAGTGAATAGTGTGTTTCTTCTGACGGTGTGATGACTGGTAGATGATGCAGTGAAGGCTGGAACTGAACAACACTAGACTTGGAGACACGGAGGAGAATGGAGACGAGACTGGAGAAGGGCCGCTGGAGATATCAGGTAGTAGTTGCTAAGGCAGGGTAAGTAATCCTCTTCATACAAACGAGACCGGACAATGAACTGTGGAGAAGTGCATGTCTAAATAGTGTCAGTGATGAGGGTGATGATGAGGTGTGTGTGTGTGTGTGTGTGTGTGTGATTAGCACATAGGTGAGGGAGTGCGCTGTGATTGGCTGGTGTGAGAGCCTGGCAGATCTGTAACACAATCATTATTTATCATACGAGACATTTTATCCAATCTTACCACAGTTTCTCCAGTTTACAGTGAGGATCCTGCAGTAGATCAGAGAGCTGCTTGACTCCAGAATCTCCTACTTTATTAAATGTCAGATCCAGTTTTCTCAGGTGTGAGGAGTTTGATCTCAGAGCTGAAGTCAGAGCAGCACAACCTTCTTCTGTAACACCACAATCATACAACCTGTAGAGAACAATGACACTCTTCAGTCTCTCAGTTCAGGATCTACAGCTCAGGGGCCTCATTTATAACCGTTGCGTACGCACAAAACCGGCCCTGAAAGAGGCGTACGCCACTTCCGACGCATAAGTTGTGATTTATAAAAACAAACTTGACGGGAAAATGTGCGCACCTGCACGCAAACTCTGACCCATGCGTACGAACGTTTTGGAGACGATGCAGTTTGGCGACACCGATGGTCGAGCTGGAGTTAAATGTCTTTTTGGTCACTTTTAGACAGAAAATCGAAATAAATTTATACATATACAGAAATATAATACAAATATAATTTCACTCACCAAGCCTATCGCTTGAAGCAAATATCTACATCTTAAATGTCCGCGCCAGCGAGCGCGTTGGGCTGTTTAGTGAAACTGACGCATATCTAACGGCAGATGAAGTAAAACTGTAAATCTTCATTATGAGTCCTAATCATAAATAGGCTACAGTGCATGTTCACAATAACAGTTTAAATAAAATAATGATTTAAACTATGTTTTACTTCTGATATAAACATTTAGATTAAATATGCCATTCTCATTAATGGAGTTAAACACTTAAACTACATGACATTTACTGAAAAGTTAAAATATACATATATTTAATAAATAGCCTATAAATATTTGTTGTAGATGCAATGCTTTTGAACACTTTTCCTTTGGCATGCTGTGTTATAATGTTTTAACTACAGAGATAATTGCTTATCATGATAATAGCAGATTGTGCAAATATAATGCACAACAAGGTCGATCTGTTTCCATTACAAATATAAATCAATTAAAAATACTATTTGGCCAGTGGAATGTAATATAATGTGACGGCACATCCGTATTTCATATTTTCCTAATGTCTTGTACCGTTAAACATGTTATCACGTGAATGAATAATCATATGCAAATGATTTGCAGATGAGGATATGCATAGTAAAACTAGGCGTTGTAAGCTCATATATGGTTATTTCGGGGAGGAGACGCATGTGCGCACAATCTTCCGCTGACTGGGATTTATAAAGTGAATCCTGCGCAGGTTCTGGCGTACGCACGGTTTTATAAGTCTGAATATTTTTTTGCGCACGCCATTTTTGGCTTTCGGGCGCACGTACACTTTTAGTAAGGATCCTAAGCACAGTTTTATAAATGAGGCCCCAGATCAGCAGAACTTCACAGTCAGACACTTAATCCACGGCACCATTAACAGGTCCAGTCTAAGGTTCTGACCCGCTTCTACAAACTACTTGAGCGGGTTAGTTTCCATTTGATGAAAATTGCAAGAATATTTGATTACACTTTATTTAACAGTGTCCTTGTTACATGAACTCACCATAGTAATAACAGTAAATTATGCATAATTACATGCAACTAACCCTCAACCAAATCGTAATGCTACCCTAACCCTATAGTAAGTACATGTCGTTGCTTAATAATACTCACTACTTAAATATATAATTACACTGTAACTGTATAATATTTTGTGTTTGGCTGATTAAGGATGAGTGCTACCAGAATGGTGTGTCGATTAGAACACAGGAATGAGTCCAGAAGTTAATTCTCAATTGATTTATTGCCATTTGCTTTCTTCATTATCCCATTTCCTTAATATGGCTTTACAACTGCTGCATATTGCTGGTGTCTACAATCAAACAAAGTTAACTTTACTAATACAAATTATAATAATAAGTATACATTCACATAAACAAAGGAAATCTTTAAACAAATCAACAGTTATCAAATTCATATCAATACAAAAGGTTTAAATAAACTTACAAAGTCTTAGATGCAGCAAACACATGCAGCAAGCAGGAGCAAACAGTCAGCACAAAGAGAGACACACTAGTGAGGTTGATTGATAAGGTAATTATCCTCAGGTGAGGGAAGTTTCCAGGAAGTGGGCGTGTCTCCCAGTAGAGTGACTAATTGGGATTTTTAACAGTAACAATGACACCTTAAAATAAAATGTAACCGAATATTTTTTTTTTATGCAAGTAACGTAGACTAACCATGTTCCGTACAGCAACGATGTTCCGTACAGATGACCTTTTCCCGCCGATTGCTGAATAAATACTTCCAGGTTATAAATAAACTATATATGTGTGTGTACCTCATTTATCCCTCTTTCATCCCTGACCAAGAAAGAGAATCACCCGCCGTTTGTTCCAGAGAGATTTCAGTAAGTTTGCTAGGTGCGCCCACTGCGCCTCCTAATGGAGGGTAGGCAAGCTGCAGCCCAGATAATAGCTTTAGGTGGGGAGACAATTACAGCGGTAAAAATTTATATTTCTAATGGATTAATGTTTCTCACAGTAATATAATCCTCATGAATTGTTTATTAAGCTATCAAAAATCATGAAATATATTACCTTTGGTTGAATAACTGCTTTTAAATGGGAATTTTTAAACGTAGATTCCGGACAATGGCCACTTGGCGCAACTCTCGCACTGAGACAGGCAGCAGAGACGCACGCAGCACGTCTGTCAACACAGACTGCGGGCAATTATGATTATTATATTTATAATATTTTAACATTTAAAATAGTCATTCTTTAATAAATCAACAATTATATATAATTTTGCGGTTGAAATCTGAAATGCGCTCTGTACGGAACACCGTTGGCCGCCTGTACGGAACACCGTTAGCGTCTGTGAGCATCTGAACCCAGGCGGAAGAGGGACTTAACCCCACTTTTCTGAAATACTATTGGTCCAAAAGACATCAATCAAAGAATAGATCCTCCGATAGGAATTTCCCCTGAGAATGAGCACTCACACAAGCTTGTATGTCTCTCAGCAACAGAGGAGTGGCCGTTGGCGTTCGGTGAAAGGTGAAAAGTGTACGGAACATGGTTAGTCTACGTTACCCAAAAATCATCAACATTTCTGTATATGAACACGGCTGTCACATCTTTACATCATCCAGTCATGTTTAATCATTAATATTGTAAAATGATGTCCGACACATTGGAAAGAATCTAATGAAAATAAAAGCAACATTCCCATTAGAAAATTTCACAGTAGATCTTTTTTTTGTATGGCAATCATTATTTACCATAAACAGAGGACTTTGTTGGGATATTTCATACAATCTTACCACAGTATCTCCAGTTTACAGTGAGGATCCTGCAGTAGATCAGAAAGCTGCTTGACTCCCGCATCTCCTACTTTATTCCCAGACAGACTCAGTTCTCTCAGGTGTGAGGGGTTTGATCTCAGAGCTGAAGTCAGAGCAGCACAACCTTCTTCTGTAACACCACAATCCCTCAACCTGTAGAGAACAATGAAACTCTTCAGTCTCTCAGTTCAGGAAACACTGATATATAAATGAGAAGGTAACCCGTTACAATAACAGTACATGAATAATCATGTAATACTACCTGAATTAATAGTTACTTCAACATGAACTCATGATTAGTGAAGATATGAACTAATGAACCAATGAAGAGCTATCCTTAACTACGACAGGAGTCATGAAGATTCATACATGAATAACAGAAGCATTAACTACATGTTAGTACATGTTTGATAATTAATGCATTACTTAACATATAAAGTAAACTAAATCAAACAGGCTCCGTAAGAATAAATAAGTACTCTGAATTTTAATTTAATTTAATTTAATACTGTCATAATTTAAAATGTAATATCCTCATCTGCAGCTTTGTGACAAATAATTTAAATGGCACATGATTATTTAGTCATTAATTTGTAGATCAGTCTAATCAAATGTGAAAAATTAGACTAATAACTACCGCTAATACATTTTATTTGATCTAAACCATTTTCTGATTTTTATTGTTCATTTAAGTTTAGTCACAGCGACTTTTCTTCCCGGAACTACAGTATGTAGGGCATTTTAATCTAATAAATGTTGACCGCTTTGGTAAACCAAATTAATAATTAAAAGACATGTTTGCATGTACAGTTGGTAGTTAATCAGAATGCCTATTACCGCTGTGGCAAAAAAAAAAAAAAGTCGCATTTTAAAGTCGGTCGTGAAATGACCGCCAGGTGTCGCAAATGGACATTTAGCAGAACAGCAGCAATTGCTGTATTTTGAAACGTAAGTGAGGCTAATGTCAATTTACAGTAAGGATGAAATACTACAACCAGTGGCGCTGGTGCTAAAAAGGGGTGCAAACAAACGGAACTAACAGGGCTGAATGTAGGCTAATTGTAGAATAACCATTTAACAATTATAATAATGTATCATTATTGCTTAAAGGTAGGGTAGGTCAGAATTGTCTAAAAAAACTTTTATTCAAATTTGTTTAAACCGTCTTTATATACCAATACATAATTAAAATGCAAGTACTCTGAAATAGAGAGTATAAAAACTGAGTGACTCTAGTGTATTTAATCTTCAATAAACACAGCTCATTAATTCCATTCACTCCCACTTAAAACGGGAGCGCGCGGTAGTCATGGCGACGGAGAGTGACAGTCGCGCAAGCCAATCACTTGTTTCGTCCCGGTAGGAATTAATGAGCTGTGTTTTTTGAAGATTAAATACACTATAGTCACTCCATTTTTATATTCTCTTTTTCAAAGTACTTACATTTGAATTATGTATGGGGAGAGCCGGGACGATTGAAATGCGGGACGGATGAAACATTGCGATTTTCTTGAAAACCACTCACGTCATGTACGTCATATTTCTTCAGCACGTATAACACGCAATGCCTACCAGACCCGCGGAAACATTTCTTCTTTACGTCATGCCGTTTTGGATTTAAAGCCGGAAAGCTGTTTTTGAGTGCAGTAAGTGAATTCTTTCGTGCGGTACTTTTTTTTGACTGACAAGTTGTATTTATTGTTTCATGTGCCATTGTAATGATAATACGGCAGGTGTATTAGTACTGTAAGACACCCTTAAGTGTGCAATATCAAAGTTTTTTAGTTTAAGGGAAAAACAGGTTTAACTGTCGGGATGCGCTGTCGGGACGGATGAAACAGCGCCTCCTGCCAGTTAAACCTGGTCATAGGAAAACCGCTGTTAAGGCTATTCAACTAGTAAACACTCGATATGACTCAAGGAAGAAGTGTAAGATAATTAATTGTAAACGGATTTGTCTGTCTTCGTCAAAATAGCCTATTAGAAAGATTACACAAAATGCGCATAGGCGTATCGCCTATGTTTAATGGGTGATAGAACAAAATGATTAAAACGAGCCTTTAAATTAAAATACATGACAAAATATGTTTGTAACAATATGTACACAAGTTACTTGTCAGGTGTTGTTCATAAAAACATGCATTAGATGAATAGTTGCCGTTTAAACTGTTATGTTTTATCCGTCCCACCCCTGTGTTCCCGCTCAGGTGGGACGATTGAAACAAAGCACAACTACCGATCAAAGTCAATTTTTACTTAAATCATTCTATATTTGTACCGAATAACACATGATACTAAGAGAACACATATGTGAGTTGTTGATCACACACACACAAAAAATATATCTGTAACCTTATCGTAGAAAATGACGTTTATCTGAAAAGTGTTTCAACTGTCCCGCCTCTCCCCTGGTATATAAAGACAGTTTAAGCCAATTTGAAAAAAAGTTCTTTAGACAATTCTTACCTACCCAACCTTTAACATGGAAAATTCAGCATTTAAAGCATGCCATAAGGCAGGTAAAAAAACATTTGTAAAAAAACAATATATGGTAAAATTTCATTATTTAATTATTTTTTCTATTTGAATTTAAGAAAAAAAACTTAAATTCACATCCTGGCCAATACTGTCCTACAAACAATGTTCATATGAAGGCTATGAAAACAAACATAGTGAATAACCAAATCACATTACATTCTAACATTGTAACATTACAATCTAAAAACAAAATATTGCTTTTTAAAGGGCATATTGCAGGTTAGAGTACCCAGTGCGCCAATGTATAGAACAATAATGTAGGAACTAGATTTAAATATAAACATATACTTATAAAACGCTATTTAGGCTTCTGGAGTCGTTTTTGTGAGAAAATTTTACTTCCGCATTTGAAAACCGCCAAACCGGAACTGACGTAGCATGGGGGAGAGCGGTCAAAGTAAACAATAGGAAAGCAATGGATCGCAATGACAGTTCGGACGCTGAGGAAATTGTAGCCTAAATGTTTACTCGTATGACAGACCTCAGTCATATAATTATGAGCCTGATATGAAGCCAAGAGACTCTAGACAGGCCAGGATTAGACAAAACAACGGTCAGAGGAGACGCATTGAGCTGTGGTGTGAGGAGAACAGGCCAGGAGTCGGGTCTCGATGAGAGAACAGTGTTAGCTTATAGATGTATTCACGTTAGCCGACGATATGTATAACAATATGCTCAGATCACAATATTGTAATTATATGTCAGGCAATAGCAAAGCTAGTATTTAGACCCTTACCTGCACGTGTATGTCAGCCATTAGGAGACAGTTTCCAGAGAAAGAGGGACATTATAAAGGTTTTGAATGGCCCCACTTGGTGATAATGAATAAAAAAATAATCACAATCACAACTTTCTTACTGTATAAAATTTTTATATGTAGAAACAGCCAACACAAACATTAAAATTCGGAGTACAGATTGAAAATGAACATTATAATATATTATAATAATAATAAGTGTCGGCTGCAGACTTGCAAGACATTACAAGTTTATGGAGGATACGTTAATGAATTAAATTAAGACAAGGCACATTTTGTAAAACAAATGTACAATAAGTGATCTCTGACGGATCCGTGAGCGTCATGTTTCCCACCGGTGGCCGACCCACATGCTGACGGCGGACCGGGCGACCCGATGAAGGAGCCGGGACAGTGTGCACATATCGCCGTCATCATATAACGTAACGTTAACTCATCATATCGCCGGGATTATAATCATGCAGTCTATAGTGAACGCTACACACTACCGCGTTTTTCAAAGCAGACGCAGAAGCGAAGTCCGTCTCTTACCCTGCACAAAACGCACACAAACACGGAAGAGCACCATCCTTTTTCTTGTTCGGAAACCTGTGGACTCGATGTTCTGACAGGCCATAATTCACAGTCATTTATCACGATAATTATTAATTGAAATACAATAACCACCGAAAACACACTGAATCACGACCGTTTCAACATAACAACAGCCTACTCTGCACTGAGCGAACGCAGCGCGCGGTAAACGACTCCCCCATTCTGACGTAATATGACGCGGTGGTGAAAAAAAAGCGCTTTTTCAACACGGTCAAGGAAACTGTCACGTTTTCTACTAAATTTGTGCCCTTATGTCTGGCAAAACAATTTTTAATCATGCATTTACTCTTCATATGGTATTTTCATACAAGGTTATATATTAATTCTGAAAAAAAAAAAAACCTGCAATATGCCCTTTAAAGTAGTTAAATTCACTAAACTTAAAATAAATAAAAACAAAACTGCTGCCATAAAAAAGGAATTCATTCTACATATATAATTTATGTTCACCAACAACAACAAATATTGAAAAACAAATATATTTAGCAATAATATATGTATATTTTAGTCAGAACTATAGCGCTGCTATTCTATTGCGCTCCGTCTGTGTGGCGCGCATGCACGCGGTGGAATCGTTCATGTACATGTAAGTTTAGCTTTCAGACTAATGTTGCTTCATGTTGCTTGATTTTCTAACATTTACAAATGGAGAATATGTCAGTGAAATGTAAGTTATACACTGAGAAATGTATTGGGTGTCACTACAGTTTAAAGAGTATTAATAGAGGTGTATTTGTTCCCACCAATCGCTGCACAAGTGAACGATACGTATGATGACGAAAGCACGTTAGTGCGAGCCCTCCCGGAACACATGGAGAATGCATCGCAGTGCCTGCAGTTCGAAAATAATAAATAATTTGTATGGAAGTCAGTGATGCGCGGGTCAACGTATAAACCACCCGCACCCGACCAACGTTTTCAACTAAACGGGCTGCAACTCGGCCCGCAAAAAAATAAAATTAAAAATTGTACCAGCCCATCGTAGCGTCATTGGGCCATAGACGTAGGAACTAGGCCCGACCGACCGCGACCCGAATATCATTACAAATATTTTTGGATGACTCGTAACCGCGGGTGACCGCAGGCATTACTGATGGAAGTCTATGGGAACACTCAGGGGGATTAATCTCGGCCAGAGTGAAATCGCCCCAAAAAGAGGCGGTGCTCCACAGACCGTGACTGGACGCTGATTGGACTATATCCAGCGGCAGAACAACAGTGACGGCTAGCGTAACTCTGTGGTTAATGTGAGGGATTGAACAAGTCCGTCCCTTTCACACTTTGGTGGTGCGTCGCACAATCGCCCTAATGAAGAAACCGCCCCTGACTACAACTGGTCATTTCCAATTAAGCCTACAACAAACATCAACAATCAAAACAAGAGCTGTACAATAATGACACAACCTAATATTTGGTGGTGTTGAAACTGCATGTTATAAAGTAATAATTGTATTATTAAATAAATAAAGAAAATGTGGTTAATGTTGTTTAAACAAAACGATCATATACAAGTTATAGTCTACAGTATTCACACACATATAGACTATTATTTGTACAACAGTAAACTATTATATATCTATGTTTGTAGGCTATAGGCCATAGCAAGTGTTATTAGCTTGGGGAAATACATCTAGTGAAATTACATCTTAAGTCCAACTCTAAATTTATAAGGAATTTATATCATTGATTTCATAGTAACACTTTACAATAAGGTTAATTTGTTTATTATTCATGTATTAACTAACATGAACTAACCAAGAGCAACACATTTGTTACTGTATTTGTTAATCTTAGATAATAATAATAATACAACTGTTAATTGTTTGTTCATGTTATGTCAGTCAGTGCATTAACTAATGTTAACAAATACAACTTTTGATTTTAATTATTTTTTAGTAAATACTGAAATTAATATTAACTAAGATTAATAAATGCTGTAGATTATTAGTTCATGTTAACAAATTGAACTAAAGAAAAGTGTTAAAGTGTCACTGATTTCATGATAGCTTGCACTATAATACATACTGTACATACAATTTACAACATCAATAAAACTAAACATGAATTAATAACCTTCTTGATTAGTAAATAATATTTATTGATATTATCATAATTTCCCTATTTTCGTTTGATGTGTAATGTATTCTAATAAGAGAAATAAAACAAGGATCAATATCGGCGTGGCGTTTTCAGGATGGAGATCAATCTGTGTTGTAAAAAGCAATATATAAATAAAGTGACTTGACTAAAGCTATTATTTGGGAACCGAGGCGATTCCTGAGAAACTGATTATTACACAACAGATTTCAGTAATGTTTATGGTGAAGCTGCTGATGTCAATAGTTTAAATTATGACAATAATAAATTGTTTACATTTATTTTAAAGTAAAACTATTTCTTATTCCTTCGTATGGATCCTGATTGGTTTAGTTTACCCCTATATGTTAATTAATGCATTAATTATCAATCATGTACTAACATGTAGTTAATGCTTCTGTTATTCATGTATGAATCCTTATGACTCCTGTCGTAGTTAAGGATAGCTCTACATTGGTTTATTATTAGTTCATATCTTCGCTAATCATGAGTTCATGTTGAAGTAACTATTAATTCAGGCATTATTACATGATTATTCATGTACTGTTATTGTAAAAGGTTACCTAATATATGTATGAATTTCTCATTTTACAGTATTGCTTTGGAAGAAAGCACATGCTAAACTCATAAATATGATCATGTTTTATCAGTGTAATGATTGTTGTCAGACTTACTGAACTGATCTGGATTCTTTAACCACAGGCAGCAGCTTCTGAAGAACTTCATCTGCTGTTTTATTGGCTCCAATAAACTGATTTAGCTCAAAAACATCCATCTTCTGCTCTGATGTCAGCAACACATAAACCAGAGCTGACCACTGTGAAGTGGAGAGTTTGGTTTTTCTTATTTTTCCAGATGTCAGATAACGTTGGATCTCCCGCATCAGAGAATCATCACCAAGTTCATTCAGACAGTGGAACAGATTGATGGATCTCTCTGGAGAGTGATTCTCCCTGATCTTCAGTTTGATGAGCTGAACTGTTTCCTTTTTGTTGTAGGAGCAGCTTCCAGTCTGTGTCAGTAGTTCTCGTAAGAGAGTCTGATTGGATTCCAATGAGAAACCCAGAAGGAAACGCAGGAAAAGGTCCAGATGTCCATTCTTACTCTGTAAAGCCTCATCCACAGCTCCCTGATGCAGACCTGGTAATGGATTAAATCTCTTCCAATATGCATTTATACAGTTGTTTGTAAAGTAAATGTGTGCATATAGAGCTGCTAGATGTTCCTGGATACTCAGATGAACAAAGCAGAAGACTTTCCCCTGATACAAGCCCAACTCCTCTCTGAAGATCTGAGTGCACAATCCTGAGTACACTGATGCTTCTGTCACATCAATGCCACACTCGCTCAGGTCTTCCTCATAGAAGATCAGGTTGCCTTTCACAAGCTGCTGGAAAGCCAGTTTCCCCAGTTTGAGAATCATGTCTTCATCTTTCACTCTCTTCTCATAGTCCTTCTCAAGTTTGATGTTGGTCTGAATGATCAGGAAGTGTGTGTACATCTGAGTGAGAGTCTTGGGAATCTCTCCTCTCTCGGCTTCACTCAACATCTCCTCTAGAACAGTGGCTGAGATCCAGCAGAACACGGGGATGTGGCACATGATGTGGAGGCTCCTCGAGGACTTCAGGTGTGAGATGATCCTGTCGGCCAGACTCTGATCACTGATTCTCTTCCTGAAGTAATCCTCCTTCTGTGTGTCACTGAAGCCTCGTACCTCTGTCACTCGATGGACACACTCCGCGGGGACGAGATCCGCTGCTGCTGGTCTGGAGGTGATCCAGATGAGAGAAGAGGGAAGCAGATTCCCCTCAATGAGGTTCATCAGCAGCTCGTCCACTGAGGCTGGTTCAGATATATCACACAGTTTCACTTCGCTCTTAAAGTTCAGAGACAGACGACACTCATCCAGACCATCAAAGATAAACAACACTTTATATTCATCTATGGATATTTCCATTTTTTTTGTTTCAGGGAAAAAGCGATGAAGAAGATCTGAAAGACTGAGTGTTTTGTCCTTCATCAAGTTGATCTCTCTGAAAGGAAGTGGAAATATGAGCTGGACGTCCTGATTCTCTGTCCCTTCAGCCCAGTCCACAATGAACTTCTGCACAGAGACTGTTTTCCCAATGCCAGCGACTCCCTTTGTCAGCACAGTTCTGATGGGTTTGTCTTGTCCAGGTAAAGGTCTAAAGATGTCACTGCATTTGATCGGTGTGTCCTCTGTTGCTGCTCTCCTGGATTGAGTCTCAATCTGTATCACCTCATGCTCATTATTGATCTCTCCACTTACACTCTCTGTGATGTAGAGCTCTGTGTAGATCTCATTCAGGAGTGTTGGGTTTCCCTGCTTTGCTGTTCCTTCATACAGACACTGAAACTTCTTCAGCAGATCTGATTTACATGTGCTTTGGGAAATAACAGATTACAACATGAATTATAGACATAGACGTAATAACCTAGAGTCCACACGTAATAACCTAGAGTACTGTCTAACACTTGATGGCTGCTCTGTTAAGTCTTCGTCGTCGGTTAGGAACCTGGGTGTGCTCTTTGATACCAATCTTTCATTTGAAAGTCATGTGTCTAGTATCTGTAAAACCGCTTTCTTCCATCTTAAAAATATATCTAAATTACGTCATATGCTCTCAATGAATAATGCAGAACAATTAGTTCATGCGTTTATGACCTCAAGGCTAGATTATTGTAATGCTCTACTGGGTGGTTGCCCTGCACGCTTAACAAACAAACTACAGCTAGTTCAAAACGCAGCAGCTCGAGTTCTTACTAGAACCAGGAAGTATGACCATATTAGCCCCGTTCTGTCAACACTGCATTGGCTGCCTATTAAACATCGTATAAATTTTAAAATATTGCTGATCACTTACAAAGCACTAAATGGTTTAGCTCCGCAGTACTTGAGCGAGCTCTTAACTTATTATAGTCCTTCACGTCTACTGCGATCTCAAAACTCTGGCCAGTTAATAATACCTAGAATATTTAAAATCGACTGCTGGCGGTAGATCCTTTTCCTACTTGGCACCAAAACTTTGGAACAGTCTTCCTACCATTGTCCGGGAAGCAGACACACTCTGTCAGTTCAAATCTAGACTAAAAACACATCTCTTCGGCCTAGCATACACATAACACATTATAGACTTATATAACTCAATGTTAGGCTGCATAGTTTAGAACAGCCGGGACCGGGAACACTTCCCGTAAATCCTGATGTACTTGGTACATCATAAGAAGGACGGCGTCTACGCTAATATTAGTCTCTCTGTCTATCCCGAGGTTTACTGCTGTCCACCGGAACCAGGCCGTATCCAGATCTGATGAAGGACCAGCGCCAGGACACGACGACGACGCCGCTGACCTGAAGTGTCAACCAGTCTCTCCTCCTCTCCACTCCGACTTCACCAAACCGGAACTGGACAAATACTCTGATTCATTCTGAACTTCATACACTGTTCACTCATTGGCCAGAGGAGAACTGGCCCCCGACTGAGCCTGGGTTCTCCCAAGGTTTTTTTCTCCATTCTGTCACCTGATGGAGTTTTGGTTCCTTGCCGCTGTTGCCTTACCTTCTGGCTTGCTTAGTTGGGGACATTTAATATTCAACAATATTATAGATCTGCCTAAAGGTGGACGATGATGAAATTGTTTTTTTTGTATTATTTTCATGTTATCACTGTGAAGCTGCTTTGATACAATCTGTATTGTAAAAAGCGCTATATAAATAAAGATGACTTGACTTGACATAGAATTAGTAATAAAATAAATTAACAATAGTCAATCAAATAATGACACAAGATCATGCAAATAACAGCGCTGTTGTTATGAAGATGAAGATGAGCACGGCTGTTATTTGGCCAGTTGCACAAGCTATTAGTGCTGTCTATGAGCATCGATATAGATTATGATTGAATTCTCAATTTTTACTTTGTTATTTAATTTGTAATCACTTCAGGTACATGTCAAATTAAAGGGAAAAAAATTAACTAATTCTACAAAATAAATGTATAAAAAATGATCCTCTCTAGTGTATAATGATAGATAACTTTCCTGGAGTAATTATAACATCACATTGTTCACAAGCTGTTTTATTGACATCTTCCCACTGATACATTTCAGTTTTACTGTATTCTTCAATATATATTCTAAAGTTAATTCATGTTCATGTTCATGTTCAAGATTTCAAATATATATTCAGAATGTTGGTGAGTCTCTCTAGACAGAAATGTTGTACCTCAGATCAGTTGATGTGTGTCTTCCTTTAAATGTCATTGGCTCCACTATAGACGCGTCACTCTTCATGGACACACAGCTGGACTCTGGTGATCTAGATCTCTCTCTGTGGAATCAACATTAATACAGCAGAGACATTAGAACAGACAGAAGAATTTATATGATAGATATTACATAGATAGATAGATAGATAGATAGATAGATAGATAGATAGATAGATAGATAGATAGATAGATAGATAGGTTTCTCTTTATCTATCTATCTATCTATCTATTTATCTATCTATCTATCTATCTATCTATCTATCTATCTATCTATCTATCTATACTTTATCTATCTATCTATCTATCTATCTATCTATCTATCTATCTATCTATCTATCTATCCTTTATCTATCTATAGAAAGAAATCTTTACATTGCCAAAGCATTCATAACACTATACAATATAAATAAATAATAAATAAAAATGTTAAATCTTCTAATATTGATATCAGTGTCTCTAAGCATATAGTTGGTAGCTCTGTCCTGGAGGCTCTTTTTGGTGACAGGACCTCACTCACACACACTTTCTCACACACACACACACACACACACTTTCTCTCACACACACCTGGCAGCCACTCTCTCTCTCTCACACACACACTCTCTCTCACACACACCTGGCAGCCACACTCTCTCAAACACTCTCTCTCTCACACACACTCTCTCACACACACACACACACACACACCAGGCATCCACTCTCTCTCTCACACACACACTCTCTCACACACACACACACTCTCTCTCACACACACACACTCTCTCTCACACACACCTGGCAGCCACTCTCTCTCAAACACTCTCTCTCTCACACACACTCTCTCTCACACACACACACACACACTCTCTCTTACACACACCAGGCATCCACTCTCTCTCTCACACACACTCTCTCACACACACCAGGCATCCACTCTCTCTCTCTCACACACACACTCTCTCTCACACACACTCTCTCTTACAAACACCAGGCATCCACTCTCTCTCTCACACACACTCTCTCACACACACCAGGCATCCACTCTCTCTCTCTCTCACACACACACTCTCTCTCACACACACCTGGCAGCCACTCTCTCTCTCTCACACACTCTCTCTCACAAACACCTGGCAGCCACTGTCTCTCTCTCACACACTCTCTCTCACACACACACTCTCTCACACACACACTCTCTCTCACACACACCAGGCATCCACTCTCTCACACACTCTCTCTCACACACACACTCTCTCTCACACACTCTCTCTCACACACACCTGGCAGCCACTCTCTCTCTCTCACACACTCTCTCTCACACACACCTGGCAGCCACTCTCTCTCTCTCACACACACCTGGCAGCCACTCTCTCAGACACACACACACACACACACACGGCAGGTCCTTGTAATTCAAATAGCTTAAAATAACATAAAAAACAATGTTTTATTAAAAATGTAAAAATGCAGAATGTTTCCTGTAATGGGCAGGGATTTGGGGAGGCATCATCTTGACTAGCAAATAATTTGCCTCAAGTTAATAGAATATGTATTTCTGGCCCTGAAATATTTTCTCCCTCAGTTGAGAGGCTGTCATGTCCTGTCCAGTGTCATGTCCAACTCAGCGGCAGTCTCTTACATAGATCACCAGGGAAGTCTGCGCTCACACAATCTGAACAGAATAGTGAGGCAGATTTTCTCTGGGCCCAGGAAAAGTTCCTGTCACTCAGGGCAGTGTACATTTCCAGAGCATCTGAATGTGGGAGCGGATTTACTGTCCGGACAGAAATTACCAATGGGGGAATGGAAACTCCACCCAGATGTAGTAAAACAGATCTGGACCAGATTTTATGAAGCGGAGGTAGACCTCTTTGCCTCCCAGCAGACAGCACAATGTCTCCTCTACTTCTCTCTGAGTCACCCAGCCCCCTGGGTCTGGATGCGATTGCGCACACATGGCCCAAAATGCGCCTGTATGCGTTTCCTCCAGTTTCTCTGCTGCCAGGAGTTCTAGCCAGAGTTCGCCAGCAAGGGTCTTGCCTCTTACTGATAGCGCCGCGTTGGCCGAACAGTGTATGGTTCTCTGAGATAATATCTCTCCTCAACGGCTCGCCGTGGGCAATTCCAGAGAGGAGGGATCTTCTGTCCCAGACGGAGGGCACGATATTCCATCCCAGGGCCGACCTGTGGAGCCTTCATGTTTGGCCCCTGATGGGTACCAACTGAGGGACACTGGGCTTTCGCCTGCCGTTATTGAGACCATTCTAAGTGCTAGGGCCTCCTCCAAGTCAAGTCACCTTTATTTATATAGCGCTTTTTACAATACAGATTGTATCAAAGCAGCTTCACAGTGATAACATGAAAATAAAAAAATAAAAATTTGCATCATCGTCCACCTTAAGGCAGATCTATAATATTGTTGAATATTAAATGTCCCCAACTAAGCAAGCCAGAAGGCAAGGCAACAGCGGCAAGGAACCAAAACTCCATCAGGGACAGAATGGAGAAAAAAACCTTGGGAGAACCCAGGCTCATTCGGGGGCCAGTTCTCCTCTGGCCAACGAGCGAACAGTGGATGATTATGATTCAGGAGCATTACAGGTCAGAAGTCAGAATGAATCAGAGTATTTCAGAGTATATTTCTCCACTAGAAAGAGTTATGCCAACAAATGGGGTGTTTTTGAAAGGTGGTGTGTCGTACATAATGCAGATCCGGTCAACTGCCAGATATCTTCAGTTCTGGATTTCCTGCAGGAAAAGTTATCAACAGGCACATTCCCCGCCACTCTCAAGGTTTATGTGGCCACTCTTTCGGCTTGCCATGCCTTGGTTGACGGGGTGCCACTCGGGAGACATCCTTTGCTCACGTCAGAACCAAGATCCCTTCATGGGACTTAGCAATAGTCCTCGAGGATCTGGTTGAGACCCCCTTTGAACCTCTAGAGTCAGCGTCTGATAAACTTCTGACCCTAAATATGTTTTTTCTTATGGCTATAATCTCTCTAAAAAGAATCGGGGTCATGCAGGCCCCAGGAATGGTGAAAGTGATTTTGCATCCTCATCCTGATTACCTGCCTAAGTACCATGCTCGGATGTACATCCGGTCACTCTAGAGGCCTTCTGCCCTCCACCGCTCACAACGCCGGAGCAGGAGAGATCTCACAGGCTGTGTCCAGTCCGTGCTCTTCAGGCCTACGTCCACCGCACTAGACAGTGGCGTAATTCAGAGCAACTATTAGTTTGTTATGGGGGCAGCAACAGGGGTGCTGCCGCCACTAAACAGACCATGTCACATTGGGTCAGGGATGCTATTGCTCTTGTCTATGAGGCGCGCGGCCAAGCTTCGCCAACAGGTCAAAGGGCTCACTCCACCAGAGGGGTCGCCTCCTCTGCTCCCCCTTGCAGTTTGTTTGTGATGCGGCAGGTATGTCCTCTCTGCACACATTCATAAGAGTTTATAGTTCATGCCACTCCGGGCTCTCACGTCCTTGAGTCGACATCGCAAGCTAATGTCTAGAGCTTTCCTGCGTTTCTTGTGAGCACACCTACACTATCTATCTATCTATCTATCTATCTATCTATCTATCTATCTATCTATCTATCTATCTATCTATCTATCTATCTATCTATCTATCTATCTATCTATCTATCTATCTATTTATGTATGTATGCATCCATCCATCCATCCATCCATCCATCCATGTTGTACCTCAGATCAGTTGATGTGTGTCTTCCCTTGAATTTTATTGGCTCCGTTATAGACGCTTCACTCTTCATGGACACACAGCTGGACTTTGGTGAGTTTGATCTCTCTCTGTGGAATTATCATTAATACAGCAGAGACATTAGAATAGAGATAAGTGAATAAAGAGAAGAATTCATATGATAGATATTACATAAAGAGAAACCCCACAAAGAGATTATCAATTATTTATCCATCCATCCATCTATCTATCTATCCTTTATTTATGTATGTATGCATCTATCTATCTATCTATCCATCCATCCATCCATCCATCCATCCGTTGTACCTCAGATCAGCTGATGTGTGTCTTCCTTTAAATTTTATTGGCTCCGTTATAGACGCGTCACTCTTCATGGACACACAGCTGGACTCTGGTGAGTTTGATCTCTCTCTGTGGAATCAACATTAATACAGCAGAGACATTAGAATAGAGACAATAGAAAAAAAGAGAGAAACCTATCTATCTATCTATCCTTTACATGTAATATATCTATCTGTCTATCCTTTAGTTCTCTATCTATCTATCTATCTATCTATCTATCTATCTATCTATCTATCTATCTATCTATCTATCTATCCTTTACATGTCATTTATCTATCTGTCTATCCTTTAGTTCTCTATCTATCTATCTATCTATCTATCTATCTATCTATCTATCTATCTATCTATCTATCTATCTATCTATCTATCCTTTACATGTAATTTATCTATCTGTCTATCCTTTAGTTCTCTATCTATCTATCTATCTATCTATCTATCTATCTATCTATCTATCTATCTATCTATCTATCTATCTATCTATCTATCCTTTACATGTAATTTATCTATCTGTCTATCCTTTAGTTCTCTATCTATCCATCCATCCATCCTTCCATCCATCCATCCATGTTGTACCTCAGATCAGTTGATGTGTGTCTTCCTTTAAATTTGATTGGCTCCGTTATAGACGCTTCACTCCTCATGGACACACAGCTGGACTCTGGTGAGTTTGATCTCTCTCTGTGGAATCAACATTAATAGAGCAGAGACATTAGAATAGAGATAAGTGAATAAAGAGAAGAATTTATATGATAGATATTACATAAAGAGAAACCCCACAAAGAGATGATCAATTATCTATCTATCCATCTATCTATCCGTCCGTCCGTCCGTCCGTCCGTCCGTCTGTCTGTCTATCTATCTGTCTATCCTTTATTTATGTATGTATGCATCTGTCACGGCTGTACTTTGTATTGTCTTTTCTGCCGCATGTGTGTGTGTGTGTATGTATGTGTATGCGCGTGTTTGTGCTTTCCCCCCTACAGGCGCGCTGCGGAGCTGAGCGGTAATCAGGTGGATTGAGTGCACCGGTGCACAGGTGTGCCTATCAATAAAAGCTTCCTGTTTGGCGTCCTCTGGGAGCGTTCCTTCTTGTCACACCGATCCCTGGCCAGGACCGACGTGTTGATCTGCGTTGCGGCGTAATTGTAGAGTTTGGAGATAGACTTTGTTGTGAGAAATGTGCCAATAAAGAGAGTATTGTAACCGCTGAAAATCGCTTCCTCCTCCTTCATTGTTGCTCCCTAGTAAGGCCGTAACAGAATCTATCTACCTATGTATCTATGCATCTATCTATCTATCTATGTATCTATCTATCTATCCATCCATCCGTCCATCTATCTATCTATCATCCATCCATCATCTGTTGTACCTCAGATCAGTTGATGTGTGTCTTCCCTTGAATTTTATTGGCTCCGTTATAGACGCTTCACTCTTCATGGACACACAGCTGGACTCTGGTGAGTTTGATCTCTCTCTGTGGAATCAACATTAATACAGCAGAGACATTAGAATAGAAATAAGAATTTATATGTTAGATATTACATAAAGAGAAACCTATCTATCTATCTATCTATCTATCTATCTATCTATCTTTTACATGTCATTTATCTATCTGTCTCCTTTAGTTCTCTATCTATCTATCTATCTATCGATTTATCCTTTATTTATGTATCCATCCATGTTGTACCTCAGATCAGTTGATGTGTGTCTTCCCTTGAATTTTATTGGCTCCGTTATAGACGCTTCACTCTTCATGGACACACAGCTGGACTCTGGTGAGTTTGATCTCTCTCTGTGGAATTATCATTAATACAGCAGAGACATGTATTATATAACATGTATATAAACCTAACGCAGATAATCTTGTCTAAGAGAAGCTTTAGAAATGTTGAAAAGTGTTCTTGACATTGCACAAGTTGAACAAGGATAATGTTACTCTGTGTACAGACACCCTCAGGATCATTACAAGTGCCCAGCTATGCGAGTGATTCCTTCAGAGTGAACACGTGTGAATCTGACTGCAGGAGATGTGAAAGATATGAATAAAAACAATGTTATATCAGCCAGCGCACAGACCTGTATTTACATCCTGTTTTCGGTCCAAGTCCAAAGTAGTCGATTGTCGAGTTCACGCGCATAGGTTTAGTTACCTGCGTGTGAACTCGACAATCGACTACTTTGGACTTGGACCGAAAACAGGATGTAAATACAGGTCTGTGCGCTGGCTGATATAACATTGTTTTTATTCATATCTTTCACATCTCCTGCAGTCAGATTCACACGTGTTCACTCTGAAGGAATCACTCAACATGGCTGGGCACTTGTATGACACATCAAGGATGATAAGAGAAATAAAAGCAGGTTTAAAACTGATCGGTTAAAACACCGATTTTTGTCGTTGTTCGCTGTATTGACAGCACTCCAAATTTACTAAAAAATGAGCTCAATGTTAAAATTGACCGGAGTTATCCTTTAACAACCCTGGCTAACACCCATACATCCTGATGTGTGATATACATAACATTAAGATCATATGAAGATTGAAGTACCTGCATCCCTGAGAAAAATCTCCATCTCTGAATGTGTGTGTGTCGTCCATGATTCATTCAGTCTTAATGGATCTTCTCGGTTACACTGATGAGTCAGAATTGAAATTTAATTTGCAATTTACTTGAAGTTTATGCTGTAACTTTTTCAAACTCGTTTACAAATAAATAAAAATCCCTATTAATTTGCACTTTTATGTTTCAATAACATAATTAAAATGAATTGAATATGAAAAATGGATGTCAGGTTTTTTTTTTGTAAATACAGATTTTTATAACATCCCCCAAGTAAATTTGATGGACAAAATAAATGCATGTCAATGTTTTGTATTTCTATCATTACAGCGCACTTTACCTGATGCTACACTGGTAGTTGTAAATTTACGGGTATTTATTTAGACAGAAATTATATAAATGATTTCAAAGTTTGAGACACTAAGCAAAAATTAAAAAGTTAAAGTAAAACAAGTTACAACAATATTTTGGGGTAATTCATGTAATGTAAACTATATCAAATTTAAGGTTAACTATTTTTTGCTGTTGTTGTTGTGGCTTTTATAATTTATATTTTCTCCAGTACCGATAATTAAACAGTGTAATTAAGAAAAGGGCACGTGTCCACCAAAGATAATTCAATATGATAATAATTTCAAGAAATTCATGTTTCATTAAGTACTTGATGTTTAGGTTTTTACAAAAATACTACAAAGCATTTCATACTATAGTTGAATGAGGAAGTGAGTCAAAAGCAGCTCACCTGACTAACGCTCACTCACCGTGAGTTACTGTAGTTTACCGCAGTTTCCCAACATCGCTTTGTTTCCCGTCTCAAACTGTATAATCCTGCAGAGGAACTAGAAATATTAAACACTTTGATGCTCGAGTTTTCTGACTTAAACGATCGTTTTATGCCCAGGTGTAAAATGGTGCACAGTAAAACTCTGAAAATACTTTCACTTCTGACAGCTAAAGTTGCCAAACCTGTTTGGTGAGAAGAATCGAGTTCATGTCATCTAGTTCATAAACAGCTCAGTTATGAGAGAGTATCTCAATAGTTTTGAACATTTAATGATTATGTGTTGGCAATTTAATAAAAATAAAGGCAGGTTTGAGGGTAGGCTGTTATTAATGTTTTTTTATCTCATGCATATTAAAGGTAGGATAGGTCAGAATTGTCTAAAAAAAACTTGTATTCAAATTTGTTTAAACTGTCTTTATATACCAATACATAATTAAAATGCAAGTACTCTGAAAAAGAGAGTATAAAACTGAGTGACTAGTGTATTTAATCTTCAATAAACACAGCTCATTAATTCCATTAATTCCATTCACCTAAAAACGGGTGCGCGACTGCGAGCACGTGGGCGGAGCCAGTAATAGCGGCGGTAGTCATGGCGACGGAGAGTGACAGTCGCGCAAGCCAATCACTTGTTTCGTCCCGGTAGGAATTAATGAGCAGTGTTTTTTGAAGATTAAATACACTATAGTCACATTTTCTTTCTTTTTTTTTTCTTTCGAGTTCTTTAGACAATTCTTACCTACCCAACCTTTAAAGTGTGTATGTCAGGTAAAAAATTTTTTTTAGATATATTAAATAAGGTTTAGATGTCTGAGTGAAAATGTAATTATCATTAAAATTATTACTGTAACTGCCCTACAATAAGCTTTATAGCCATTTCTGTCAAGATCATATTTTTAAAACGCAGCTGAGCTGTGACGTCATACAAGGGAGACGTGCCAACAAAGTTCTATTCAAGTATGGAGAGTTTTGAGTCTGAGGAGATGCAAAATCCCCCTCAAACCTATACGATGGCCCACAGCCATACAATTTTGAGCCTCCCAGGCGGGAGACTGATGAGGAGCCAAACAGAAATGTAAATAATTCATATCGAAGAAACATAAATATCTGGTGTGAAGAAGAACCAGTGGAGAGTTGGTCAGGTGTCTGGTAAGTATAGGCGTAACGGTATGTATTCGTATTGAACCGAAACGGTACGGGTGTCATGGTTCAGTGCATGAATATACACGGAGAATACACAGTATATAAAAAAAAAATTAAACTCGCGTGCAAATTAATTAATGCGGAACTACTGTTAGATACGCGGGTTATTTAGGGACACCTAATCTGTAGCTCCGCCTTAGCTCTGAAGCTCCGGCTATAATGAACAGGCTGCGATCAATGTCAATATTGCAATTCTGGAATATGTTGGTTGGTGTGTGTGTGTGTGTGTGTGTGTGTGTGTGTGTGTGTGTGTGTGTGTGTGTGTGTGTGTGTGTGTGTGTGTGTGTGAGAGAGAGGGAGAGGGAGAGAGAGAGAGAGGGGCGCGGGCGCGATCGACTGCTTTACTACAGTAGCATACACCGTAGGCACAGCATCAGCTGCCAGTCTCACTCCAGTTTTAAATCCCATTTTATAACTCATGAGATCTCCAACCGCGTAGTCCTTCTCAGTGAAATGGCCGCTGCACATGACCGAAGTCTTGGATACCGAAGCAGAACTGAAGTCAGCGCGTTTGGTCCGAACAAAGTTGACCCAGGCACGGAACACAGTGGACTCTGTGACCGGTTTTAACGGTGTTTTTGCACCCAGCACAAACGCAGTAATTCACCATCGTGAAAATACGCCTGCGTATACTAACGACCTAACTTAAATAACTAACTAAATAACTAACTAAATGTCCTAATCACTAATTCTCTCGCTCTATCACTCGTGCAATTATCAACACAGCTCAGCGAGCGGGGGAGACGTCTCCCTCATATGACGTCAAACGATTCGTTTGGAATGAGGAGCAGTTTTAAGGGAGGACTGAAAATAACGAACTTTTCATCTTATATTCTGCCTTTAGGAATCGAAAAACATACAAAACAATACATCAACTTGTCAAACGTGTATTTCCCCTCACTATTTTGTGTTAATCAATATTAAAAATTTAACCTGACATACACACTTTAAGTTATGCACAAAGAAGATCATAATATTTTGGATCTGTATCAAAAGTAGAGTATTTAACCATTTCAAGAAATGTTTTAATGAAAACAACATTACATTTAAAAAAAATGTCCAGAAAAAATTTAAGTAGTGTAACAGGTACAGAAAGTTTCCTGTTAAATGCATATATTGTTTATTAGAATTCACACATTCTAATGTGTTCACATACACCTGATATGACTTCCTAATTGAAGTGTGAGAGCTTTTCCCCTTTAATTGTGGTGATGACATCATGAGTCAATATAATTTCCTGTTCTGTCCCCTCTTCTTCTTCTTTGCATTGGTGATGCAGTGAAGAGGTGATGTTATTTTGGGCTCCTGATATTTTTTTTATCTTAATTTCAATTGTTACTTTTATGTGTAATGGCAGTTTTTTTGGTTTCATTGACTTATTTTATCTTTCATTGACTTTCAACGGCAACAACAGCAGACAAAAGAAACTACGTACTTTCCTATCTGACAATAACCTTGTTTTTCTTTTCAGAGCATGCAGGATTGGGAGACAGGGCAAAATGTGCCCAATGAAATAATGACTATGAATGAATTTGACTAACTATCCTGGCCTGGGTTATTATTGTGGCAGCATAACTTAAAAGTTTTTCTTTTGCAGAATGTCAGGATGGATTGCATCAAACAGAATTGATTCTGTTCCAAATGTATAAATATTGTTAACATGAGCAAAGTGGGTTGAGTGTTTTCAGGGACAAAAATGATTCTGAGTGCTATTAAGTGAGCAAGAAATGATCTGGCAATTATGTTTCAGGTTGCTGATTCCACAGGTCACATCAAAAGGGGTGACCGGCTAGACAAGCGGTCACTAACAAAAAAAAAATACTTCGGGTCTCCGTTCACAGGTGAAAGCAGCCAGGAAATGGTCCACTCCACAAACAAGGTTGAAAGGTTGGAGATTGTGACACATGAGTCAAGGCATCTCACCTTAAACTACACCAGCTGACATCAGCAACCCCACACGCCAACGCGAAGAATAAAGTGGGGGATCAAGGACGTGCTGGTAACGTACTCTCTCGCATACGAGGGAAAGACCATTGCAACGGCACGCAAAGTGTCAAAATGGTGAAGATGAACCTCCATGGGGCAACGAGATGATCAACACACCTCGAGGAGGATGTGGACCAACTGATGGTTTAAGAATATGTTTCGTGATGATTTTGATGATTTTATTTGATTAAACCAATATAGGGCTTAGTATTGATATACAGTAGATCTAATGTGCATATGTTTCCAGGAAGAGAAGATCTATTAATGAATGTAAATTATAGGGATTATTGTTGAAGCTTATTAAGTAGAACCACTGCCTGATTGAATTAAAAGTTAAAGGTAAAAGAACAAAATATGGTTAGGGAGATGGATATGGGGAAATGTTGAATGTGTAGGAGTTATGATTGTATGTGTTAGTCTGATAATTTTGTTATTTATGGGTGAATATGAGAAAACTGGAATGCCTGTTCAATTTGTGAAATGACAGTCTATCCGAATGATGATGATGATGATGAACAACAATATGTTTAATTGAGTTAAGATGTTTTTTCTTTTTCTTTCTGAGGACGATGATATGTAAAGAGGGTTGCAAAGCAGCAGTCATCCGTGTTGCGAGATGGCGTACAAGGACAGGGTTTGAAATGAGGGATTTTTATTTTACTTGTTATTCTTTGTATTTTTTATAGCTTGCTGAATCAACCAGGGGTGTTGAATTGATATGGGTTTCTTACTTTGCTATAACTATTTCTTGTTTATACTGGGGTGACTGAGGGTTCAATCTAGGTTGGGGGTGCGATGACAGTGCTCATCCATTCAGCCCGGCCCCAGATAAAGTCTTTACTTGCTTGCTAAATAATTACGGGGATTTCCCCCACAAAAACAGCCTTAAGCTTTGTTCTTCTAAATCCTTTCTTCACAGGTTCAAGGAGAGTGATCAGAGAAGAAGACTGATCAGTGATGTAATGACTTGAACTTGCATTATTATTAATACTATGTTTTATTAATCAGTGATCAGTGAATGATAAACAGGGGGAATTGTAATGCCAGTTTTTGAGGTTTCATTGACTTATTTTATCTTTCATTGACTTTCAGTATATTACAAAAGAATGTCATCTATTTTTACTATTTGCAGTATGGTGTGAGAACAGACCACTGTTCTCAGATTTATGTGTTTATGTACCTGGGGAGGTAGAAGCGGGAGACACTCCAGAAAACAGATGGACAAGGACCTCTGACCCTGGTGTCAGAAGGCCATTTGGTGCAGGGGGGCTTAGTGGGCCAACTAGTGACGAATCTAAACTAGCGATATGGCTCCTTTGTCTATGGAAAACTACTGGATGGAAAACTACTGGGAAGAAGGCCTTGAAACTAAGATAAAAGGTGGTTCAGTCTGCCCGAGGGTGAGTCACTCTTCTACACAGGGTAACAACTGTGTATTAGACTGCTCCTATTCTCGCAAGAATAAAAACTTCTCTTTTTATAATTTGACTCTGAGTGTCTCTTACACAGTGATGGTTGTTTAATGAATTTTTGCCACAACATATGTCTAAATTTTCACTCTAATTTATATATATATAATATCATTTTACCTATCTCTGTGGTTATTTTTGTCATTTCATCCTGTTAAAGTTATATTTTTGCATCTGGGCCTAAATGTGGAAACGAGAGCACATGTGATAAGTGTAGCCTACATCACTCAGGAAACCTGGAATGTAATCTGACTACTTCTAACCGCAGTAAACAACAGATGAACTGATGACGCATGTAATTATAGAAAATGTCAGTATTAAGGAAGAAAGAAGAAATAAAGACTAATGCGTAGCCTTGACTCTCAGGTCTTTACCAGAGTAGATCTTCAGTAAACTTACAAATTAAACCAAAAAACAATGTTATTGACAAATGAACCCTAACCATAATATTTGTAGTAAAACTGGCTATTCAAATGATAATCAATCCGCCAAAAAAACATGGTTAGCCTACTCCACTTTTACTATAATAAAAACCAAGGTTAATTTTGTAATAAAGTGCGTCACTGATTGCTTCACTGCTAAGAACTCTTCCTCCATTAACAGCTCAACACTAAACACTGTCCACTGCCTTTATATAGCGCTTTTACAGTATTGTTTCAAAGGATCTTTACGGTGATATCAGGAAAATAATGAAACAAAGTTTGTCTCGGCTGTATAGCAGATCTAGAAGAAAGGCATTGTCTGGTTTAAGTACGTTTTTGATTAATTCATTAATTTCCCTTGTAAAAAATCATTGGTTTTTGACTTACACGACACCGTTTTCAACTGAAAACTCCAACTGGACAGCTTTACACAACAATAATGAACAAATCTTACCTTAGTGTTCTTAGACGTGCGGTTCAATCCCTTGACTAAAAGCTGCTGATCCAGTTTACCGAACAGAAGAAACACTAGAGCTGTTCACTGACAGACACATGATCAAACATGCAGTTCAGTGTGACTCGGGCAGTGTAATGAGGAAAACCTGTTCTGTGGAAAAACCCTCAAACTACTGATGAACTAGACGATTCTGTGGAAGAGGGAGGATACAAAGACTTTTAGCAAGACAGAAGAAACATTTAGAAGGGTTTTTTTCATATTTTTGTACAACATTAACAGAAGGCATTTGTAATTTTTACAAGTTTTACAAATAAAACTGAGCTTACATACAATCACAACACATACATACCATTCCCAACAGTAAGTAAGTTGAAGACAAAGTAAAGAGAAAGAGAGAGAGGGGAAATTGCATATTTTCTATTTTTTTGTTGATGCAAATGCAATGTGACCCTCTGCCAGCAGGTGGCGCTGGTGTAACAGCAAAAATATGGAGTTATTACTGTATATAACACGTCATGTGCGCTTTTTAGAAATGCGACAAATCAAAATTATGATATAAGCACAAAACACATTGTCATAATTCAACAATAACGGAATATGTATAAATTTATTTGTTATGCTCGTAAAGTAAACTTTAAAACCTCTTAAAGTTATAATTCTTATATATTTATTATTCTTATACAATTTAAGACTTTTTATAAATTTGATACAACTGAATTTAAGATTAACCATAGAAGCTTTTTTTTTTTTTAATGTGTACAGCTAATTATAAATACTATAAACTAAAACCCACACCATAACCTTACAGAGGTTATTTGTATATTGAAAATTGTATTATTTGCATCATATTGTTTACATGCATTTGGCAAATGATTTAATCCGGAGCCACTTGCATTACATTGATTCAAGGCCATAATTCAAACCCATGATCCTGGTGTTTCTAATGCCACTGTAGAACTACAGGAACTTTTGAGCGCAAATTTGTCCTCAAAGTATAACTTAGTTACATATTTATTGGCTTTCTCTCAGGGACGTGCAGAGAGTTCCTCAGGGGCAGGGGCTCAAATGTAAAAAGGGGCATATATATATATAAAGCTGGATATATATGCTTTTATCACAGAAATAAAAAATATATTTTTTAAAGTATATTAAAATAGAAAACCGTTATTTAAAATTTTACTAATTTTTTTCTGTATTTTCGATCAAATAAATGCAGTCTTGAAGCGCATAAGGGACTTCTTTAGAAAAAAATAGTAATGTGTGTGTGCAAAAATGTTAAAATAATAGTCACCATTTCGTGTGTTGTTGTCAGCCTACACTTCACGTAATATGCCTGTAGGCCCACGGCTTCATTTAACAAACTATGATAGTTTCATAATGGTAAACGGTGTATCAATATCTAATACAAGTGACTTGAATACTATACTTACTATTAATGCTCCTTTTGTTGCTGGTTTTGTGCAGTGCTTGTAGTCAATTAACATTCATTAGTTCAACGACGACTCGACGAGATTCAGATCGCTTCAATGTAAATTCGTCTGTCCATGTAATTTTCAAACGATTTATTTATAAATTACCGGAAAATTACCGCTCCACTTCACATGTCCAATGAAATTTGAACTTCTTGTGCCAGATGACGATTGGTCGGTGTATTATACATGACAAACAGTGAATTAAGTAATATTTTAAAATATGTGTTATGTGGATTTTTAAAGGAGCATTGCGTAGCAGGTTCTGAAATTTCGAGTAACCCCAGATTGCAGTCTGGACGATGGGGCGGGGCGACACTTTGGGGCGGGGCTACACGTGTCGCTCCGCCCACCAATAATTTCATTGGTTTATAATACAGCAATCTTATTGGAGTAGGCATGAGCATGCGCATTCCTTTATGTACGAGTTTATGAATGATCTTCTACGCAGTTTGGCCGTAGGCTACTACCCATGGCGATTTCAGTAACGATCAATTAAATAATGTTTTTATTAACTTAGTAGGCTACGAGTTACAGTTAATACGACTTAATAAGTTAAATGAAGTTACTGTACAACAAACAATCCTTTCAAGGCAAACCGCCGTGTAATATAGCCCTGCTAAATCTGGGGAACGAATTCTTCATTCGTGGCCACGATAGCCTAGGTCTAGGCTATATCATTATCAAGTGAAGTCAAGTCAAAACATTTTGTATAGTGCTCAATTCACATCGTTTTATAGCAGTTTTTCAAAAAGTAATATAGGCCTATATAAGCTTTATATTGAGTCGTTTTAGAGCTGGGCGATATAAAGAAATATGTTGCTGATATAAATCATACGATGTTTTAGATTTAGCTAAATTATATTTATTAATTTACCCAGCAGATAAGTCAATGGCACTTTAAGTGAGCAATGATCATGACTGCATTAAATTACTAGCATTGCAAGGAGAGATCGCCTATTAAGCTGATAGTAATGTTTTCCGAATGTCATGCAGGGCTGCGTCATTTTACATAATTCATTTATGCTTAATTTTTCCATTAGGATTGGTGAATAAAATAAACTCGGGGTTTTACACTAGCCTACATAATGATAATTCACTGTATTTCAGTAAGACACAGTTCCGAAAGTGACAAATAAGACAATAATAGGCTACCAAATAATACAAGCCCTGGACATTGTTTTTTTTTGTTTTGTTTTTTTTACGTACAATGGGAATTTAAAAACCTGCAGTGCTGAAAAGTGGGAAAAAAAAATACTAAAACAGATATTAATATGTCGCTCTATAGCAAATATTATTTTTTATGTGCTCAATTTAAGTATAAATAAGTAACTATTTGAAGTAGGCTGTTAGGCTATAGGCAATGCCCAGATTTACAGCGGTGATTTTTTTAATAGTTAGGCTGCAGCTGTAGCCTTTGCCAGTGTTAATATTTGAACCTATTTTTAACAGGTAAACAACAAGGAAATATGAGTTTGCCATTAAACATTTTATTTGCACTTTGTGCCAAAAAATGCAAGCATTGGAGAACAAATCTCGTTTAAAAAAATCAACAAAAAACGGTCGCGCTTTAAATAAAAAAAAAATTAAATATAACATTTAAAATCAGCTGCTTGCGTTCGGGTTTGTCCGATGTATTTCCTTTAATACAGCGATTTATCATAATTTGCGTAAAATCCCGAGTTTGAGATGATCCACCGACCGACCTGATGGAAATATGAAAACAGCTGAGGTGCTGTCACCAAGCGTTCGTTTTTAAACAATAACTTTGTCTATTCTGTGTCTTAACAATAAAACATTAGCCAATAGATCCTAACTAAAATGACCATGGTAAACCGATAATATACGATTAGAGTTAGCATTTAATATTTCGTTAATATGGACAAATCATTCACAAAAATAGTACATAAAGAATGCGCATGCTCAGGCTTGAATCATCTGGGCCAATAAGATTGCTGTATAATAAGCCAATTAAATTGGAGGTGGGCGGAGCGACACGTGTAACCCCGCCCCAAAGTGTCGCCCCGCCCCATCGTCCAGACTGCACTCTGGGGTACTACGAAATTTCCAACCGTTTCTGACACCAGTGGCCGTTAGAGGAACTGCAGCCAGTCTCATGCTCGTTCTCGGTGCGCACGCTTGTACGAGCACGACCACATCAACCAGGGTTGCCGCAGCAACCAGCTGACGGCACATCGAGATTCACCAAACACTATGCTTGAGGTAAGAAAAGTTACAGTACTGTAAGGTTATTGTTTGACAGACCATATTTTAGTAAAATGTTGCCGTGCTACTTTATATTATCCGATGTTGACTCTTGTCTTTGCCCGACGCCGGTCACTCTCTCTTTTTGCCACAGTAGATTCTTTTTTTCTTCTTCTTTTTTTTTACTTACGAGGAGTGTCCGTGGGTGTCTGAATTGTGCTGGAGGCTGGTCGCTTCTTTCCATCCGCAGAGTCCATTTGAAAACACTACCGATTGCCGCTGCTTACAAATAATGGCTGCCGTGCCGTACGGATAAGCCCAAGTAGACGAGAACGCGCATGACGTCACATTTTGTGAATTTTCGCGCCGATTCGGGCTCGACTCCACCACACACAAAGTGAACTATCCCGTTAAAGTGTCATTAATATTAATCAAAGAACAAAGGTAAGAGAGTAAATTACTCACTCAGATCCGGCGCCAGGAGGATTATTATACCGGTAGCATATCATGAATGCACTCCGCTATCTTTAACACATCTCCGGCGAACGGCTTCTTCACGCATAAGAAAAACTCATCATGAAGTGCAGTGAAATTCAGAGACCTGTGGCGTTTCCTGATGGATCGAGGTTGTTCGTTAACTTCATTTTATATGTGCAATTCACACGAGCTCTAAGTGCATGCGAGAATGCTGCGAGTAGTCAAACTTTATTAATGAAATAGAAAATCAGAGGAAATAATTTCTGTAAGTTTTTTTTTTTTTAACCGGTCACACGGCTTTCATGGTTTTCAGTTACGTGACTGGTGCGGAGACCTGGAGTGTTATTTACATTTTTTATTTATTTTTATTAATATTTTGAAATGTATTTATTAGGGGTGTGACGAGACCCTTATCTCACGAGACAAGACAAAGACGAGATTGGGTTCACGAGAACGAGACGAGACGAGATTTTTGCACAATATTTGATAGAAATCCTCAATGACAAAATTCATGACTGGAAAAATAGTCTGCAGGTGCATTTTGAAATGTTGTAACTAAATCATCTTGTATATGAATGTTATTTCAGTTCTACTTTGAGTATGAATTATCAAAATACATTAAAATACAACAATATAGAAGCACTGTAAAGGTTTTACCACAAACTCCACTGACTGGCTTCTCTCAAGTATGATTTCACACGGGTCTCTTCAGACCTTACTGTACATTATGAGCTTCCAGAACTTCTGATTGAGGCTGTGTGTGACCTCCAAATGAAACTACTTTCCACAAATTGAAAATACAAATAAAAACAGACAGTAGCCTATAAAACAACAGTTTTTCTTATTAGTTCAAACGATAATTAAGTGCAAGTGCAACCATAATCAAAGTAGGCCAACTCTCTCTGTATTCAAAGTGCAAACAGAGACCAAAACAGAGACCAGAGAATAGGTTTGATATTGGGAGACGGGCTATTGTATGTATGCAGTCTAATTTGCGCGCATCGTGTTTTACTTTCATTTTCACTCCGTAGTGGCGGTGCTGAACGCGCGTTCTACAAGATAAGGGGCCATTCACACAGAATGCGTTTTTGCTTTGTAAAATGCGATACGCTGGCAGTGAAATGGGGGAGCTGATTTTAACTTGAGCGCCGCGTTTTTAGAATACTGTGTCATGCGCGAGACGCTTACATAGAAAAACAATGGAAAGTACCGCACTGGAATGGAAAACACGTTCTGTGTGAACCGCCCTATAAGACATCTCAGATCGACTCACTGATGCGCAACAAATCGTCCACCATCGTAACGCGATCAGTGAACTGATTCCTGCTGCACTGTCACAGTCTGTGTGCGAATGCAACTCGTGCTGGATGAGCAGAGGAGACGTTTACAATAGCAAAACAACAGTGGAGGCGGCCGGTGCCGCGGAGTACAACGTAATGCAATGTGAATGTAGCTATGGCATATTCTATGTTAATTATGGCGATATTGCGAGACAGCTTTTCACTCGACGAGAAATCTCGTCACACTTTAGTCTCGCGAGATCTCGTGGCACGAGATCTCGTCACACCCCTAGTATTTATTTATTTTACATCGCTCCTCCCACCTGATGAAACCATCTATGTATCTATCTATCTATAATCTATCTATGTATTTATATATGTAGGCCTATAATCTATCTATATATGTATCTATCTATTAATTAATCTAGCTGTCTATATATATTTATATGTATCTATTAATGTGTCACTGTATACTCTGTCTGTCTCTAGCCTATCAGTCAATGTGTTGTGTAAATTTAAATATAAGCCTAAATAGCCTATAACTAATCAAATCGCACTGTCACTATATAACCAAAAATCCGCTATCTCAAAATCAAACTCCTCTCACAAAAACCCACGAGGTCAATATGTGTTGATTTCACTTTGATACAGATGTGCGATCGTGTAGTCTGTTCCCGACCGTGTCAATCAAACGCTGATTCGGCGGATCACACCTGATGAAACACTCGTGAAACACTTCGAGGCTTCGTTTGGCCATAGTCTCGTGACATGGGTGTTTTGAATCACGCTTCGGATCAGTGTTTCGAAACATCTGCGCTTCGGGATCTCGAAAAGCTTCGGAACGACTGTTTCGCGTCAGCCATCCCTAATAAATAGGAGTAGTATTTTTTAACCGGTAAATGCGAGCGCAGGATGAACATGAACGCGCAAATACGAGTTATCAATCGCGCCACAAGAGTTTTAGGGTGTTGTATTCACACCTGCCTTGTTTGGTTCGATTGAATCGAACTCTAGTTCGTTTCCCCCCTTGGTGCGGACCTTTTGGGCAGGTGTGAATACAGCAATCGAACTCGGGTGCGGACCAAACAACCGAACCGAGACCCAGATGAAGAGGTGCTCTCGGTACGGTTCCAAACGAACTCTGGTACGGTTCGTTTACGATGTGAACATGAACCGACCCAATTGCAAGAAAGCACTGCGCCTTTGAGTTAACAGGCTTCCGTAGTCGGAGTTGCGTTATAATTGAATTAAAACTTTATACCTTATCCGTCTTCTGCGCAGTGCCACTGTCAGCATCCCATGGTAGCGCACATGAGAGCATGTTCTCTCCGCCGGAAGCGTCTTGCAGCACATCGCCGTCTTCTCAAAATCCGAATTATAACATCGTATAGATGACATTGTGTTATATGATACTCATTAGTTTCTTCATATTGCGTTTGTAGAGAATAACACAAAAACAGTAAAAGAACAAATATTGCAGTACGAAATATCTCATGCTGAGCCTTTTGTTTTTTTGCACTTCCTGATTTCCCTACTTGAGAATTCTTGTCCAATGAATGTACGACCTTAGCACACGTGTGGTTTTGTTTACAAATTTTGGTTCTCTTGCAAAAAGAGCAGTGTGAAAGCGAACCGTACCAAACAAACAAAAAAAATGTATTTGGTCCGGACCAAAGCAAGTGAACTATCGGACTTTCCTGGTGTGAATACACCCTTAAAAGCGTTTAAACTGCGACCGTTAAACCGTCAGACGCATAAACTCTCCCATCAGTCGCGAGTGTGTGTAGCTAAAGACAAACATGTATGCGCTACCTCAGGTAAAGGTATGGTGCGCACTCACTGCTTTCCTGGTGCTCGTGTTCTCGATGTCGCTGCGCAGGTCCCCGAGATCCTGAACGGTGACGAGCGCGTCGGAGCTGTCGTGCTGCACGCGGGGGTGAACGACATCAGGCAGCGGCAGACGGAGGTTCTGAAGAGGGACTACAGGAGCCTGATCGAGACGGTACGCAGAACATCGCCTGAAGCAAAGATCGTCGTGTCTGGACCGCTTCCCACGCACCGACAAGGACAAGAAAGGTTCAGTAGATTGTTTGCACTAAATTAATGATTAATGTCATGGTGTAATGAACAGAGACTGCTCTTTGTAAATAAGTGGAATCTGTTTTGGGAGCGACCTAGGCTCTACCGTGCTGATGGCCTGCACCCCAGCAGAATCGGAGCGGCTGTTCTGTCGGACAACATCTCCAAGACGTTACACACCATATGACTAGTAAGTCAAAGTCCAAATCACATTCTTTGCTGTCCCAAATTAATTTATATAAGTACCAGTGTAGAACACTATATAGAAACTGTGTCTATTCCTCGTTTAGTGAGGCCAAACAATAAATCTACTGTAGGATCTAAGAAAAATCTAATTGTGATTAAACCAGAAAATCTCAATATTAGTGAACAAAAACAATTTCTAAAGCTAGGTCTTCTAAACATTAGATCGCTTACACCTAAGGCGGTTATTGTAAATGAAATGGTCACTGATAATAGCTTCGATGTACTCTGCCTTACTGAAACCTGGCTTAAATCGAATGATTATTTCGGTCTTAATGAGTCCACTCCACCAGGATACGGTTATAAGCATGAGCCCCGTCTGATTGGTCGTGGCGGCGGTGTTGCAACAATCTATAGAGATATTCTTAATGTTACTCAGAAAACAGGTCACAGGTTTAATTCGTTTGAAGTACTTGTGCTAAATGCGGCGCTCTAGATGTAAGAAAGAAATCCCTATTATCTCTAGCCTTGGCTACTGTATATAAACCGCCAGGGCCTTACGCTGATTTCCTAAAAGAGTTTGCAGATTTTCTCTCAGATCTATTGGTCAATGTCGATAAGGCAATAATTGTGGGAGATTTCAACATACACGTTGATAACACAAATGATGCGTTAGGGGCTGCGTTTACAGATTTACTAAACTCCTTTGGGGTCAAGCAAAACGTTAGTGGTCCCACTCATCGTCTTAATCATACTCTAGATTTAATTATATCATATGGAACCGATCCAACCGATATAGATATTATACCGCAAAGTGATGATGTCACTGATCATTACATGGTAACTTGCATACTACGTACGGCTGAAATGTGTCATGTTGCGCCGCGTTATCGACCAGGCAGAACAATCCTTCCAACTACTATAGATAGATTCTTGAATAGCTTACCTGATCTATCTCCGCTCCTCAGTGAACCCAAACAAACAGATGAACTAGAGGAAATGACTAGCAGTATGAGCACCATTCTCTCTAGTACTTTAGAAACTGTTGCACCAATTAGATTAAAAAAGGTTAGAGATAAAACTAAAGCACCATGGTACAACAGTGCTACGCATGTTATCAAGAGAGAAACTCGTAACTTAGAGCGCAAATGGAAACAAACTAATTTAGAGGTCTTTAGAATCGCGTGGAAAGACAGTATGTCACGTTATAAAAAGGCTCTAAAAGCAGCCAGGGCTGAGCATCTCCGCAAACTAATAGAAAATAACCAAAACAATCCAAGGTTTTTATTTAACACTGTGGCTAGATTAACAAATAAACAGACATCACCTGAACAAAATATTCCGTTACATTTTAATAGTAATGATTTCATGAATTTCTTCACTGAGAAAATAGAAGCATCAGAAACACAATTGTAAATGTACAATATTTGACAGCGTCTTATGATTCAGCCTCAATTATCACCCCTCAAGAACAACTACAGCGCTTTACAACTATAGGACAGGAAGAGCTAAATAAACTTATCACTGCATCTAAACCAACAACATGTTTATTAGATCCAATACCCAGTAAACTACTGAAAGAAGTGTTACCTGTAGTGGAAGAGCCTCTTCTCAATATTATTAACTCGTCTCTATCTTTAGGACATGTTCCAAAAACATTCAAGCTGGCAGTTACAAAACCTCTTATTAAGAAACCACAATTAGATTCAAATAATCTAGCAAATTACAGACCCATTTCAAATCTTCCATTTATGTCTAAAATACTAGAAAAAGTTGTGTCCGCTCAACTGTGCTCTTTTTTGCAAGAAAACGATATCTATGAAAAGTTTCAGTCAGGATTCAGGCCACATCATAGCACAGAAACTGCGCTGGTTAAAATTACAAATTATTTACTTCTAGCTTCTGACCAAGGCTGTATCTCAATACTAGTTTTACTCGATCTTAGTGCTGCGTTCGACACTATAGATCATAAAATACTCTTAGATCGACCTCAAAATTACACTGGTGTTCAGGGACAGGCATTAAAGGAGAACTCCGGTCATTTTTAACATTGAGCTACATTTTTTGTAAATTTGGAGTGCTGTCAATACAGAGAACAACGACAAAAATCGGTGTTGCCTACACCGTGTTATCCTCTTTTTAAAATGTGCACCCTATTGACTTGAATGGGGTCTAATTTTAAACCTGCTTTTATTTCTCTTATCATCCTTGATGTGTCATACAAGTGCCCAGCCATGTTGAGTGATTCCTTCAGAGTGAACACGGTGAATCTGACTGCATTAGATGTGAAAGATATGAATAAAAATGATGTTAATTCAACAAGCGCACATACCTGTATTTACTTCCTGTTTTCGGTCGAAGTCCAAAGTAGTCGATTGTCGAGTTCACGCGCGTGATCATAGGTAACTAAACCTATGCGCGTGAACTCGACAAAGATAACGTCAGTAAATTATGGAGTGCCGCAGGGATCTGTATTAGGCCCTCTGCTATTCTCAATTTATATGTTGCCACTTGGTAATATTATAAGAAAACATGGAATAGATTTCCACTGTTATGCTGATGACACTCAATTATATATTTCATCACGACCAGATGATAACACTAAATTATCTAAAATGACAGAGTGTGTCAAAGATATAAAATATTGGATGACGTGTAATTTTCTTCTATTAAATTCAGATAAAACGGAGGTATTACTGATTGGTCCAAAAAACTGCCCACAAAACCTCTTACAATACAACCTTAATCTAGAAGGACGTCCTGTTACTTTATCCTCTACAGTAAAAGATCTGGGTGTTATACTAGACCGCAACTTGTCTTTTGAAAATCATATTTCAAATGTCACAAAAACAGCCTTTTTCCACCTTAGAAACATTGCTAAGCTACGTAACATGCTCTCAGTTTCTGATGCAGAAAAGTTAGTTCATGCATTCATGACCTCGAGACTAGATTACTGTAATGCTCTATTAGCTGGTTGTCCTGCATCCTCAATAAACAAGCTACAGTTAGTCCAAAATGCAGCCGCTAGAGTTCTTACTAGATCAAGAAAATATGATCATATAACACCAATTTTATCATCACTACACTGGTTACCTATTAAGTTCCGTATCAATTACAAAGTATTGTTACTGACCTATAAAGCCCTAAATGGTTTAGCTCCTGTGTATTTAAGAGATCTTCTATCGCCCTACAATCCATCGCGCTCTTTAAGATCGCTAAATTCAAGGCTTCTGGTCGTACCTAGGATAACTAAGTCCACTAAAGGAGGGAGGGCGTTTTCACATCTAGCTCCTAAACTCTGGAATAGCCTTCCTGATATTGTCCGAGGCTCAGACTCGCTCTCCCAGTTTAAAACTAGATTAAAGACGCATCTCTTTAGCCAAGCATTCACATAATGCATCTCATACCTTTTATACTACAGTTAAATCAGATCAAATGCATTCATATTATGAACAGCAGCTACGCTAATTATTTCCCATCTGCCTTCTTTTGTTGCGTCCCGAGATAACTCAAATAGAGTTCGTCAGCTCCAGTTATGTATCCAGCCTCTCATGGAGACTTCAGATGCCCCAACGCCTGTGAAGAGACGACTCGACGCCTGTGAAGAGATGACCCAACGCCGGCGATGTGTTATGGCCTAAATTTATACATGATTAACTAACTGTATTTTTGTATGTACATTTCTAAACTGCATTTTCTGTAAAGCTGCTTTGAAACAATATGTATTGTGAAAAGCGCTATACAAATAAATTTGAATTCATCACGTTGCATGGATTTCTTAAATGAAATAAGCAGAGATACGGAGTTCACAAGCAGGTTAACACACACACACTTCATCATTGCAAATAAAACATTTGACTCGACTGACAGAACTAGGAACTTACAGACACATGAAGTAAAGAGTATCTTAATTAAAATAGATCAGTACATCATACAAGACATTTTTAAGCTTTTACATTCACATATTGCATTCGTTCTGTTGCTCACACTCAAAAAGGAGGACAAAACACACTTAAAAGTATGAATTTAGCATTTCGTTAGCCTCATAGCATAATTGCCTAAGTCATTAACATTGAAATATGACTTATGCTATGAGGCTAACGATTTGTTAAATTGATGGCATTAATAAGTTCATAATTATATTATTGTTTGTTTTTGTCATATTATATCACTATTTTAGAGAACCTGTTTTGATTTCAATTGATACACAACAACCTGAGGTAACCTTATACATTTACAGTTATTTAAAACAAATACACTTTTATTTTGCCCGCAAAATCCATTCCGTGACGCCAGCGCTTCATACTTGCTCTATGTAGTCTAAATAAAAGTAGCAAAAACCCATTTATTTTGTATCTCAATTTAAAGTTAATGAAAGTTTCTCAGTAACATAATTCAGATGTCGTTTTTTGTTTGTGTCCAGTCTCGTTGTGTTCGTCTTCTGGTTTGTATTTCCACAGCATGAAGGTAAGATCTTACAGATTTATGAATGAACCGCTCGTTTTGAAAATCTACCTGGTAAACTGAAATTCACTTCAAACATTACAAATGATAAGTTTAATTAGCTCTACAATAAGTAAATCCAGTCCACCAGCTAATTACTCTTCGACAGCTATGCCATAGAAATATACAGAGCTACCACAAAAACGGAAGTTCAAAGACAACAATCTAAAGATGGCGGCTTATTGTTATTCGTAATGATCTCCGTCCGTTCCGGTTAGGTTTACAAATTCGAGGGACACTCGTGAGTATCTTCCCAATTAGAACAATTTTAGAGTGCCTTGTGTTCCCTCTAAAGGGCAAACAAACTCAAGTAGAAATATTTGAACATGTCCTCACGAAATGTCTAAAAAAAAATTTTTTTTCAAAGGCGTTTATGCAGGTTTATGTTTTACTTAATTATTTGAAACTAGCATAATGCCTAATCTTAACCGTACATGTTAATTATTTTTCACATTTGATTATTTTTCCGTGATAACATCAGTAATTGACCGTTCGCAAAACCCCGCCCTCGAACGGTTCTCGTCCAATCCTAGCTCAGCAACTGTAACTAAGAAGAAGGACCTCCGTCAAACATTCCGATTTCAGCAAGATAGTGCAATGAAGCGCCTATGGCAGTGAGGTCTGCATAGGCTTAAAACTTGCTGTATTTTATGATTGCTTGCAACTATTATTTAAAAAATAGGCTACATGTACAAACACCGTTTCACTGCGGCACTGCGGCCCCTCATCAGTCAGCAGACAAGAGGAAAAAAAGAGAAAAAGCACGGACTTACTAATTACGAAACTTTGATGTGGTTGAACAGGTACACAGTCACAAATTCCTCTGGAACTCAAACATTAAACTTCAAAACAAAGTTCGCGCAGTTGCACAACTATTCACACAAATATATCCTTCTCAGTAGTTTGAGTTATGAATGAAGAGAACAGAATCGAGAGTTGATGGTTTCAGCGCGTCCTCTGATTGCAGTGTTGTGACTGAAATAGCGCGCGCGGGAGCACATGCGCAAAACAGTTTTGTAAAATGATATATGATAAAATAAAAATGATTAATATATAATTTTACAAAACTGTTTTGTGCATGTGCTCCTGTGCGCTATTCTGTCTATATTTCTGTTGTGCACTGGAGGATATGTCTGCTGCATTACTCCAAAACCAATCACTTAATGTATGGATCTCAACCCAGCCATTGCTATGGTTCTCAATTGTTTGACGGGCGTAGTAACAATAACTAAGGGGCGTGGCTTTTGCGAACGGTCAATTATCAGGTAATTTCTGAGGTGAGTTGAGGTCCAGTCAGTGACGTTGAACGTGCAGTACCGCATTTAACCACACTCACATCAACCGAGTTAAAGTGTGTGTAAAAAGCTTAATTTCTGCTGCGTTATTTTCTGAATCTGGTGTCTGAACTCAAGCAGAAATACTTTAACGATAAATAGTGAATGTTTCGTGATTAACAGCGACTAATAACGGAGATAAACAGTCTTTATTGTGCTTTGACTCTGTGCTCGTGTTTGATTGGCCGATGGACTCTGTGCTCGTGTTTGATTGGACAATGTACTCTGTGCTCGTGTTTGATTGGCCGATGGTAAACTCTAACGGATGAAGAAGAATCCGCGTGTTTTGAGGAGTTTTCCATCTTGTTGTGTGTGAGAATCTCCGCGTTTCTCTCAGTCTCCGAGCGGGACATGATCTCTCGAGTGTGTGTGTGTAGTTGGACGTGTTTCTCCAGATATCAGCCCGTGTGACCGTCATTGAGATGTGTGTCGCGCTGAGTTACTACTTTAGCTCGAACCCTTTCTCGGTATCGCTTCTCGGCCTTTTGGCTAAGATCAAGTGTAGTATCTGTTCTTATCAGTTTAATATCTGATACGTCCCCTACCCGGGGACCATATATTAAATTGATTTTTGGATCAGGGAGATGGAATAGGGGCTTGCTCCGTCCACTCCACGCATCGACCTGGTATTGCAGTACCTCCAGGAACGGTGCACCCCTTCATGGGGAATAATGCTGGTTAAAGAGAGAATTGAAATATTTATAGAAGTTATAACATATCTTCATAATTTATTAAATTGTATAAGGTTAATGTTTTACACAATAGTATAATACAAAACTATAATTTGAAATGGAAATGCTTAATAAAATATACCTATAAACATCACATATCTTAAGATGGCGCCGCACATTTTGCTCTCTGTTTGTTTTGGTCTTTTTGTTGTTTTGTTTGTTTAGGAAATCTTGCGACGGTCTCATTGGAGGTATTTGTTTTATGAAGGTATTTGAGCGCTTGGTCTGCAGATATCTAGCGCATATCACACTGGATTGTCATCAGTTTGCCTATAGGGCAAATAGGTGTAGATGATGCAGTGTCATTGAGCGTTCATTTTATTCTCCAACATCTTGAGTCAAAAAACACATATGCTCGTGTCCTGTTCCTTGATTTTTGTTCAGCCTTCAACACCATTATCCCTATCAGGCTGCGCTGGGTTCACACCGGACGCGGAAGCGGCGCGGAACAGAAAATCACGCGCGGTCCAGTAGTAGTGTAGATGTCCCTGTACTTCTCCACTTTAACGATTAATTTGACATCATCCATTTTCACTTATCAACTCCTGCCTGCCTCTCTCTCTCTCTCGCTGTTTCCCTGTTTGTGTGTTCTCGCGGTATTTTAATTTGAAAATTGACGCGGATCACTCGCGGCTCGCGCAAAAAATAGACCAGACGCCGAAACTGGCGCTTCTGCGTCCGGTGTGAACCCAGCGTAAAGGCCTTTTTATGCTTCTGCGTCAACTCCACGGCGTAGCTACGGCGTCACTCCTACGGCGTCGTGGCCGTTTTATGGTTCTGCGTCGGGTTGTGTTGCATCGCGGTGCATTTCACCGCGAGAACGCTAGGAGGGTGGGGGTGTGACCAATCACAGCCCTTATGGTCTGCGTCGCCTCGACACGTAGTTACAATTTTTTGGAGGTGCACGTCGAGCTACGGCGGAGGGGTTCGCGTCGACGCAGAAGGGTCTGCGGGGGTACGCCGTCGATATGACGCAGAAGCATAAAAAGGCCTTTACTCTCTTTTAGCGATGGGTGTCGATTCTGTACTCTGTAAATGGACTTTGAACTTCTTATCCTGCAGGAAACAATTTGTTAAAATTAATAACCATGTGTCACCAACGAGGATTCTTAATACCGGCGCCCCACAAGGGTGTCCTGTCCCCGCTTTTATTCTCACTTTACACTAATAACTGCACATCCAATCAAACATCAGTCAAACTGTTACAATTTGCAGACGATACCACCATATCAGGCCTTATCTCTGATGGTGATGAGACTGGCTATCGGGCAGAGGTTGAGCGGCTGGTGAAGTGGTGCGAGACCAATAACTTAATCCTCAATACAACTAAAACAAAATAAATGATTGTAGATTTAAGAAGGAAGACTGTTCAACACCTCTCCCTCTCCATCAATGACCAGGTTGTCGAGAGGGTCTCGTCCTTCCGTTTCTTGGCCACCACCGTTCACCAGTCGCTCTCATGGGACCTGAACATCAGTCTCATCGTAAACAAAGCCCATCACAGACTTTATTTCCTCCGTCAGTTACAGAAATTCGGGGTCAGCCAAAAATGCATGACTCACTTCTACCGAGCCGCCATAGAAGGCGTGCTAACATTCTCTATCCTGTCCTGGTATGGTAATGCAACCAGTCAAGGCAAGCAACAGCTTGAGAAAGTAGTGAGCAGAGCATCTAAGATCATTGGCTGTAGTATGTCCTCTATATATAGCTTCACATTTCAACACTAGAATCATTAAGAAGGCAAGAAACATCACCACTGACTCCTCCCAGTCCCACCCAGCAATCCCACTATCTGCCACCAGGCAAGAGGTATAGAAGCGTTACCAGCAGAACATCACGCTTCAGAGACAGGCTATCCTCAGGCCATACGTCACCTACACATGCTCTGAGGCTAGGACACTGAATGCTTTTTATCAGTTTACTTCCAGTATGTTTTTTTGAGGTTCTGTTCATTCAACCACCCTTCATCTGGTCATTCTGCTAACTCATCTTATGTGCAATATGAGGCTGTTATGTCCGTGTTGAAATGGCTAATAATAAACTTGAAAACTTGAAACTTGAAAACTTGAAACTTATAGAATATTTAAAAAGCAAATCCACTTTTTTCTTTCATGGTGTGACATTAGAGACTTCTTTTTTATCATGCTGTATAAATAGACAATATTCTGAATAACATTGACTTCGAATATTCAATGTTATTGAATATAACCATCCGTACAAATGTTCAAACAGAGCTTAAATGTTGACATGTTATGCGTCAACTAAAAATATTCTTTTGAATCAAATTCAAGAACAAAAGTGATTTAAAAAACATATTACATGCAAGTAAAAGTGTTTACTTTAATGTTTCAAATAACTTTAGTTAAAATAAAATGTCAAAATATGCGTGAAATAATGTTCCAAAATGCAAAATTGTCATTCGTTGTAATGATCCGCACTTTGATTTTGCCGCTACATCTTGAAAGTGCCCCATTGTGCTGTTTTACAGGTTTCTCTTACAACATGTTTACGAGCATGCTGTGGTGTGACCTCATTGCTCGCCGCCTCTAAAGCCACTGGTGTGAGAAGAGGAGGAGCTCCAGAGTCGCGAGCGGAGACACTCTCTGGGGTTCTTGCCGAGAAACCTGACCCACGTACCTCCTCCCCCTTCACATCTGTCACAATCATTTTAATTATACTTCACCTTTGCAGTTTAAATAAACCATATATATCACACAAATATAAACAGGGTATCTTGCTTTATTATTATTTATTATGAATTTCTTAAATAACCAAACTTTAACAACATAAGGGCAGATCCTTTGAGCGCTGCTGATGACGCTGTGAAGTGACGCTCGAGTGATCAAGAATATTCCATTATACATGTGATTGGTCTTCTCTGCTCTGATTGGCCAGATGGCCCAGTCTGTTGTGATTGGTCTTCTCTGCTCTGATTGGTCAGATGTAGGGATGGCGAAAACTAAAAAAATTCTTCACAGACCACCGAGCCTCATTAGCCGGTTGAAACCGGTTAACCAATTAGTTTAAAATATGCTACGCTATTTGAAATAACAGCCATTTCGAGCCGTGCCTGCAATTTCGCAATCTTCTCTGCCGCTCTGAATAGGCCTATATATATACTTTTTTTTTTTTTTTTTACTTTTCAGTATAAATTTCATGTAGGCTAGTTTAAGTGTTTAACTCCATTAATGAGAATGAGATTAATCTATGTTTATATCAGAAGTAAAACATAGTTTAAATCATTCTTTTATTTAAACTGTTATGGTGAACATGCACAGTATTTATGATTGGGACTCATGATGAAGATTTACGGTTTTACTTCATCTGCCGTTAGGCTATGCGTCAGTTTCACTAAACGGTCCAACGCGCTCGCTGGCGCGAACATTTAAGGTATGCATATTTGCTTCAAGTGATAGGCTTGGTGAGTGAAATTATATTTGTATTATCTTTCTGTATATGTCTAATTTTCTTTAGATTTTCTGTCTAAAAGTGACCAAAAAGACATTTAACTCCAGCTCACCATCGGTGTCGCCAAACTGCTCCATCTCCAAAACGTTCGTACGCATGGGTCAGAGTTTGCACAGGTGCGCACATTTTCCCGTCAAGTTTGTTTTTATAAATCACAACTTATGCGTTGGAAGTGGCGTACGCCTCTTTCAGGGCCTGTTTTGTGCGTACGCAACGGTTATAAATGAGGCCCCTGGCCTTTTGAAGGATGCAGCCTCTGAATCGGGACACAGCGGCTGCGTCCGAAATCACATGCTCTCTTGAGTAGGTACTTATTTTGAATAATTAATTCATGACAACTAAAAAAAAGTATGTTCTATATAGTATGAATGTAATCTGGATACAGTACATTCGCCATGTTGCCCTTATCAAGTGACCCACCAGTTGTCCCTTCACTGCCATTCACAAGTCCTCTCCCGTGGCCTCATGGGATAGTAGTGTCCATCATATACGCACTTCAGAATCCCGCTGGAAGAAGTGTGTCGGCTGGGTACTTTTGACACCGTACTGAGAATTCTGACATACTACTTTTGTCAATTTCAGTCTTGATTCACCGTCAGTTCACATGTATAGCCTACTGTACATATAAGGGAAATATGTTGTTGAATGCAGTTTGCCTTTTTAGCACTATTTTACTTTTCTTGGGTTAAATTCAGTATTTTCTTGCTTTCGTTAATATTCACTTGTGTGTGCTTATAAGAGTATCATTAAAATATAATAGGATACAAGTTATTAACTTTTTTAAATATATCATTTGAAAAATCTAGTGTTTGATCGTGTCTAAATATTTATTCAAATGCAAAACCTAAACATAAGTAAGCAGTTATGACCTGCAATACTCATGAGCAACTAGACTAGTAGATACATGTATATTATTTATTAAAGAGCCAAACTGGGTCTCGTGGGTAAACCATGGCATTACAAATGAAAAATAATATTTTTCTGGCCACAAAATGACTCTTAATTTGCCTCTTTGCATTGGAATTTAAAACCCTTTTCTCCATTTTAACCTTAAATACTTCTCTAATTGTAATATATATATATATATAAAAATTAAATAAAAATTATGGTGTCATTAATGAACCATAATTGTTGCGCAAATAGTTTTTAATACCAAAAGATCTCCTCAAAATATTAAATAAAAATTATTGAACTAAAATATAGAACATTTATTTAATTAAAAATGTTTTAATGTGTATGGTCACATTTGACCACCGATGAGTATGAGTGTGACCAATAAGTAAGGAATACAGAAAAACATTAATGTTGTCTCTCCATCACTCTCCCAGAATAAAATGATACTGTAAATGTCTTCGACGTAATAATCAATGCACACTATGCTGCAATGTTAACCAAAAATGCCAGTGCCCGGTTGCATAAAGCACCTTAAGTTTTTCCCTTAAGTATGACACTTAAGGGGCGATTTCCCCTTACCTAAGAGAATAACTTAAGGGTGTTGCATATAATCTCTTAAACGATTCTCTTAGGTAAGGGAAACATTTAAGTGTTTCACGACAGCGATCCTGGATTCACGTTATAAAAGTCTGTTGTTGCCATAGATACGCAAAACACTAACACAAGCGGGAAATAGCCGGAAATAGCCCCCGCAACCCGGTGAACCACTCTGCTGACAGACGATTTATGAACGTGGAAAACATCTCCCACTATCGTCTGAAAACTCCCAGTTGCAAAAAAACGCAGTGCTATAAGCAGTTGTAACACCGCAGGTAAAGAGTGGTTGCGATGTGTGACACGGTCAAGGGCGCCGTACTAGTTTGTTAGTGATGTCAAATATTGCGCGTCGATCAAAACGGTATTCATGCAACAATAGGGTTCTCCCTATCCCTAAAAATTATTCTTGGCACATAATTATCTTCAGCTCATTCCATAAATTCAGCCATGTCGTCTTATTTTTTGTCCGCGTTACTCTTAAGGTTACGATTTCCAAACCTTAAGTTATACTTAGGGAAATTACCGTTAAGGGGTTTTATGCAACACTTAACGCTTTTTAAGGGATTACTTAAGTGAAAAAACAGCATTTAAGGGAAATTCTAAGTGTTTATGACGTTTCACTTAAAAAAACCGTTAAGTAACACTTAAGGGTATTTTTCTGCAACACCCTTAGGTTTAAGGGAAACATAAGGGCAAACTTAAGGGAAAATTTCACTTAAGGTGCTTTATGCAACCGGGCACAGAGCCTGAAAGTGTGTCTCACGGCAAATGCATGAGTTGGCAACCCTGAACTAACCATAGTGTGAACCCAAGTCCTTATGCCTTAGTTGAAGTGGCAACATGTTCTTAACACATTAAATGAGTTAAACACTTAACACATTTAACTCTGCAATCAAGATAACAAGTCTTCGCCTTCTCAGCTATAAATAAAAGTAAGATAATGGCTTAAGTCGTCCTCGGTAACTACAGCAACACACACACACTCTGTGGTTTATTTGAGCGTTGCAAGGAGGGTTGTGCTACCCAGAGAGAGCTATGCAGTTTTGCATTAGTATTTCCATTGATCTCAATAGCAGTTTTTCAGATAGGACAGACACCCACAAATAATAGCTCTCCAGTAAAAGCAAACTTTACTTTAATGACAAGAGCAACGAGGATAATTCAGTAGGCCTTCATATGCACAAAACAAATGTGTGTAAATCATTTATTTATAATGTCGAACCGACAAATTGCATTGAAAAGAATGGTTTAATCTTACATCTTTGTTTTGCTAAAATGTTCCCTTCATTGCAGTTTGCTTTGTATAAAAACTTTATATAAGACTGACATGGGGCTGCTTGATTATGGCATAAATCATAATCATGATTATTTAGGTCAATATTGTATTATTTAACATGATTATGAAATAAAGTAATTTATTTAACAAAAAAAATAACAAAAAAATAGCAAACAATAGTGCAAATATAACAGAAAAATTATACAAATGAAACAAACAGTGCTTTAAGTTTTTTCATTCAACTCTGTAAGTATTCAGCTACCTTGACCAGATATTGAATAATCAAATGTAAAATATAAACAGCATAGTCTCCACTGTAAAGCACGTCACGTTACATGGTTTTACTGATTCGCGTGTTAAGTCGGGGCTTTTAAGGAGTGAAAACGCACCGCTGTAAAGAAAAGGAACGGAATGGGGCACAATTATCATTTTATCTCGATTATCGCATTTTCATAATAGTTGGAAGCCGAAATCGATTAATTGCACCGCCTTACTATAGCCGCGTTTCCACCGCAGAAACTATCTCCAAGAACTCTGGACTTTGGGCTGGTACTCAGTGTGTTTGACCGCAGGAACCAGGGTCTAAATAAAGTAAATTTCTCCGGGTAAAAATGTCCCCTTCAGAAAGTCTCTGCTTACGAGCTAATACTTTATCAAAGTTCAGGAACTTTCGGGGGTGGGACTTGGGCGTTGAACATGCTGATTAGTTGAGTTTATGATTTGATTGGTTGATTTTGATTGGTTGACTCTACGCAGCATTTCATTTCAACCACCATTTTGAAAAAATGTGTTGTGGTGAGAGCAGTGGTACATCCCCGGACTAATGTGCCTAATCTTCACGGTACTTTATGGCGCTTTTGCACAACACAGTACCAGCTCGGCCCGCCTTGACTCGACTCGCCTTTGTTTGGTTTTCCACTGTGTAAAAGTTGTACCGGTACCTGCTTCCAGGTACTTTTTTTCGTATCGCCTCCGACGAGGTTCTGAGCGAGCCGAGACGAGCTGAGGCGATACTAAAATGTGACGTGAAAACACGGCAGACTGCTGATTGGTCAGAGAGAATCGTCACTATTCACACACTAGCCAGACGGAGTATCCTGAATAACCCCGACATTTTTAAATAGTTTGGCCAGAGATTGCGTGATATACCCATTACTAATATTATGTAAAACAGCATACACTCGATTTCCTCCATTGTCCTGTGTGTGTGGGTAGTGGGTGTGTGTCGCGTCGCTATGATGACCAGGTACTATTGTAGAGGTACGATCTGCAATGGAAAACGGAGCGAAAAGCCGAGTTGAGCTGGTACTGGTAATGGAAAAGCGCCATTAGACCGCAGTGGAGCATGCAATGGGGCTGGGGGGGGGGAAGTTCCTGGGACAAATTGTTCTGGGTAATTTTGGTGGAAACGCAGTTTATGACATTAATGTTTCTTGCTAAATTATGCTGGTCAAGAAATCAAGAATTAATTGTCAGAAAGAGAACTCGAAATCAATCAAGCATCTGTTTTCTTTATTTTAACTTTTTTTAAAACTTTTTTATAGTGTATCCCTCACAGCCAAGTTCTCGTCCATAACGAAAAAGGGCATCTGCTATGACTGAGTCTATTGATAACATCAGTTGTCAACCCCAGTACCAGCTGTTGAGATCATTAACTACTCTATAGTTCTTGTTTCTTCTGATGTGATCGCAAGCCCGACAGGCGTGCTCAAGACCAAAGAAGGATCCACTTGCAACAAGATGTTCCCTCCAGGTGAAGTACTGCCTGTACAAATCATCATTTTGGTCCAGAAGCTTGAGATGTTCAGCTAGTTCTTTGGGGGAGGTGAAGTCATGCACATGGATAAAGGCACTTCCGGGTATGAATTCCTCGTAGTTCTTTCTGGGTGGGCCGAGGACCACGGGAACAGTGCCGAGGGATAGAGGGTTGTACAGTTTTTCTGTAATGTAGTCTTTATGGATGGAGTTCTCAAAGGACAGGTAGAATTTACAGCTGGACACCACATCTGAATAATGTTGATCACTAATGCGCCTGTTGAAGTGATTTCCGTAGGTTTCTATACTAATGTGTTCTGTTAACTCTGTATAGTATTTTGAGCGCTCATAGTTTGAGTTCCAGTTACTTACAATCCAGCAAACAAGTTTATTCTTATGCGGGATTTCATCATGTTTCTTTCCACCACTTTCCACTGAGATTCTCCCGTAAGGGACCATGATGTCTGAATCTTGTCTGTAAGTTGCCGTCAGATTAAACAGATTGTTTAGATTTGAACGCTGTCCTGAATTGCTGGGAGATTCCATGTTCATCCAGACCCATTTCTGGAATGGAGGTCGTGGCAGTTTCGGCATGTTGGACAAGTCCCCATTGATGTCTCTGTGATGAAAAAAAATGCCATGTGCTCTATTAAACTGACTCCTGTCGGCTGTCAAGTGGCAGCCGTGGATGTCGTACATTGAACTACAGAGTCCTAAATCAAACGGTTGCCCAAAAGGAAACATCCAGATCAGGAGAATGGTGTCTAGATCGTCTCCCTGCGATGAAGGCGCTTCTGTTTGTGTTAACTGGTGTCTGACAGAGGTGAAGTTTACTATACAGGTGTTGTTCACTAGTTGGATTTGATCTGGCATCTTAAGAGCGTTGATGCAGATGTTTCCGCAGACTTCATGTTTGGGAACGGCTGGACAGTTTAACCAGTTTACTGTCGGCTCATAGTACATGTAGAATATTGCTGAGAAAAATGTCATCAAAGCCACTGCGATGAAGAGGTTCTTACAGCATCTGGAGGAGTTTTGGGACTCCATCTTTGGCCTTCTGTGGAGAGAGCATAAGTAAGTGCTAAGTAAGAATATATTTTTTCATAACCCATGAAAGGCTACTTAAAGGCACATGATTTCAAGGACACAGATATAACCCAGGTTTTTTAATGGAACTTTTTAGGGTTACCTTTAAAGTATTAATGGTCATGAAGTAATTAAAAACAGATTTGGAGATCAACAAATTGGATGTTTATAAGACTAGTTACTACAGGGGCCTGTTTCAATAAGGAGGTTCAACCAACTCTGAGTTAAAACTTGAACTCTGAGTTGACTTACCCTGAGATGGGAAACTCTGAGTTTTCGGTTACAGAACAGCTGAAATTAGTTAGTTCAATCAACTCTAAGTTGACTGACTCTGAGTTGAGCGTGTGCACCATAACTATAAAAAGCCATTATCAATGGAGCGCAGATATTATGAGTCACCATGGCAACAGCACCAGACACAAAGAGGAATTACTGTTATACAGTGTTGGGTGTAAGTAATTACCAAGTAATCTAAATATTGTAATTTAATTAAAGGAATTACTCTTAATTCTTCTGTAATTTAAAATAAAATCTGATGTATTATAATTAGCCTACATTAAATAGGCTACTGCATAGACTATAGAACAATTCTGTATAAAACAATAGTGGATTTAACATACATTTTTAAAAGGTATATTTTGAATGTAACTGTCAGGGTTTGAAACACGGAGAGAGATGACGTAAGTTGTAAACACACTTTTATTGAACAATGCAGTTGCGGACACACAGTGGAATGGTAAGTGAGACAGTCTATGGCAAATATGGAGAGTCTTAGCTGAATGATTGATTCCGTGATGTGTATTCAGGTGTGGATCCAGGAGAGGGAGTTGAAGAGAAGGAGCCTTGATGACTGGACTGAGACGAGACGATGGGATCCGAGGAGGAATGCAGGTAAGCTCGGGTAAGTAGCGGGTTAGCATAGGAGAGTGTTCACGGTGGGTCTGTGGTCAAGTAATGACGAGATCAGACAACGGAGGTGAGGTGAATACTGGGTATTAAAGGGAACTGGTGATGAGTCACAGGTGATGGGAATCAGTAATCAGGGGAGTGTGAACGGGTGATTGAAGGAGTGGGAGGAGTCAGTGATGATCTGGGAGGTAATGGAGAGTGATGTGAAGGTGGAATCCTGACAGTACCCCCCCCTCCCGAAGCGGCTCTTGACGCCTGTGAAGGATGCTGTCGGCGGCGAGGTCTACCCCGACCTCTGGGTGCTGGTCGATTGGGATGTTCCTCGTGAAACTGGGAAAGGAGAGTGGGATCCATTACGTCGTCGCGCAGCACCCAAGAACGTTCCTCCGGCCCGTAATCCTCCCAGTCAATGAGGTACTCGAGACGGGGACCTCGCCGCCTGGAGTCCAAGATGGAACGGATCCTATAGATGGGCTCATCCTCCACAGGCACCGGAGGAGGAGGAGGTACGTCAATGGCAGGTGTATCTGAAGGAAGAGGAAGGACAGGGTCAACGTACGGTTTTAACAATGACACATGGAAGGATGGTGAGATGCGATACTGCCTTGGGAGTGTAAGTCTGTAGGTGACCTCGTTCAACTGCCTCTCGATGGGGAAAGGTCCAATGAATCGAGGACTCAGCTTACGACATGGCAACTTGAGACGAATGTCCCTGGTGGACAACCACACCTTCTGCCCAGGCTGATAAGAGGGAGTTGGTAGTCTTCGACGATCAGCCTGGGTCTTGTGTCTCCTTATTGCCTGTTGGAGATGAACGTGAGCTGAGTCCCATACCCCCTCGCTCTGCTGGAACCAGAAGTCGACAGCTGGAACCTCAGATAACTCCCCAGACCAGGGGAACAGAGGAGGTTGGTAACCGAGAATGCATTGGAAGGGAGTAAGACCAGTGGTGCTTTGTCGGAGAGAGTTTTGAGCATACTCAGCCCAGGGAAGGTAACGGTTCCAGCTGTCCTGGTACTGGTGGCAGTAGGTCCTTAGGAAGCGACCGATTTCCTGGATCTTGCGCTCAGTCTGGCCATTGGTCTGAGGATGGTATCCGGAAGAGAGACTGACAGTGACCCCGAGGAGCTGAAAGAAGGCACGCCAAACTCTGGAGATGAATTGGGGACCTCTGTCAGAGACGATGTCCTCCGGGATTCCGAAGTTACGAAAGACTCCCTGGAAGAGGGCTTCGGCGGTTTCCAGAGCAGTCGGCAGTCCTGGTAGAGGGATTAATTTACAGCCCTTAGAGAAACGATCAACGACTACAAGTACCGTGGTGAAACCATCAGATGGAGGAAGGTCGGTCATGAAGTCGATACCGATATGGGACCAAGGACGCTGAGGAATCGGAAGGGGCACCAATTTACCCTCTGGCAGTCTCCTCGGGGTGTTGACAATGGCGCAGACTGAACAACCCTTGACGAACCTTGTTACATCCTCGGAGATGGTTGGCCACCAGTACCGTTGACGGAGAAGCGAGAGGGTACGCTTGCTACCCGGATGTCCAGAGCCCGGTACGGAGTGAGCTGAGTCCAGAAGAGGAGTTCTTAGATGTTCCGGTACAAAGGTACTCCCTTCTGGACCTCCCGGCGGAGCAGGATGGAGACGGTTTTCTTGGTGGATCTGATTGTCAATGTCCCACACAATCGGACTGAGAAATAAGGCTGGAGGGAGGATAGGCACAGGTTCACTATCTTCGTGAGGGACTTGATGAATTCTGGAAAGAGCATCAGCTCTACAATTCTTGCTGCCTGGACGATATGACACCTTGAAGTCGAATCGAGTGAAGAAGAGGGCCCAACGGGCTTGTCTCGGATTTAGTCTACGAGCTTCTCGTAGATACTCCAGGTTTCGATGATCCGTGATGACCTCAAACGGATGGTTAGCTCCCTCCAGCCAGTGTCTCCATTCCTCCAGGGCTAACTTAATAGCCAGTAGCTCACGATTCCCGATATCGTAGTTTAACTCCGCCGGGGCAAGCTTTTTGGAGAAGAAGGCACATGGATGAAGTACGGAGAGATCCCCCTGCCGCTGAGACAAAACGGCCCCCACTCCTGAGGATGAAGCATCGACTTCCACGATGAATGGTAGATCAGGATTAGGGTGAGTGAGTATTGGAGCAGAAGAGAAGGCTTCCTTGAGCGACTGAAAGGCCTGTAGAGCCGCAGGTGATAAGGACAGAGACTTGGGCCGACCCTTCAGAGCAGTGGTAAGTGGAGAGCTGAGTTGACTGTAATCTTGAATGAAACGTCGATAGAAGTTGGCAAATCCTAGGAAGCGCTGGAGTTCCTTTACAGTAGATGGTAAGGGCCAGTTTAGAATGGTCTCCACCTTCCTCTGGTCCATCTGGATTCCATCTTGGCTGATGATATAACCGAGGAATTGAACAGTAGTGATGTTAAACTCACACTTCTCCAGTTTGAGGAAAAGCTGATGCTCGCGTAGTTTCTGGAGCACTTGAACGACATGATGATGATGTTCAGCCTGGGAAGATGAGTATATAAGTATATCGTCGATGTAGACGATCACGAAGCGATTGAGGAAGGGGCGAAGGATCTCATTCATATACCCCTGGAATACTGCTGGAGCATTTGACAGTCCGAAGGGCATCACCTGATATTCATAGTGACCGGAGGGAGTCACGAAGGCGGTCTTCCATTCATCTCCGTGGCGGATACGGATGAGGTTATAGGCGCTTCGAAGGTCTAACTTGGAGAAGATTTGGGCGCCTCGGAGCTGTTCCAGAGCAGCCGGGACCAGAGGAAGAGGATACCGAAACTTCACTGTCTGAGAGTTAAGCTGACGGTAATCGATGCACGGCCGTAAGCCTCCGTCCTTCTTGGCCACGAAGAAGAAGCTCGAAGCGGCAGGGGAGATAGATGGTCGGATGAACTCTTGCTGTAATGCCTCTTCTACGTACTCCTCCATGGCCTTCTGTTCCGGGATGGACAAAGGATAGATACGGCCCTTAGGTAGAGTTGGATCGGGTAGCAAGTCGATTGCGCAGTCCCATGGTCGATGTGGTGGTAATTTGGTGGCCAGCGCCTTACTAAATACGTCCTGGAACGCCCGGTACTCCACTGGAATTTCATACTGACGTTGAGTCTCAGGGCTCTCCACAGAAGTGGAATGCAGTGACACTTCTGAGACATCAGACGAGGATGGAGGGATAATATCCGAAGAAACTTCTGAGGAAGGACTCTCTATTTCAGCGGATGACGGAGAAGGGGTAACCTTGGTGATAGTGGTTAGACAGGAAGAATGACAGTCCGAACCCCATTGGAGGATTTCACCGGTCTTCCAGTGGAGATGGGGTTGATGTTGTATTAACCACGGGCGTCCCAGGATGATTTCGGCTGTAGACTCCTCCAGCACCATAAAAGAGATCTCCTCAGTGTGTAAGCATCCAATCTGCAGAGTTAACATGGGAGAACTGTAACGGATTCGACCCCTTCCTAGCGGTTTACCTTGGATGGTATGAATAGCGAGATCGTACTCAAGTCGTTTCTTGTTCAGATTCATCTTCTGGAGACATTGGGAGGAGATGAAGTTTCCCGCGGAACCGGAGTCAATGAGGGCTTGTACGGGGAAACAGAATTTAGGGGTTATTAGATGGACTTGAGTTTTGATAAGATGTTCGACGCTAGGAGGATGGTAGATTGAGCTTACCGCAAGGCGCGGAGGTCGAATGGGGCAGCTGTTGAGTAGATGTTTGTCAGAAGCACAATATAGACAGAGATGGGCTTGCATTCTTCGTTGTCGTTCAGAACGGGTTAGTCGAGAAGAATCAATTTCCATAGGAATAGGTGCTGGAGGAGTAAGATGAGCAGGTTGGGACGCCGGGGGCGGAGGAAGTGCAGTGGGTATATTGACGTCACAAGCAGTTAGTAGTTGAGAGACTCTGATAGTTTTCTGAATGAGCGCTTCTATGCCCATGACGTCATCGTAAACCACGACCAGCTGACGGATCTTCGGAGTTAATCCTTGACGATATGCAGTAATTAAAGCGGGTTCGTTCCATCCACTAGCAGCAGCGAGGGTTCTGAATCGAAGGGAATATTCAGTCACCGAAGAACGGCCTTGTTTTAGATGGAACAGCTGATCGTGGATAGAGAGGGAAGCCACGGACTGTCCAAACACATCCCTAAAGTGTTGAATAAAATCCTTGCATACACGAATGGTCGGAGAATTGGAATTCCAAAGAGATTGAGCCCACTGGAGGGCGGAACCGGTGAGTAACGAGATGATGAAAGCCACGCGGGCGGCGTCATTATGGAATTGTTGTTCATTCATAGTGAAATATAAAGATACCTGGAGGAGGAACCCACTGCAATCCTCCGCCTCGCCGGAGTAAGGCGCTGGTTTGGCCATGGGACTGGAAGAGGCAGTGAACGAAGCAGCGGGTGAATGCGGAAGTGGATCCGGGGATGGACTGGTTGAAGCAGACGCTGATGCGGTGGGCACTGGGTGAGGAACAGCGTCTCGTGTATCCGATTGCATGTTGTTGGTCTGATCTTCTGTCAGGGTTTGAAACACGGAGAGAGATGACGTAAGTTGTAAACACACTTTTATTGAACAATGCAGTTGCGGACACACAGTGGAATGGTAAGTGAGACAGTCTATGGCAAATATGGAGAGTCTTAGCTGAATGATTGATTCCGTGATGTGTATTCAGGTGTGGATCCAGGAGAGGGAGTTGAAGAGAAGGAGCCTTGATGACTGGACTGAGACGAGACGATGGGATCCGAGGAGGAATGCAGGTAAGCTCGGGTAAGTAGCGGGTTAGCATAGGAGAGTGTTCACGGTGGGTCTGTGGTCAAGTAATGACGAGATCAGACAACGGAGGTGAGGTGAATACTGGCTATTAAAGGGAACTGGTGATGAGTCACAGGTGATGGGAATCAGTAATCAGGGGAGTGTGAACGGGTGATTGAAGGAGTGGGAGGAGTCAGTGATGATCTGGGAGGTAATGGAGAGTGATGTGAAGGTGGAATCCTGACAGTAACCTTCTCCCTCTACACACTTTGGTCAATTCAAGAATAATTCATGCATTTGTATATTGTTAATTTGAAAGCATTAGAAGTGCAGTTTCATGTCTCTCCTCGTTGTATTGTTCAAGTGGTTGAGGTTGATATGGGACTTAGTAATTAATAATAAGTAGACCAATACTTTCTAAAGATAGTAATTATTACATTAATCTAATTACACTGTTGAAGATGTCATTTGTAGTAGTAATTAATAACTATTTTAGAGTAACTTACCCAACTGTTATAATATCAGAGGTGAAACTGGAAGAACAGTTATTCTACCTAATTTTAATTTACATGTAGGCTATGTGCAATCCTGCAGGCATTAAAAGAACGTGGCAGCAGCTGAAAATGAAATATAAAAACATAATTCAATCAGGTAAGGCTTGAGCATATCATGGGTGTAGGCTACCTGACTTTACAAACATTTGACATGTTATTTTTTATATGGGGTATTTTTGATATTTTCATTTATTTTACTTTGGGTTGGGTTTTTCGTTGGTCCCAACAGATTCTGATAATAATATCTAATATCTGTCTTTTGGAGCCTCCTCTCCCAACAGAACCCCAGACAGTTGTAAGTAGCCGACTCAATACACCAGAAATTATGACAAATAGTAGGCCTATTATAAAGTGCTCTCAACCAAATGCTCATCTTCACAGGATGATGGGGATGAAGAAACAGTTTCTGCTGCCAAAGAGAGGCCAGAGGTAATGTTAAATATTAATATAATATTATTAATATAATGTTTATTAATATAACATTATTAATAATAACATTATTAATATAATATATTTATAATATATACCCCCCAGGGTCCATCAACTTCTGGTGCACAGATGAACACACTGCAGTGATTTTCAGTAAATTCCACAGTTTAATTCTGAATTTGTTTAGAACTACATGATGTAACTCTAATCTACTGTATTTTCAGTTGCCAGTTAAGGAGTTATATTCATCTTATAATTATTTTTTTTTTAAACAACAGTAAAAACAGCAATGAATAAATGTACAGAAAGAATGAATGAGGTGTTTAAACACCGCTTCCTCTTTAAAAAAGGGGAGGAGATGGCAAGAAACTCTGGGTTTACCGGAGAAAACCTGCTCCCGACCAGGTTAGGTTCACAGAGTAAGTTGCCATGGTAACTGACTCTGAGTATAAGTTACCTCTCTTTCAGAAACGGGCTTGACTTACTCTGCCTTCTCGGGTTTGATATACCTCCCATTCTGAAACGGAAAACCCAGAGTTTCCCTCATTTCAGGGTTAACATACTCAGAGTTTTCACTTAACCTCCTTTCTGAAACAGGCCCCAGGTTACACATTGAGTTGACAATTGACAAACTTGCTTGTTCTCACTTTTTTTTCTTCAAGATCTGAGGTGAATTATCCATTGGCGCTTTCAGTACAGCTACAAATGGAACAATAAATTATGTACTAAATTATACATTTAGACATTACTGTTGCGCTTAAGAAGCAAAAGCAGTACACGCGTCAATAGCGGAGTGAAACATTGCTGCTTGTATCAGAAACAGAAAATGTATCAGCTTTGGTTGTCTTGTGTCTGAGCACATGCCTCTGTCTCTGTTTGTATTGGCCATGTGCTCCTCTTGTCCAGTTCTTCAGGACTATGGCTAAGGGCCCTTTGAGAACGATGATGCGGCCCTTAAGGATGCTTTTAACCTCTGTCTGGATGATCAGTGGGAGATAGAGCAACTGAGGATTTTGGATTTTTTTTGGAGGATGTTTTCCAATTATCTGCACCACCGCAAGGATTGGCAGATCCTTGCACCTCCAAAGTCCATCTGCAGTGACTACCCAAGTCATCCCAGAGTCAGTCGAGTCCGCTCAAGTCGCCCCAGAGTCAGTCGAGTCCGCTCAAGTCATCCTAGAGTCAGTCGAGTCCGCTCAAGTCATCCCAGAGTCAGTCGAGTCCGCTCAAGTCATCCTAGAGTCAGTCGAGTCCGCTCAAGTCATCCCAGAGTCAGTCGGGTCCGCTCAAGTCGCCCCAGAGTCAGTCGGGTCCGCTCAAGTCATCCCAGAGTCAGTCGGGTCCGCTCGGGTCATCCCAGAGTCAGTCGAGTCCACTCATGTCATCCTAGAGTCAGTCGGGTCCGCTCAGTCGAGTCCGCTCAAGTCATCCTAGAGTCAGTCGAGTCCGCTCAAGTCATCCTAGAGTCGGTCGAGTCCGCTCAAGTCACCCCAGAGTCAGTCGAGTCTGCTCAAGTCGCCCCAGAGTCGGTCGAGTCCGCTCAAGTCGCCCCAGAGTCGGTCGAGTCCGCTTAAGTCATCCCAGAGTCAGTCGAGTCCGCTCAAGTCGTCCCAGAGTCAGTCGAGTCCGCTCAAGTCTACCCAGAGTCAGTCGAGTCCGCTCAAGTCTACCCAGAGTCAGTCGAGTCCGCTCAAGTCGCCCTAGAGTCGGTCGAGTCCGCTCAAGTCGCCCCAGAGTCGGTCGAGTCCGCTCAAGTCATCCCAGAGTCAGTCGAGTCCGCTCAAGTCGCCCCAGAGTCGGTCGAGTCCGCTCAAGTCATCCCAGAGTCAGTCGAGTCCGCTCAAGTCGCCCCAGAGTCGGTCGAGTCCGCTCAAGTCATCCCAGAGTCAGTCGAGTCTGCTCAAGTCGCCCCAGAGTCGGTCGAGTCCGCTCAAGTCGCCCCAGAGTCGGTCGAGTCCGCTCAAGTTGCCCCAGAGTCGGTCGAGTCCGCTCAAGTCGCCCCAGAGTCGGTCGAGTCCGCTCAAGTCATCCCAGAGTCAGTCGAGTCCGCTCAAGTCGCCCCAGAGTCGGTCGAGTCCGCTCAAGTCATCCCAGAGTCAGTCGAGTCTGCTCAAGTCGCCCCAGAGTCGGTCGAGTCCGCTCAAGTCGCCCCAGAGTCGGTCGAGTCCGCTCAAGTTGCCCCAGAGTCGGTCGAGTCCGCTCAAGTCGCCCCAGAGTCGGTCGAGTCCGCTCAAGTCGCCCCAGAGTCGGTCGAGTCCGCTCAAGTCATCCCAGAGTCCGTTGGTTTCGGTTACAGTCTTGTCTCTGTTCAATGTTTTTTTATTTTGTCTTGTGTCTGAGCACATGGCTCTGTCTCTGTTTCGGTTGGCCATGTGCTCCTCTTGTCCTGCTCCCTTGTCTAGTCCTTGTTTGCTTGGGTGTGTTCACATCCGCACTGCTCCCTTTATATTGTGCCCCTTTCCCTCATGACTTTGCTGGTTCTTTGCATTCAGTTTCACTTGTTCCTGGGTTTTTACTCTAGTCAAGTTCCAGTATTTTGCTCCAGTTCTCCCTAACCTCATTTTGTTTCTCTCTAGTTTCCTGCAAGGTTGTAGTTTTGTTTTTTACTCTCCTTTGTTTTTAGGTCCAGTCATGTCTGGTGCTACATCTGCTAGTGCTAGTCTGGTGCCCCATCAAGTCCCATCACCAACTGTCAAGCCCCTGGTTCCCAGAGCCGCTGCCTTGTCTCCATCATTGGCCGTCTTATCTTTGGAGTCTCAACCCTGACCAGCCAAGGGTGCTTCTCAATTCTTATTTGTGCATCCTCGCTTCCTTTCCTTTATACTTGATCACTCGAGCGTCACTTCACAGCGTCATCAGCAGCGCTCAAAGGATCTGCCCTTATGTTGTTAAAGTTTGGTTATTTAAGAAATTTATAATAAATAATAATAAAGCAAGATACCCTGTTGAAATATGTGAGATGTGTGGTTTATATAAACTGCAAAGGTAAAGTATAAATTCAAATTATTGTGACAGATGTGAAGGGGGAGGAGAGTGTGCGTCACGTTTAGTCGATAAACCTCTTCCGCAAAGCAAACACCGTGTATCTCCGCTCACGACTCCTCTGGAAGCGTTCACTCCTCGATCCTCGACTCCTCTGGAAGCGCTGTCACTCGTCACTCCTCGACTCCTCTGGAAGCGTTCACTCCTCGATCCTCGACTTCTCTGGAAGCGCTGTCACTCGTCACTCCTCGCTCACGACTTCTGTGAAAGCGCTCACTCCTCACTCCTCGACTCCTCTGGAAGCGTTCACTCCTCGATCCTCGACTCCTCTGGAAGCGTCACTCCTCGACTCCTCTGGAAGCGTTCACTCCTCGATCCTCGACTCCTCTGGAAGCGCTGTCACTCGTCACTCCTCACTCCTCGACTCCTCTGGAAGCGCTGTCACTCCTCGCTCACGACTCCTCTGGAAGCACTGTCACTCCTCGATCCTCGACTCCTCTGGAAGCGTCACTCCTCGACTCCTCTGGAAGCGTTCACTCCTCGATCCTCGACTCCTCTGGAAGCGCTGTCACTCGTCACTCCTCACTCCTCGACTCCTCTGGAAGCGCTGTCACTCCTCGCTCACGACTCCTCTGGAAGCGCTGTCACTCCTCGATCCTTGACTCCTCTGGAAGCGCTCACTCCTCACCAGAGGTGGAAAGTCCAGGGGTCAGAAATTAAAAGTCCTGCCATATGTTTATTCCACCCATGAACTCAGTCAGCTGATTTCACTAATTAGTTCTATCTCCTGGCTGAAAAACTGTGCTAATTAGCAAATCCAGGTGATTGGAACAAAATACTGAGGAGGACTTTTACTTTCTGAACCTGGACTTTCCACCTCTGCTCCTCACTCCTCGATCCTCGCTCACGACTCCTGTGGAAGCGTTCACTCCTCACTCCTCGCTCACGACTCCTCTGGAAGCGCTGTCACTCCTCGATCCTCGACTCCTCTGGAAGCGCTGTCACTCGTCACTCCTCGACTCCTCTGGAAGCGCTGTCACTCCTCGCTCACGACTCCTCTGGAAGCGCTGTCACTCCTCGATCCTTGACTCCTCTGGAAGCGCTCACTCCTCACCAGAGGTGGAAAGTCCAGGGGTCAGAAAGTAAAAGTCCTGCCATATGTTTATTCCACCCATGAACTCAGTCAGCTGATTTCACTAATTAGTTCTATCTCCTGGCTGAAAAACTGTGCTAATTAGCAAATCCAGGTGATTGGAACAAAATACTGAGGAGGACTTTTACTTTCTGAACCTGGACTTTCCACCTCTGCTCCTCACTCCTCGATCCTCGCTCACGACTCCTGTGGAAGCGTTCACTCCTCACTCCTCGCTCACGACTCCTCTGGAAGCGCTGTCACTCCTCGATCCTCGACTCCTCTGGAAGCGTTCACTCCTCACTCCTCGACTCCTCTGGAAGCGCTGTCACTCCTCGACTCCTCTGGAAGCGCTGTCACTCCTCGACTCTGGAAGCGTTCACTCCTCGCTCACGACTCCTCTGGAAGCGCTGTCACTCCTCGATCCTCGACTCCTCTGGAAGCGTTCACTCCTCGCTCACGACTCCTCTGGAAGCGCTGTCACTCCTCGACTCTGGAAGCGTTCACTCCTCGCTCACGACTCCTCTGGAAGCACTGTCACTCCTCGATCCTCGACTCCTCTGGAAGCGTTCACTCCTCACTCACGACTCCTCTGGAAGCGCTGTCACTCCTCGACTCTGGAAGCGTTCACTCCTCGCTCACGACTCCTCTGGAAGCGCTGTCACTCCTCGATCCTCGACTCCTCTGGAAGCGTTCACTCCTCGCTCACGACTCCTCTGGAAGCGCTGTCACTCCTCGACTCTGGAAGCGTTCACTCCTCGCTCACGACTCCTCTGGAAGCGCTGTCACTCCTCGATCCTCGACTCCTCTGGAAGCGCTGTCACTCCTCGATCCTCGACTTCTCTGGAAGCGTTCACTCCTCACTCCTCGACTCCTCTGGAAGCGCTCACTCCTCACTCCTTGCTCACGACTCCTCTGGAAGTGTTCACTCCTCACTCCTCGACTCCTCTGGAAGCGCTGTCACTCCTCGATCCTCGACTCCTCTGGAAGTGTTCACTCCTCACTCCTCGACTCCTCTGGAAGCGCAGTCACTCCTCGATCCTCGACTCCTCTGGAAGCGCTGTCACTCCTCGATCCTCGACTCCTCTGGAAGTGTTCACTCCTCACTCCTCGACTCCTCTGGAAGCGCTGTCACTCCTCAATCCTCGACTCCTCTGGAAGCGCTGTCACTCCTCGATCCTCGACTCCTCTGGAAGTGTTCACTCCTCGACTCCTCTGGAAGTGTTCACTCCTCGATCCTCGACTCCTCTGGAAGCGTTCACTCCTCACTCACGACTCCTCTGGAAGCGCTGTCACTCCTCGACTCTGGAAGCGTTCACTCCTCGCTCACGACTCCTCTGGAAGCGCTGTCACTCCTCGATCCTCGACTCCTCTGGAAGCGTTCACTCCTCGCTCACGACTCCTCTGGAAGCGCTGTCACTCCTCGACTCTGGAAGCGTTCACTCCTCGCTCACGACTCCTCTGGAAGCGCTGTCACTCCTCGATCCTCGACTCCTCTGGAAGCGCTGTCACTCCTCGATCCTCGACTTCTCTGGAAGTGTTCACTCCTCACTCCTCGACTCCTCTGGAAGCGCTCACTCCTCACTCCTTGCTCACGACTCCTCTGGAAGTGTTCACTCCTCACTCCTCGACTCCTCTGGAAGCGCTGTCACTCCTCGATCCTCGACTCCTCTGGAAGTGTTCACTCCTCACTCCTCGACTCCTCTGGAAGCGCAGTCACTCCTCGATCCTCGACTCCTCTGGAAGCGCTGTCACTCCTCGATCCTCGACTCCTCTGGAAGTGTTCACTCCTCACTCCTCGACTCCTCTGGAAGCGCTGTCACTCCTCAATCCTCGACTCCTCTGGAAGCGCTGTCACTCCTCGATCCTCGACTCCTCTGGAAGTGTTCACTCCTCACTCCTCGACTCCTCTGGAAGCGCTGTCACTCCTCGATCCTCGACTCCTCTGGAAGCGCTCACTCCTCACTCCTCGATCCTCGACTCCTCAGTTAGAGAATCGAGAAGTCCTTCAAGATGGCTGAGCTCGATCGGTTTCCGGGTCACAGACTTGAGGAGGGGTTTTTTGAGCAGCACCTGCAGTTCTCCTGTCGTGTGCACTTCCCTACCGTTTGTCCTGTCAATAATTAGTTTTCGCTAATCTCTGCGTTTGGTCTCTCTCGTTCAGAATTCCTGACAGTTATTAATGTAGGCATGTATTAAATGAGTGAATTTGTTATTATAAATGAGCAGTTTTTGTGCATTTTGTGCATTTATACAAAATGTGTTTAGGCTACTGTTTTTATTTTATTTTATAACAAATACCACAGACACGATATAGTTACTTTTTCGTAGTAAGGTCGTGCCATACCATAGCCTACATGAGTTTTCCAGTGGTTATCATGATCTACAAATATATGATGCTATGGAAGAACAATTTTAATAAGAGTAGAGTTCTAACTCAGTCAAAGTATTTAAGTTGTACCCTATAAAAGTTGTTAATTTGTACAGATTATTAATGTTTTGTTAATGAAAATAAATGTACATCCGCATCTCAGGGGTCATTTACACGACACCGTTTTCAACTAAAAACAGATTTTTTTTAAAGTTTTGGCCATTCATTTATAATGGTGTTTTGTTGGCGTTACTTACAGTAGCAAATGTGTAAAACCAAACTTTTAAAAAAAGATTCCAAAGTGCAATTTTCTGAAACCGATACCGACATGCACGTGTGTTAGGAGCGAGTGTTCTGTAAAAGAATGCATATGTGCGCTGGTGTGTAGTCTTTTCTTACAAAATGACCACCAACTGCTGACCTGGCATTTTAAGTCGTTTTTGCAGATCTGTGTGAACAATGATTTCTTTTTAAATATGTTGTCATCTGTACAAAAATAAAACTTTTCCATTTTTACTACATTGTTGTCGTGTAAACACCTCAAGCTACTGTGAAATATGCAGTTCCAAGAGAAAAAAAACATGTAATATAATAAATAATAGTATCATTAATAATTAATTATTGTTGATGCTACCAAACCAGATGGTGCCACCGTATTGGTGCTACTGTAAGTTTCAGCCCTGACATGAATCATTTTAATTTCCACATAATTTGCTACTCAAGAAATATTTCTTGAAAACAGTTTTTGCTGCTTCATATTTTTGTGGAAACCATCACATAAATTCTTTAAGTATTCTTTGATTAATATAAATTTTAAAAAAGCAACATTAATCTTTTGTTACATTATAAGCGTATTTATTGTCACATTTGATCAGTGCATCCTTGGGTGAATAAGTAATCATTTATTATTACAGTAATTATTTATTTTATTTCTAGCACCTTTAAGTCAGACTTGATTCATATGATGTTTAAAGTGATGTGGATTCAAATCAGATTCAGTTTTGTTCACATTAAATGTGCATTAATTATCCCTAATGAAGAAAGGGTCCTTCAGAGTTACAGTAAATCTGATGATATTTATGAGGGTTTAGTATTAAATGAGGAGCGTATACATAAAAACTAATGGAGACTCACCTGTGGTGTCCTGTCAGATAATCCCACTGTATTAAACCATCTTTCCTTATAATCCCACACGATCACAAGTAGCCTACAAGTTCTTTGCCTTTAGCTTTTATACTTCATAAATACAGATAATAATGCTGTAATTGTCAATGAGTGATAGAAAGATTTACAATAATCTTCTCAACTCTTAATCCCTCCCACAGCTCTGCATCACGTTCACCACAGACGAGATGACACGCAACAACTGCTAAAACTAACAACTGTCCGCAGTAATATTAAATATTACAGAATCAGCCTAAATCCATCATTATTTAATTGTCTTTTGCATTTAATTTGTATCACGTTCACTCTGCTTATGTTTGTAAAATGAAAGTTTTTTTTATTTATTTTTTTACTTATACTTATTTGTGTGTGTTTGGGACTACATGAATAATGAATGCATTAACTGAAACTCTGTCGTGGATGTGTTGGTGTGTGTGTTTCTCAGGCAGAACAGTGGGAATATGAAAGAGTTATTGATAAATGCGCAGTACAGTTGTAAATATGAAGAAGCAGCAGCTCGTGTGTGTGGTTATTGCGCTGCAGAAACACAGCTTGTGTGGTTAGTTTGTAGAATGGTGTCGTGACAGACAGCGGTGAATTCAGTTTCCATCAAAGAGAAGTAGAAATAAATAACTTCCTATTTTCTCATTGCATTTACGTGCTAAAAAGTAGGTTAACAGAGAACATTGAGTGTTTTTATGCTCTGTGGGGAAAAATGGTGCAATTCGAGACAATTACACTTAGATTGCAGATTTGTCTATGCCACGACTGAACATTGGAGGATGTTTGTTATCGTGGTTTCTGAAAGTGCGTCACTGAGAATCTGGGCAATGCAGTTCAGTTTGGGTAAAATAAACAGTTTTATTTAAATTGTGTTTTATTAAATAAAATAAAAAACACACACAATGTTTAAGATCTTTTTTTTTCTTTCTTCATAATTTAGATACATAAACAAAAACGTATAATACATACAAATTCATGTTGCAATGTTAATAAATTACTATGTAGGCTAAGCTTCATGCAACGTTTGAAGAAATTAACCAATCTTCAATATCTTGTTAAAGGGGCAGACATTTGCAGACCTAGGCTATGTAGCGAAAACATAGCGTCTAATTTGGTTTCAATGTCAGGAACTGCTAATCCACCTTTCTCAATTTCTCTTGATTAGATCTCCATAAGAAACGAAACATCATTTTCTTTACGGAGTTTAAAAACCGTCTTGGGGCTACCGCTACATAGGCCTATGAGTAACGATCTCGGCATTGATGATTAACACTTGATCTCTTTCTTCACACTGTTTTATTTTCCCCTCTATCACGCAGGATTGACCCAGCTCAGCACTTGTACTGAGAAACTGATGATCACGGCTGTGGTTGTGTGTTCCTCCGTGTGTATCTGATCACGGGGTTGTGCGGTGTGTGGATCATGGTCGTGTAGTTCACAGCGGGAAATTGTCCGTCTACCAGATCAAAGTTGTAGTCTCAGCAAAGTCGACCAGATTGTTTTTATCTGCACGTAGGCAAAATTTTCTCCAATGCAACACCTAAAGAATAAGCACTAGAAGCGAATGAGTACTAGTACTTAATGGAATAGTAGTATCTAAAAAAATAAGTAGCCTACTATATAGTAGCATGAAAAATACTAGTCGGTTGAAATGATGAAATGTTAAAACGGCTTGCCAGTGAAGATCTATAGGCTTCTTTCACATTTGCATAAAACAAGTTCAAGATTTTATTGTCTCTCGTTTCACAGTCCACATACTGAGTAAACGTGGAGAGAGTATCATGTAGAGATGCGTGGTTAAAAACACCAGAGATTTTAAAAAGGTGTTTATGTAGGTTTGTGGTGATTCCCTGCAGTATTTCACATTTGATTAATTTCCCGTGAAGTGATAACATCGGTAATTTCTGAGGTGAGTTTTTGAGGTCCATCAGTGACGTTGAACGTGCAGTACCGCATTTAACCACACTCGCATCAACCGAGTTAAAGTGTGTAAAATGCTTAATTTCTTCTGCGTTATTTTCTGAATCTGGTGTCTGAACTCAAGCAGAAATACTTTAACGATAAATAGTGAATGTTTCGTGATTAACAGCGACTAATAACGGAGATAAACGGTCTTTATTGTGCTCGTGTTTGATTGGCCGATGGACTCTGTGCTCGTGTTTGATTGGCCGATGGACCTTGTGCTCGTGTTTGATTGGCCGATGGCAAACTCTAACGGATGAAGAAGAATCCGCGTGTTTTGAGGAGTTTTCCATCTTGTTGTGTGTGAGAATCTCCGCGTTTCTCTCAGTCTCCGAGCGGGACATGATCTCTCGAGTGTGTGTGTGTAGCTGGACGTGTTTCTCCAGATATCAGCCCGTGTGACCGTCATTGAGGTGTGTGTCGCGCTGAGTGACTGCTTTAGCTCGAACCCTTTCTTGATATCGCTTCTCGGCCTTTTGGCTAAGATCAAGTGTAGTATCTGTTCTTATCAGTTTAATATCTGATACGTCCCCTACCCGGGGACCATATATTAAATTGATTTTTGGATCAGGGAGATGGAATAGGGGCTTGCTCCGTCCACTCCACGCATCGACCTGGTATTGCAGTACCTCCAGGAACGGTGCACCCCCTCACGGGGAAACATAAGAGTTAATATAAGAACGAATATTTTATTGTTGGAACTTTATTGTTGTAATTGTGACTTTCCTTTGTTAATTTCACGTTAATTATATGCACGATCTAAAGTAGTACACATAACTTTATGAAAACTTAACTCTTACATTCATATGTGCCGCTTGTACGTTTCGCCAGTGCCACTAGAGATCGCTAACTGAAATTAAATCGCTGACTCAAGTGTCGTGTGTGGAATCATGCGTTGTAGTCTCTCAATTTTTCTTTTCAAATTTAATGTCTGAATAAATGTTATATTTTAATACCATAGATTGTGTTTAAGTCATTGTTATATGGTGTTTATAAACGTTATTTTCTTAAAAAAATGTTCTGGGAAGCAAAAATTGTTATCTGGGGTAGCGTTAGTCAACAATGGCAACTGCTTTTTAATTGATACATAGCGGTGTGGATTATTACAAATATTATATTGAAAAAACTATAGTATATTTCTATTTTAAATACATGTTTGTCCCAGTTTCATCTTCGTTTCAAATGTAATTTTTGTAATTTTAATTGTAATGCAGCTTACACAGCAGAATCAAAACGAATTGTTTTTATTCCTATTCATTTTATACAATTAACAGTGTATTAACGTATTTGAGTTCCAAATTATTCTTTTTGTTTTAATTATTATTATTTTATTTTTTTTGGTTGGCATAACAAAAGCATTATTGTTTTGGTGATAAATTATATTTGAAAATGTCTTTGGAGCATGTAAAACTGGAGCTGTGACTGCGCATGCTCTTTGATCTTGCAAACAAACCACGCCCACGGGATGTCGTCACGTCAGACTCGAACGCAAGTATCTGACGCAGCAAAATCTGGTGTCCGCTCATTTACAGCCACATTTCCCGATAAAACTCGACATTAACAGTCATGGCGCAGAACATGATGCTTTACTGGAGCTCCGGCTCTCCGCCGTGCTGGAGGCTCATGATCGCGCTGGAGGAGAAGAAACTGCAGGGATACAAACACAAGCATTTGTGTTTTGACAAGAAAGAGCATCAGTGTGAAGAAGTGAAGGCTCTCAATCCCAGAGTTCAGGTGCGTCTCAGACAGACTCCTGTTGATGGGGGTTCTGGTGATGCATTACCTGTTCACCACGTGCATCTTTAATAAAGTGACAAAACATTTGACTAACTTTTATTATAATATTGCACTTTTATTATTAAATATGTTTGCAGGTTCCAACTTTCAAGCACGGAGACCTCGTCGTGAACGAGTCTTTCGCCGCGTGTCTGTATCTGGAGGTAAATCAGTGCCATAAACCGCGTTCGTAGTGCACAATTTGAACAAACACAATTCAAAAGTGTTATAATTCTTATGAATAAGAAAAGAATATGCTTAGTTAAAAAGAGGAATACTTGGGACATAATTATTTTATCATAATTGAGATAAAAAGTAGAAATCATAAACTTACTTTGTCATTATTTTGAAGTTGTATATAATTTTAGCTTTTAATGCCATAGTTATGACTGTCCATGTCAGGGTTTCTGCTTAGTATGTCAATTTCAACATTTCATATTATGTAAATGCTGGTCACAGTTTTGACTTTTCATCTCATAATTTTGGATTAGTATGTCATCATTTCAGCTTTTTATGTCATATTTTTATTCATGTTTTTTTAATGTGGCTAATGGGCTTTCATTCTAGACAGTTAAGGGTCATTAACAAAAATAAAAAAAATATTATTGCATGTATTCATAATACTTTTGTGTTACCCTGAGAAACCTTTGCATGCGTTCCCTCGCAAAAGGACGGGAAGGTTTTGTGAGCGAACGCAAATTTTCTAGTGAAACCAGTTTTGTGAAGACATTAAAATATAACTTCCATCATATTTCTGCATTACTCTGTCAGTTTAGGGGCTCTGTAACAAAACATGACAAAAAAAAAAAATTCTACAAACAGTGCATGAAAAAAGTCAAGAAACTCTAGATTGCGCAGGCTTATCGGTCCGTAATTCAATCTACTTGCAATCACATCATTCTCTATAGGGCACAGCTGATTGGTTCCTGCTGTTTCACAGTAACCAATGAGCTCGCAGCTCAACCTTCAAATACTGGTCAGCATTTGCTCTAGCAGAAACCCTCCTCCTTCCCCAGCTCCACCTGTGTAAATCTGCAGCGGGTAACTCATGTACGCTGATATTGTCGTGTGTGTGTGTGTGTGTGTGTGTGTGTATGTATGTATGTGCAGTAGCAAGTCCTGTTCATGATGGGAAAGTTTTAGTGCTTCGATGTCTTGACTTTTCTTCATTACTATTTTAGAATAGTTACACATGGACTTTTTTGACTTAAAACTCCAAGAAAAATATAAAAGAAATGTTTCTGGTTTCTAGAGTGCGTTCAAGTCTCAAGGAGCCCGTCTGATCCCGGAGGATCCCGCTGAACAGGCGCTCGTCTACCAGCGCATGTTCGAGACCAACAACCTGCAGCAGAAAATGTGTGAGTGATTTAAATCATGAACGTACATTTAAAGCTGCACGCCGACTCATTTCTCCTAGTCTGTTTACACCGCCCTAAAGCTTTACAGGCGTTTCCTCTTCATGGGTTCAGCGTTTCATTCAGAAACAATTTATAGTTTTGATTTATAGCTGTTTGATGATCGCGTTATAATTTACATTTGCGTCAGCAATGCTTCTATTGCTTGTTTCTGCTACTTCTTCACATGTGTTTTGATCAGGAGATTCAGAACTCTTTCAGGTGATGTGTTATAGCGCCCCCTAAAGTATAACAGTGGAAACATGGGTTGCTGGAAAATTGGTGGGGAAAGAGTTAACATTCGTGTGTTTGGCATCAAACTGTGTGCATAGACATCCATCCATCCATCCATCCATCATCTTCCACGGGGCCGGGTCGCAGGGGCAGCGGTTTAAGCAGAGATGCCCAGACTTCCCTCTCCCTAGACCAGGGGTCACCAAACTCAGTCCTGGAGGGCCGCTGTCCTGCAGAGTTTAGCTCCAACCCCAATTAAACACACCTGAACAAGCTAATCAAGGTCTCACTAGGCATACTAGAAACGATCAGGCAGGTGTGTTGGACCTGGTTGGAACTAAACTCTGCAGGACAGCGGCCCTCCAGGACCGAGTTTGGTGACCCCTGCCCCGGACACTTCCTCCAGCTCTTCTGGGGGGACACCGAGGCGTTCCCAGGCCAGCCGGGAGACATAGTCTCTCCAGCGTGTCCTAGGTCTTCCCCGGGGTCTTCTCCCGGTGGGACGTGCCCGGAACACCTTCCCGGGAAGGCGTCCAGGAGGCACCGGAGCCGATGCCCGAGCCACCTCAGCTGACCCCTCTCGATGTGGAGGAGCAGCGGCTCTACTCTGAGCTCCTCCCGAGTGACCGAGCTCCTCACCCGATCTCTAAGGGATCGCCCCGCCACCCTGCAGAGAAAGCTCATTTCGGCCGCCTGTATCCGGGATCTTGTCCTTTCGGTCATGACCCAAAGCTCATGACCATAGGTGAGAGTAGGAACGTAGATAAACCGGTAAATCGAGAGCTGAGCCGCTCACCACGACAGACCGGTACATCGACCGCATTACTGCAGCAGCTTCACCGATCCGTCTGTCAATCTCCGTTCCATCCTTCCCTCACTCGTGAACAAGACCCCAAGATACTTAAACTCCTCCACTTGAGGCAGGAACTCTCCACCAACCTGAAGTAGGCAAGCCAGCTTTTTCCGACTGAGGACGATATTAACTAAATTGATGTCAACAGTTAGCCTATAGCATTATACAGCATTAGCCTCCTCATATAACCTTTCACAGGTCTTTAAAGGGGCTTAGAGGCCCCCCTAGGCTTAGAGTTAAACTTTTGTGTAAAATCATAATTAGAAAGGAAACACCACTTTTAAGATTGACCGTATTTTCGTTTTAGGTCAAAATGCCTTTTGAAAGGGTTAGGGTAGAAGAGCTCGGGGCACTTCTATGATAGCATCAAAATCGCTGTTTTTAAAACACTAATGCGGCTCGACACAACATGAGACTGTGCTGGAAGTGTCACCAGCGGCGCTACACATGAACTCCAGCATTGACTACATTGGTTGTGTACACAGAGTTTACTAAAAATAAAGGTTTTGTACGACTCACTTTATCAGTTAGTGTTTCCGGTGGCTGGAATTTTGTCAGTCAAATGTAGTCGATCTCCGAATGCAACGTAACATGAGGAGAGTAAAGATGGAAAGCGTCTAAAGCTTAGTTCCATATAAATTCACGGATAATTTGTTGTTTTGTCGTTAGTGAAAATCAATATGGACCTTGTATTTGAAAAAGGATCATCATATAATAATGAAATGAATCCGTGACACAGATCAACTACTTTTGACTGACAAAATCCCGGCGGTCGGGAAGAACAACAGCTACAGTGAGTCGTTCAAAACCTTTCTTTTTAGTAAACTCTGTGTACAGAAACACTGTAGTCAATGCTGGAGTTCATGTGTAGAGCCGCTGGTGACACTTCAAGCTCAGTCTCATGTTGTGTCGAGCCGCATTAGTGTTTTAAAAACAGCGATTTTGATGCTATCACAGTAGTGCCCCATGCACTCCCATTCAAAAGTCATTTAGACCGAAATCGAAAATACGGCCAAACTTAAAAGTGGCGTTTCCATTCTAATTATGATTTCACACAAAAGTTTAACTCGGGTAGATTATCAAAAAGAGCCTAGGTTCAATTTTGGCGACAGTTCCCCTTTAAAAGTAAGAACAATAGTGGATCTGTACTTACTGTATATCACTTAGATCTTCATTCATTCGGTTGAAAATAGTTTATTATAGTAATTCATGTAGTTTATTCGCCTTCATTGTCCTATCACATGAACTCTTTGCTCGCGGTTTGCAAGCCGTTATGGTTCTTGCACTCGATGGCGTCCAACAAGCGCCTACTAGTGGTTGAAGTGGTCAGCAGTTTTGTTTCACACTGAGTGGGCGACAGTCAGCCGGTTATTATGTGTTGAACTCTTGTGTGTGTGTGTGTGTGTGCAGATGACGTGGCCTTCTACGAGTGGTACGTCCCTGAAGGAGAGCGGCACGAATCGGCCCTGAAGAGGAATAGAGAGACTCTAGTCACCGAGCTGAAACTGTGGGACGGATACTTGGAGAAGGTTGTGTTTCATCCGGGATTCTCCGATCGATCCGTATCGGCCTATCATCAAATTCTGTGACGCGATCGCTAGTAGCGCTGCCCTCGACTAAAGAGTTTTCTAGTTGACTATTAGTTATTCATTTAAGCCAGGGGTAGGGAACGTCGGTCCTGGAGAGCCATAGCCCTGCAGAGTTTAGCTCCAACCCTGATAAAAACTCACCTGATTGTAGCCTTAAAGGAACACTTCACCCATTTGCATTAGACTTTGTATCTTTAGAAACCCAGTCACATTTTCGAATGGTCATGGTTTATTCCCTTATTTTCCCCTGAGATGGGAGAAATAAGGATTTAAGTGTTCCACTTCCTGCTTTTTATGACGCAAAAATCGTCAATTTGCGTCATAAAAAGCAGGAAGTCAAATTTCTTTGAATAAGGGTAAGACTACAAACACTAGCTCATCATTTATCCAGTAGAAGGCGCTGTTCCGCATGTTTTCAACCCGCCCATAGAGGGATCTCACTCACAGAATGTACATAACGTTATAGTGTCAGCCATTCTTTATTTGGAAGCTAAGCTAACAGTTTCTTATTCTGTGGAGAAAAGTGAGTAGTAGCGGTGACCATCCTCTTTTTCCCGGACATGTCCGGCCGTCGAGATCGTCCAAAATGTCCAGGATTCGGCTTTTGCTTTCTGCAGTCGCATTCATAGTTTACATGCACACCTTTTGTTTCAATCTAACTGAATTCATTCCGATTGGTGAATCTGAATGTAGTGTTTACATGAACGCTAAACAAGTGATCGTTTGATGTGCGTTTTAACATTGCTAGGAAAATTCCCGCTCCTCCGTGAGAGATACGAGACCGGTGCGTCTCACAGGCGCCGGCGCCACTCATCAGTAATCACGCCACCGGGCTCGCATCGTTCTCCGCGGCCGTCAGTCTCGTTCCTGCTCGTCACAGTAAACATGAGGAATGGCGACTGTAGAACGCAAAAGCCGAATCCTGGACATTTTGGGCGACATCAAAATACTGGGCAGACTCACGGAGACTCACTAGTAGCATATAGCCTTGTTGTTTACTGCGATCTCTTACCGGTAGGCGTGGCCTCCTAGGGCAGCGAAGCAAGTGCATTCTGGGAGTTGTTGTCTTTCATCCCCATAAGCCAAAAATACATTTTCTGGCTTTTCTCAGTCTAGAAGGCTCCAAATTCAAAAATAATTTCACATTTCTTCTACATAAATGACCCATTTTAAATACACATTCATCTTTCCAGAGGTGAAGTGTTCCTTTAATGATCCTAAAGACATTGATTAGCTGGTTCAGGTGTGTTTGATTAGGGTTGGAACTAAACTCTGCAGGGCTATAGCTCTCCAGGACCGACGTTCCCTACCCCTGATTTAAGCGATTCATCGACTTATCGAACTTGTATATTAATAAGCCAAATCATAATAATGAGCCTGTATTTGCCTACATAGCCTAATCAGCACACACACACACACACACACACACAAACACAAAGCCACAGCGCACCAGCAAACCTCATGATTATCAATGGGAGACTGTCTGAACATTTGAATAATTCATTGATAAACTCGTGTTTTCTATGTTTTCGGCTGCAGTGATGAATCTCTGCATTAGTGCACACACATATCTGCACGTTTCATAACATAATCTGAGGATATTTGTTTTCCATTTAAATCGGTTAATTAAAAAATAGACACATCCAGCTTTCGATAGATGTTTCTCATGTCTGTGAGGAAAGTTCACGCTGAGTTCACAGAGACCGACGGCAGAAAGCACATCTGGTGTTTTCTTTATTTTACAAAAGCACAGCGTTCAGTTATTGTGAGTGAACACAAATAAAATGAGTCTATTTCCAGTGACGTTCTAGGCTACTCTTGATGCGAGACCAAACATTGAGTATTTTACGTGAAATGCAAGTGTCATGCAGTAAGAGCGCTAATAGCTTCCACACTTGGTTATGCGTGTAATAATCGGCTAGCGCACATTTATCTAGGTTAGCATTATAGCGCGTGGCCATGTAAAGTTGCTACTACTTGCACGTTTCAAATGATAAGCCATATTTAAGGTCGACGGATGATAGACAAACGTTTGGATTTGTAGTTAACACAAGTACCCGCCGTTAATGATCTGTCCCGGGCCTAGATTAACCTTTGGCCATTGAACTTTAACCCTTATTTGTCCTCCTAATAAACTCGTTCTCATTTGTTGGCCAGATGGGTAAAGGGTCGTTCCTCGCCGGCAAGAACTTCACCATGGCAGACGTGGTTTGTTTCCCAGTTATCGCATATTTCCCACGACTTCAGTGAGTGCAATCATCATCAATCCTCCATGTTTAATCATAATGTCAGGTTAAGGTTTAATGTTGGATCTGTGTGACTGGTTTAATGTCGGATCTGTGTGACTGGTTTAATGTCGGATCTGTGTGACTGGTTTAATGTTGGATCTGTGTCACTGGTTTAATGTTGGATCTGTGTGACTGGTTTAATGTCGGATCTGTGTGACTGGTTTAATGTTGGATCTGTGTCACTGGTTTAATGTTGGGTCTGTGTGACTGGTTTAATGTTGGGTCTGTGTCACTGGTTTAATGTTGGATCTGTGTGACTGGTTTAATGTTGGATCTGTGTGACTGGTTTAATGTTGGATCTGTGTGACTGGTTTAATGTTGGGTCTGTGTGACTGGTTTAATGTTGGATCTGTGTGACTGGTTTAATGTTGGATCTGTGTGACTGGTTTAATGTTGGATCTGTGTGACTGGTTTAATGTTGGATCTGTGTGACTGGTTTAATGTTGGATCTGTGTGACTGGTTTAATGTTGGGTCTGTGTGACTGGTTTAATGTTGGATCTGTGTGACTGGTTTAATGTTGGGTCTGTGTGACTGGTTTAATGTTGGATCTGTGTGACTGGTTTAATGTTGGATCTGTGTGACTGGTTTAATGTTGGGTCTGTGTGACTGGTTTAATGTTGGATCTGTGTGACTGGTTTAATGTTGGGTCTGTGTGACTGGTTTAATGTTGGATCTGTGTGACTGGTTTAATGTTGGATCTGTGTGACTGGTTTAATGTTGGATCTGTGTGACTGGTTTAATGTTGGATCTGTGTGACTGGTTTAATGTTGGATCTGTGTGACTGGTTTAATGTTGGATCTGTGTGACTGGTTTAATGTTGGGTCTGTGTGACTGGTTTAATGTTGGGTCTGTGTGACTGGTTTAATGTTGGATCTGTGTGACTGGTTTAATGTTGGATCTGTGTGACTGGTTTAATGTTGGGTCTGTGTGACTGGTTTAATGTTGGGTCTGTGTGACTGGTTTAATGTTGGATCTGTGTGACTGGTTTAATGTTGGATCTGTGTGACTTGTTTAATGTTGGATCTGTGTGACTGGTTTAATGTTGGATCTGTGTGGCTGGTTTAATGTTGGGTCTGTGTGACTGGTTTAATGTTGGGTCGGTGTGACTGGTTTAATGTTGGATCTGTGTGACTGGTTTAATGTTGGATCTGTGTGACTGGTTTAATGTTGGATCTGTGTGACTGGTTTAATGTTGGATCTGTGTGACTGGTTTAATGTTGGGTCTGTGTGACTGGTTTAATGTTGGGTCTGTGTGACTGGTTTAATGTTGGATCTGTGTGACTGGTTTAATGTTGGGTCTGTGTGACTGGTTTAATGTTGGGTCTGTGTGACTGGTTTAATGTTGGATCTGTGTGACTGGTTTAATGTTGGATCTGTGTGACTGGTTTAATGTTGGATCTGTGACTGGTTTAATGTTGAGTCTGTGTGACTGGTTTAATGTTGGATCTGTGTGACTGGTTTAATGTTGGATCTGTGTGACTGGTTTAATGTTGGATCTGTGTGACTGGTTTAATGTTGGGTCTGTGTGACTGGTTTAATGTTGGGTCTGTGTGACTGGTTTAATGTTGGATCTGTGTGACTGGTTTAATGTTGGATCTGTGACTGGTTTAATGTTGGATCTGTGTGACTGGTTTAATGTTGGATCTGTGTGACTGGTTTAATGTTGGATCTGTGACTGGTTTAATGTTGGATCTGTGTGACTGGTTTAATGTTGGATCTGTGTGACTGGTTTAATGTTGGGTCTGTGTGACTGGTTTAATGTTGGGTCTGTGTGACTGGTTTAATGTTGGATCTGTGACTGGTTTAATGTTGGATCTGTGACTGGTTAACAGCTGTCCTAAAGAGAAATGTCCCAGACTGATGGAGTATTATGAAATGGTGAAGGACCGTCCCAGTATTAAAGCCAGCTGGCCTCTGGAGTGGCTGGAGAAACCCGAGGGTCCGGATACACTGAAGAACCTGTGAGGAACATCGAGACGTCCTCAACACCTCTGGATCATCACAGAATCACATTAATATTGATTAAAGTTCAGCTTTGATGTATTCAGTAATTGCCTATGATGTTTTCTAACAGTCCTTTATGCAAGAAATGTTCCCGAAGTCTCTCTTCCTAATCAACTCCTGTTCAATCTCAACTCTTGTCTTGTTTACTTTGCTGCACCTTTCAGTTGACGGACGTTTCATTTGTGAACTTTTATTGTGAACCGTTTCTAAATATGAAGTTTGTTATTGTCTGTAATGGCAGATTAACACCAGAAAATATCAATGTGGGCCGGATCTGGGCCGACACTATATTGCTGTCTGGGTTTCAATTAATGTTATTAATTATGTTTATCCGTACAACAAATAAAAAGTAAGTTGATCCAACTGGTATGGGACACCGGTATGCAAACCATAGGCTATCTTGTTTTTATTGTTGAATTCATGAAAAGAATCCGAGCACATCAACCATATGATTAAATAAAATAACATTTGTCCATTTAATGTAAGATTAGCACAGGGGTACCCAGATTTAACATTTTCTCAGCACCAAATAACAACCATTTAAACAAAAGCTGTGGTTTTCAAAATACGAAATTTATAAACGGTCATTAGAAAAATGAAAGAAATTGCTTATTAAAAACTTCAAATTCTTCATTCAGGCGTGACAACTCTCTCCGAAATCATAATTACGATCATATATATTAATTGTAAGTAATTATTCAATAAAGAGATCGATAAACTGATGTCAGTCAGTCGGCAGTAAAACGAAATGACCGTTAATTATTAAATTCCGCGAGTATCTTTCTGTGCTTCAGTTTTCACACTATGCGCTTAATCCTGTTTAATATTTTAGCTTTACAGTTGGAATTATCTGGTCATAACGTGTTTTGACGGATCAAATTTCTACATTTTATTATATCAGAGCTCTGACTGGCGGGAAACTAGGAACAAATGAAACCGGTAACTGAGGAATAGTACAAACTAAAGTCCGAGAAATTGAAACTAACACACATATCAATAATTCTGTAATGGTTATTTTATGGTTATAAAACTTCCTGCAACGTTCTGGGAAAGTTAGTTTTTGGTTACAAAAAAAATAAGTTCGTATACCCTCTTATTTGGTTGCAAAAAATAAAAATCACACAATAATTCTCGTGTGCAGATAAAACTGGACTGAGATCAGAATGCTTGAATAAAACATTTGTAAAAGAATCGAGGAGCCATGCGCATTTCAAGGCAAAATCAGCTTTAATGAAGCGTACAGTTCATAAACCCGAGCTATAAAAGCACATCTTCCACAATGATGATCATCTGAGTGACTGCAGTGTTCAGCTCGGGTGATCTTCATCATCATGTGGACTTTAGACACTTCGGGCTGATAAGTCAACATGAGGAATGACTCAGCGAAATACTGTTGAAAAACCCCATAGGCCTACATTTACACTTGTAATCGCTTTTTTTCATGAACATTATTACATTCTTTTAATAAGTGAAATATTTAACTCTTTTTAACTAAATTTAAACACAATTTCCTTTAGGTTAAAATGTTCGGTAACCCTTTACAACAAGGTTCCTTTTGTTGATGACCGACGTCATCTTCTCTTCACACGAGCATATAAACTGCGCATGCTCCTTGAACTTGCGAACAGGCCACGCCCACCTTCAGACTCGAAACGCAGTGAAATCTGTCACAACATTTCTGATTAAACTCGACATTATGGCGCAGAAAATGATGCTTTACTGGGGCTCCGGCTCTCCGCCGTGCTGGAGGCTCATGATCGCGCTGGAGGAGAAGAAACTGCAGGGATACAAACACAAACTTCTGTCTTTTGACAAGAAAGAGCATCAGTGTGAAGAAGTGAAGGCTCTCAATCCCAGAGTTCAGGTGCGTCTCAGACAGACTCCTGTTGATGGGGGTTCTGGTGATTGCATTACGCGTTTACTACAAATGCAACTTTCATAAAGAGACACGACATTAAGCCAACTTTTTTTTAAACATTGCACATTTATTTATTTTGCAGCTTCCAACTTTCAAGCACGGAGACCTCGTCGTGAACGAGTCTTTCGCCGCGTGTCTGTATCTGGAGGTAAATCAGTGCCATAGAAGTTCCTTAAGCTCGTAGAAATACATCTGTGCCCAATTTATCGATCCCAGCTGAGGAATATGGTCTTATCTAGCGAAACGATCGGTCATTTTCTAAAATAAAGTATGCATGACTGAACGCTACGAGAGCACATTCCCGCAACATAATAATAAATTGGTAAATCTTAATGACTAAAAAGTAAAAGTTATGATAAAGTCATAATTATGAAATACGAAATGATAATTGAGATAAAAAATTGAAATCATAACATACTCATTTAGACTTTTTGTCATAATTTTTCATTTATTATAATTTTCTCTTTTTATGTCATAATTTTGACTGTCAATTTCAACTTTTTGTCATTATTATGAAAATGTAAGTCAAAGTTTTGACTTCATCTCATAATCATGAATTAGTATGTCATCATTTTGACTTTTTATGTCCTAATTATAACTTACAAAAGCATGTTTTTTTCTTATGTGATGAAAATAAACTTGCATACATAGTTAAGAGCTGATCATAAAAATATATATTTCAATGTTTTTGCATGCATTTACAAAACTTTTACATTCCTCTGAGAAACTTTCGCATGCGTTCACTTGCTAAAGAACGCAAAGGTTTTGTGAGCGAACGCAAATGCTCTATTGGAACCCGTTTTGTGAAAGACCGCAAAAATATTAAAATATATTTTAAACTCCCGTCATATTTTTCCATGACTGTCAGTTTAGGGGAAAAAAAAATATGACAAATAAAATCAGTGATTAATATTTTCCTTCGGGTTTTATACAAACAGTGCACTGCGTTTGAGTCGGCGACATCTCGCAGGATTACAGTCTGAATAAACAACAAATAATATTAATATTATCTATCAAACTGGGATCTGTGTTACAAATCACTTTGTTCTAGTTTTCAAGGGTTAAAGAAAAGCTAAGCGCATTAAATTAAGTGATATTCTATTCCAGTTAAGAGTAGATTAAAATAGATTTATAAAAGTTCCAATGTAGACTTTCCATGTTTATATGCTTATATCGCATGTATTTGTTATACACAGCTGATTGGTTCCTGCTGTATCAGTAGCCAATTGGTTAGCATTTGCTTTTGAAAATGAATCAATGCTTTTCAAGGAAAAGTAGTATTTTTTTGTAGTAATTGAACAGATCCGAACACAAAGACGAGGGTCACGTCTCTGACTGATCAATGTTTCTGGTTTCTAGAGTGCGTTCAAGTCTCAAGGAGCCCGTCTGATCCCGGAGGATCCCGCTGAACAGGCGCTCGTCTACCAGCGCATGTTCGAGACCGACAACCTGCAGCAGAAAATGTGTGAGTGATTTAAATCATGAACATTTAAAGCTGTCCAAACCATAGCAGAGCTACTCAAGCCCTCGTGGTCTATGACACGGTTTAGAGATAAGACAAAAAATAAGTTCATGACAAGTGTTTATTAATTGATAGTCTGATGTTTGCAAGATTTAAAGTCCCCCTGTAGTGAAAATCCAGCGTTTAATGTAGTTTATGTGTGTATGAGGAGTTATTAATCTGCTTTAACACACACCATGTGTAAGTTCATAAGTGGACAGCATTGCTGAGTATTTTCTGCTTAAAACTGCAGTGAACCAAAGACAGTCTCAGGCCATGTCCACACGGACACGGGTATTTTTATAACCGGAGCGGCGCACAATCTGACGTCAAACACAGCGGATAACGGCGCACACTTTGACGTCGCAAGGCAAAAACTCCGGTTTTACTGTCTACACGACAACACTGCAACCGGCGTTTCTGAAGATCCTCACCCTGGCAGGGGTTTTCAAAAATGTTCGGTTTCAGTGACCAGATACTGCGTCTCCGTGTGGACGAACGGGCGAACCGCGTAAAAAAAGTCACGGTTATAAAAATACCCGTGTTCGTGTGGACAAGGCCTCAAAAACACGGTTTGAAATCGCTGGTGTTTCTGACGTCACACACTACCTTGTAACCAATCAGATCAACGTGTGATCGCCAACCAGTGGATCTCTGAGTGAGTGAGTGGAGGCGGGGCTCATTTGCATATTCATAGAACCGTGCATACTAAATGAGGCAAGGGTGTGGAGTTACATTCAAGATATTTTAAAGATTTTTTTTTTTTATATATATATATTTTTAATATGTAATTTTGGTGATCAAATATTAGTTTTAAGGGTTAATATTAGTGACTACTGGGGAACTTTAAGATCTTTGTTGACTGTCACAGCTTGAAGGCAACATTTTGTAATTTTTAATGATTTCACATGATTTCAAATGGCAAACTTAAAAGTAATGGCTTATAAATCTACCAAAAAAAAAAAAAAAAAAAGTAGTATAAAAAAACATGGTCTCATTTGATAGAAACCTTTAATATTTTGAAGATATATTTTGATCATGTTTGGAGGTTCTGATGTTACAACACTGCTGAGAAAACCTTAGAAAAAGTGATGCAATTTATTGATTTATTCGGTAATGCTTGTCTGACATGACGGTTATTAAGAAGTATATGACCGGTCATAAATCATATCAAGTTTGGGCTTGTTCACAGTGGATAACTGCATCTGGGCCACAGTTTGTGTTTATCTCAAAGCAATCAGACATTATGGCATTTGGAACAATGGTAGCCTTTTTATTTAAAGTCCATAAACTCTTCAAACAAGTGATCTGAGTTTTACTGAACTTGTGTAAACGCCAGAAAGCATAAAAATATTAATAAATATGTGACCCTGGATCCCAAACCCAGTCTGGAGCCGCACGGGTATATCTGTGGCAATAGCAACTATACACTGTACGGGTCAAACTGATCCATTTCTCTTTTATGCCAAAAAATCATGAGGATATTAAGATCATGTTCCATGAAGATATTTAGTAAATGTCCTGCCGTAAATATATAAAACATGTATTTGTGAGTGAATGCAGCACAATCGTGAACATAAATGCACAACTTTAAAGGAGATTTTCTCAATGTTTACATTTTTTTGCTCCTCAGATTCCAGATTTTCAATAGTTGTGTCTCGACCAAATATTGTCCTATCCTAACAAACCACACATCAATGGAGAGATTATTTATTCAGCTTTCAGAAGATGTATAAATCTCAAATTATTTTTAAAATGGACCCATGTGACTGGTTTTGTGGTCCAGGGTCACATATCGCTGCAAGCAAAATATGCCTATGCTGCCATCTAGTGGTTATAGTATAAATTAAATTTGATTAATCTTTCAACCAGCCTAATCTGCCTATTTTAGTGTACACATACTGCTTTAATTGAGAAAAAATATAATAAAATGTGCTTATTTCTAGTATCTTATATAGAAATAAATTGTGTACAATTCAGAGGAGAATATACGGATCTCTACTCATCCGGTTCAAAATAGTTTATAATAGAAATTCATGCAGTTTATTCGCTGTCATCGTCCTCCTATCACATGCTCTCTTTGCTCGCCGGATCAGCCGAATAAACAGCCGGTTATTTTCGTGTGTGTGTGTGTGTGTGTGTGTGTGTGTGTGTGTGTGTGCAGATGACGTGGCCTATTACGAGTGGTTCGTCCCTGAAGGAGAGCGGCACGAATCGGCCCTGAAGAGGAATAAAGAGACTCTAGTCGCCGAGCTGAAACTGTGGGACGGATACTTGGAGAAGGTTGTGTTTTAAAGTCAAGTCCGCTTTATTTCATCAGCGCTTTATACAGTACAGGTTGTTTCAAAGCAGCTGCACAGTGATGAAGAGGAGAATAACACAATCAGTGATGCAAACTTCATCCAATATCAGTCAAAATCAGCTGTAAATCAGATCAATTCAGTGTAGGTTTGTTCTCTTCTAAAGTGTCAGTTCAGTCAAATCAATATTACTGAATGTCTTCATGACCCCAAGTCATGAAATCGAACTTGAAACCATTTGTTAATCGATCTATTAGCAATATAAATTATCAATTTATGTATACAGATTCCTGGTCTCATTATGAACAATGCATGTTCCATAGATGATCTCTTCATATTTCCATGTATGTAAATGTAATGACACAACAGCAGCTGAAAACAATGAGTATTAGTGGAGCAAGTAAATGCAAATTTCCATTTCTTTTTTTTAGATTAATTGCATTATGAATTGCATGTTTGTTCAATTCTTGCTTTTTAAATAGAGGATAACATATGGTATATGGTTACATATGGTAACCCTCGTTCCCTGAGGGAGGGAACGGAGACGCCACGTCGAACCCGACGAATAGGAGAGGCCAATCTACTTCGAGTGAAACTTAAAACAAGCCAATACACATTGGCATGCAATAATTTGCATCAGCTGTTCAGCCTCAGCGCGGGTATATAACGAGCAGCTGGTGATTGCACTGTAGCTTTTTGCTGAGGAGCCGAGCCTGATAAGCTGGCCGTCCCGGCGGGTGGCAGCAGATGTGGCGGCGGGACGTGGCGTCTCTGTTCCCTCCCTCGGGGAACGAGGGTTACCATATGTAACCGAGACGTTCCTCTTCGGTCGGGAGTCGACGCCATGTAAAACCCGACAAATAGGAATCCACACCAAAGGGCCACAGCTGCTGCACCCCCTCCAGCGCCCTGTGTAAGCCTCTACACCTCTACACAGAGTGTATCTGTCACTGTTGTTCCGTGATAACCCATACAGTGAGATTATTGGATAACACTGGGAAAGCGGGCCCGAACTGAGGGAGGGGAACACTGCAGAAGCCACATTCTCGAGGAGTTAAGTGGAGATCTACATATGGACTAACCCAAGGGTTGTAGGCATATGAGTAGTGGGTGACTTAGCCCAAGGGTAAGACACAGGCTTACATTTAGGAGCAGCCGTGGAGAATATACACATATGGGACCCAGCCTATATCCGGTTCTCTCTGGGAGGCGACCCGGAGCGGAGTCTGAGTGTGCTGCGCAACACTTGCCTGGTTCCACTGGGCAGGAGGTGCAGGAGGCGGCTTGGTTGCGTTCTCGAGCCTAGCGCTGCTGCCCGCAGGCGATAGAGGCGGGGATGAGAGTGGTGAGGATTCTCTCCCCCACTGCTCTCCGGGTCCTCTTCGGACCCAGAGATGTTAGAAACTGCTCTTCTATTGAAAATTTGGGTACCGCTGGTTTTGAGGCCAGCGGCGGAACACAAATAAAACGGAACAAAGGATTTTCCACCCGGCCCTCTTCCGGGATGCGTTCATCGTCTCCTGGAGAGCAGTCCCTTCCATCTCTGGGTCGCCCGTCCTAAGGCCGCTTACCCCTGGTTTTGCCGGTCTTCTTAGCAGGGCCCTGGAGGGGTGGGGCGGCCTGTCTGCGACTGGCTCCACGGCGCCGTTTAGGACTGAGCAGACTGAGGGGTCGCGGACGGTGGGGTGGAGGCAGCAGCTGACCGTGATGTGTCTGATGGCCTCAGTCTGCTTTTGTACAGCCGAGAACAGCTTGGCGAAGTTCTCAACCGCGTCGCCGAAGAGGCCGGTCTGGGACACGGGGTAGTTAAGGAACCAGAGCTTGTCGGTCTCCCGCATGTCGGCCTGACCACCCTCGTGCAGGTTCTTCAGTGCCTTGCCGTGCATGGCAGAGGCAGCTTCCCCACAGGCCTTGTAAGCCTTGCTGGTTAAGTCCGACGAGTACTTACAGGCCCTGGAAGGAATACATGGTTCTCCACGCCAACTGGAGTTAGGGCACAGTTGCAGAGCAACGGCCCGCTCCACTGGCGGAATACGCGTGTATCCCTCAGCTGCCCCGTCCACGTCCCCGTGAGCTCCTCGTGGTGCACCTCCGGGAAGAAAGGCACTGGGGTGGGTTGCTGAGAACCAGTGCGAGCCACCCCAAGATACCAATCATCTAACCTCTAGGGTTCGGGCCCGGCCCTGTTGGCGGCCCGGGAAAGCATGGCCATCATCTCCGGGTCCATCTTGGGCACCGCTGACACACCCGAAGGGGGCAGCGGCGCCGAGTCGTCGTCCGCGGAGAGGTCTGACCCACCCTCCAATGCAGCGATCGACATCCGATCGTCGCGGGGAGCACCAAAGGAGACGACTGGTACACACCTCGTGGATGGTCCAGCACGTTCCGTTGGTGGCTCAACTGGCTGCGGAGCATGAGAGGGGTGAGGGTGCCTAGGGGGTTGGTTGCCTGAAGGAAGCGCGCTCTCCGTAATCCTCAGGTCTCCCGTGCCACCGCCCGAAGCAACCAGTCTGAGTAGGATTGGATTGAGGCAGAGACACGGGGACTCCGCCCCTTTGCAGGAGCGAGAGTCTCGACCGAAGCTCCACGATGGTCATCATCCCACAATGGCATCGAAGTGCTCGGCTGCAATCACCAGCTGCTCGTAATATACCCGCGCTGCGCAGCTGAAGCAAATGATTGCACGCCAATATGTATTGGCTTGTTTTAAGTTTCACTCGAAGTAGATTGGCCTCTCTAGCGAGATTCCCATTCGTGGGGTTCGACGTGGCGTCGACTCTCGACCGAAGAGGAACTATTGCCATAACATTTCACTTCATCAACCTTTGGCTATTGAACTTGAACCCTTATTGTCCTCTTAATAAACTCGTTCTCATTTGTTGGCCAGATGGGTAAAGGGTCGTTCCTCGCCGGCAAGGACTTCACCATGGCGGACGTGGTTTGTTTCCCAGTTATCGCATATTTCCCACGATTTCAGTGAGTGCAATCATCATCAATCCTCCATGTTTAATCATAATGTCAGGTTAAGGTTTAATGTTGGATCTGTGTGACTGGTTTAATGTTGGGTCTGTGTGACTGGTTTAATGTTGGGTCTGTGTGACTGGTTTAATGTTGGGTCTGTGTGACTGGTTTAATGTTGGGTCTGTGTGACTGGTTTAATGTTGGGTCTGTGTGACTGGTTTAATGTTGGGTCTGTGTGACTGGTTTAATGTTGGGTCTGTGTGACTGGTTTAATGTTGGATCTGTGTGACTGGTTTAATGTTGGATCTGTGTGACTGGTTTAATGTTGGGTCTGTGTGACTGGTTTAATGTTGGATCTGTGTGACTGGTTTATTGTTGGATCTGTGTGACTGGTTTAATGTTGGATCTGTGTGACTGGTTTAATGTTGGATCTGTGTGACTGGTTTAATGTTGGATCTGTGTGACTGGTTTAATGTTGGATCTGTGTGACTGGTTTAATGTTGGATCTGTGTGACTGGTTTAATGTTGGGTCTGTGTCACTGGTTTAATGTTGGGTCTGTGTGACTGGTTTAATGTTGGATCTGTGTGACTGGTTTAATGTTGGATCTGTGTGACTGGTTTAATGTTGGGTCTGTGTGACTGGTTTAATGTCGGATCTGTGTGACTGGTTTAATGTTGGGTCTGTGTGACTGGTTTAATGTTGGGTCTGTGTGACTGGTTTAATGTTGGATCTGTGACTGGTTTAATGTTGGATCTGTGACTGGTTTAATGTTGGATCTGTGACTGGTTAACAGCTGTCCTAAAGAGAAATGTCCCAGACTGATGGAGTATTATGAAATGGTGAAGGACCGTCCCAGTATTAAAGCCAGCTGGCCTCCACACTGGCTGGAGAATCCCGAGGGTCCGGATACACTGAAGAACCTGTGAGGAACATCGAGACGCTCCCGACAGCGGATCACATTAATATTGCATAAAGTTCAGCTTTGATATATTCATTAATTTCCTATGATGTTTTTCTAACAGTCCTTGATGTTGAATCACAATTCTTGTCTTGTTTACATCTGCATCTGTTCTAATAAAGTTTTATCCTCTTCAATCAAACTGAGCAAAATATTTATTATCATTACAAGAAATGGATTTTGTGCTAATAATTTAAAACGGAACCATATTTTTAAGTTTGAAATGGTCTTTTTTGTTTACTTTGTAGCATATTTAGCAGACTTGCCGTGTTTTCAATGGCATCCGCTGTATAAAACTCCCAGATAACTTCTAATTGTCATTGTTTGAAGGTTGCTATTTGAGCATAAGAAACATTTATGGGACATTTTATGTCAGATTCCGTTGCTGATATTCAAATATGGTATTTAAATGTGAGTTCAAGATTTTGGATTCCCCCATTCAAGTAGATTTGAATCAAAAGTAGATAGAAAAGGTTTTTACGGTAGTACCTTTTACAGTTTAAATCACAATAATTTTTTTAAGTGAACAAATCATTAAAATAAACAAAAAGAAAATGAAAAATAACAAATAAAATATACATAAATACGAAGATGTTTATATGTATGGACATGATCTCAATCACATGATCAGAAACACATCCAATCAAACAGAAGTGTTCAGAACGAGTTTATTGCCGGCGGTGAACGCATGCGGATCAAAGTGGAAAACGTTACAGTTCAAGCTGTAAATCCTGCTAAACATTATAGGCGAGAGGTGTGGGTCGTGTGTTCTGCAACAACAGTAAAACTCACACAAGTGTCTGTTCAAACACTGCGAACTACAACTACTTCTGTGCGGACGAGATCTGAGCACGTCCTCTAAACACTTTCTTAAATTAACACGTACAGAAAATCTATCAGACAGAAATCTACAAAAGAACAAAACTAAAGGGCATTAACATTTTTACAGTCTCGTTCATTCTCAAAAATAGTTTCACCGTTCTGTACATTTAACAATTTCTGGAGACAGAAAGCATCTGATGTAGATTTCATATAAATCTTTAGTTATTTATATCTTTAGTTATTTATATAAGTCTTGTTTTCTCATAAAAATGGACGTTAAGGTGCAACATGATGGTTCTTATAACAGCGTAAACCAACAAAACTGCTCGAAACACACGGTCAGAAGCAGGACCCGGAGAACAGGTCGCACAGATCGAACGTAACACCGCATGACGTGACGGATCCTCAGATTTGGCCAAACCACATGATTGAGTTTATTACTCTAGTTCCTTCTGTGTCAAAGGCACATTATAGCTTTCAAACACAAGACGCCACAGAAACCAGACGACGGCAGAGGATCTGCCATCATAAACCGGGTCATTTCTCATAAAGCACAGACACACGTCGTTTAAAACACCAGAAATGCAACATGGCAAAATATATAAAACTCAACAATAGTTTTTTAAAAATCCAACGGCGATTTTTGAGTCTGTGTGTGTTTTAAATCTGTTTAAAACCGGGACAATAAACATAATTAATGCTCTTATCTTATAGATTTTATAATAAATAAATCAAAGTATCAGACCATGTTTACTGATCTGACTGATGCAAACAGTGATGTAAAGCTTCGTGTCATCACTCTGTTGAGTTTTAAACAGAAATACAGTGAAACCCTGAGTTAGTGTTCAACATTCTCTCCTTTTCTGTGACGTCGTTTCAATCATTTGCACTAATTTAAAAAAAAAGTCACAGTGCGGGCTTGTGATTGGCTGGTGAGGTGTGATGTAATGAGAGGGCGTGGCTTAGAATACAACGCATGTGGAGCAGTGACGTCACTCTGTATATGATCAGGTGATTCGTTAAACAGATGTTTGTACTGTGGTATCTTGGGTGTCGTGTTGTCCTGAGGTGAATTCTGGGAAGGCAAAAGCGTCAGTGTGGTTCGGTCGGGGCGTCCCGTTACACCGGCATCTCCGGCGTGTCGAATCCCAGCGCCTGGGCTTCTTCTGGGGTCAAGCCTCCCTTCAGAGTCCTTCTCACTGAGACATGATTAGCTTTCATCAGTAACATTTGCTACAGTGACTGGTTATTAATCTCATAAACATATTTATTTTGAATTAGACTAAAGTCTAAACTGTTGCATTTCAAAAAGACTGTTATAGCTTCACAGGGTTAAAGGATCAGTTCACTTCAGAATTAAAATCTCCTGATAGTTTACTCTCCCCTCGTCATCCGAGAGGTTCATGTGTTTCTCTCTTCAGTGGAACAGAAATGCAGGTGTGTGAGGAACACACTCCAGATGTTCTCCATATAGTGTCTTCAATGGTCCAGCGGGTCGAAGGTCCAGATGTGAGTTTCAGCTTTAAAGTCTCTCACGATCCAGCCGAGGAATAAGAGTCTCATCTAGACACACCAGCCGCCATTTTATAACAAAATACACATTTATATACTTTTAACCACTAATGCTGGTCTTGCACGTCCACGACTTCACGCATTACGTAATCCCGCTGAAAGGTCAAGCGTCACGCTTGTAGGTGGAACAACGAACCAGTGTTTACAAAGGGGATGTGCAAAGATTAAGTCAAACGGCATTTACAAAAAACAAAATAAAAGGTAAAACAACGATATCGGACGAGTTTTCGCCCTTCACTACATTTATGAGCCAGAACACGCGAGACCTGTCGCGGGGGCAGCAGTCTAAGCAGAGATGCCCAGACTTCCCTCTCCCTAGCCACTTCCTCCAGCTCTTCCGGGGGGGACACCGAGGCGTTCCCAGGCCAGCCGGGAGACATAGTCTCTCCAGCGTGTCCTAGGTCTTCCCCGGGGTCTCCTCCCGGTGGGACGCGCCCGGAACACCTTCCCGGGAAGGCGTCCAGGAGCCGATGCCCGAGCCACCTCAGCTGTGGAGGAGCAGCGGCTCTACTCTGAGCTCCTCACCCTATCTCTAAGAGATCGCCCAGCCACCCTGCGGAGAAAGCTCATTTCGGCCGCCTGTATCCGGGATCTTGTCCTTTCGGTCATGACTCAAAGCTCATGACCATAGGTGAGAGTAGGAACGTAGATTGACCGGTAAATCGAGACCTGAGCCACTCCCCTCGACAGACCGGTACATGGACCGCATTACTGCAGAAGCTGCACCGATCCGTCTGTCAATCTCCCGTTCCATCCTTCCCTCACTCGTGAACAAAACCCCAAGATACTTAAACTCCTCCACTTGAGGCAGGAACTCTCCACCAACCTGAAGTAGGCAAGCCACCTTTTTCCGACTGAGGACCATGGCCTCAGATTTGGAGGCGCTGATTCTCATCCCAGCCACTTCACACTCGGCTGCAAACCGTCCCAGTGCATGCTGAAGTTCCTGGTCTGAGGGGGCCAACACGACAACATCATCTGCAAAGAGCAGAGACGAAATCGTGTTGTTCCCAAACCAGACACCCTCCGGCCCCTGGCTGCGCCTAGAAATTTTGTCCATAAAAAATTATGAACACAACCGGCGACAGAGGGCAGCCCTGCCGGAGTCCAACATGCACCGGGAAGAAGTCTGACTTACTGCCGGCAATGCGAACCAAGCTCCTGCTCCGGTCGTATAGGGACCGGACAGCCCTTAGAAAAGGACCCCTTACAGTACGCTTGGGTCTGCCGAGTCTGTTCAGCTTCCTCCTCCGCCATCGGATCCAACTCACCACCAGGTGGTGATCAGTTGACAGCTACGCCCCTCTCTTCACCCGAGTGTCCAAGACATACGGCCGGAGGTCAGATGAAACGACCACAAAGTCGATCATCGACCTACGGCCTAGGGTGTCCTGGTGCCACGTGTACTGATGGACACCCTTATGCTTGTCCCCCAGTAGAACGTCGGAGTCTCCAGTCGGAGCACTTTCCAGCACCCCTCCCAGAGACTCCAAGAAGGCCGTGTACTCTACACTGCCGCTCGGCCCGTAGGCACACACGACAGTGAGAGACCTATCCCCGACCCGTAGGCGCAGGGAAACGACCCTCTCGTTCACCGGGGTAAACTCCAACACATGGCGGCTGAGCTGGGGGGCTATAAACAAATGGTATTTAAGGGCTATATAAATGTTTATTTTGTTATAAAATGGCGGCTGGTTTGTCTGGATGAGACTCTTATTCCTCGGCTGGATCGAGACTTTAAAGCTGCACTGAAACTCACATCTGGACCTTCGACCCGCTGGACCATTGAAGTCACTATATGGAGAACATCTGGAGTGTGTTCCTCACACACCTGCATTTCTGTTCCACTGAAGAGAGAAACACATGAACCTCTCGGATGACGAGGGGAAGAGTAAAGTAATTCTGAAGTGAACTGATCCTTTAAGAGATTAACGTACGTGATTTCCGGTTTACGCGCGAGCGCCGTCGTTCGCGGGGTTGCGCTCGTTCTCTGGGACTCTGAGTGGCCGAACGCACAATCCTGTCCATGATGTCATCGGCAGCGTCGTCCGTCACACACCGGGACTCTTCGTTCGCAGCGGCCAATACGGTGCGTCCTACAGAGAGAGAAAGCCCGGATACATATTAATATAAAGAAGAAAGTCATATACACTAGCATGACTTCAGGGAGAGCAGATCATGGGCTAATTCCGGGTGAACTATCCCTTTAATGCTGAGGTGTGTGTGTGTGTGTGTGTGTGTGTGTGTGTGTGTGTGTCTCACCTCTGCTGGCTCGTGTGTGTGTGTGTGTGTGTGTGTGTGTGTCTCACCTCTGCTGGCTCATGTGTGTGTGTGTGTGTGTGTGTGTCTCACCTCTGCTGGCTCGTGTGTGTGTGTGTGTGTCTCACCTCTGCTGGCTCGTGTGCGTGTGTGTGTGTGTCTCACCTCTGTGCTGGCTCGTGTGCGTGTGTGTGTGTGTGTCTCACCTCTGCTGGCTCGTGTATGTGTGTGTGTGTGTGTGTGTCTCACCTCTGCTGGCTCGTGTATGTGTGTGTGTGTGTGTGTCACCTCTGCTGGCTCGTGTATGTGTGTGTGTGTGTGTGTCTCACCTCTGCTGGCTCGTGTGTGTGTGTGTGTGTGTGTCACCTCTGCTGGCTCGTGTGCGTGTGCGTGTGTGTGTGTGTGTGTGTGTGTGTCTCACCTCTGCTGGCTCGTGTGCGTGTGCGCGTGCGCAGGGCTGGAACCACAGTGGTGTCGCTGCTGTCGCTGCTCTGAACGCTGGTCTTCAGCACCGCCTTCATCTGCTCGTGTTCGGCTCGGTCTTCAGCGTGACACAAGCCCTGCGGCTCCGTCTGCGGCCCGACAGGAGGAGCACTGCTGCTCACACACACCCGACCCGCCTGGACACACACACACACACACACACCATCACTACAGGAACATCTTGTGGCATGATTACAGCTGCCTGATCTTTTGGACAAATGAGAATCCCTGTGTCTGTAATAACCAACCAGTCAGAAACAGCACTGAACTTAAGCTGGACTGTGACGCTATTCTCTTCTGGACACACACTGTTGCATTATTTTCCTGTTATCTCTGTAAAGCTGCTTTAAACACTCTGTGCTGTAAAAAGCGATATATAAATAAAGCTGACTTGACTTGACATTTCCCAAACTTGAGTTTCCCAAACTGGGATTCATGAGGTGATGAAAATAGTTAATAATTAATAAAATCATTAAAATGTCAAGTAAAAAATTATTTTTAAATAAAAGCAATCAAAACAAAACACTTAGTAAAATGAATAAAATCATAAACATGTTTTTAAAATAAGTAATAACAATAAAAGTGATCAGAATAAAAATTAAATCATAAATATATTAAATTACAATAATATTAAACAATAAATAATTTTTTTTTATTTTTTATTATTAAAGCGTAAAAAATAATAATTTAAAATAAAGATGAAAATAAATTAGTCAGTTTAAAATAAAAACATACATACATATTTTATTTGTCTACCTGGATCATGTGACCATTAGCTGACATCCGAAAACCATGAACATGTGAATTTGTTGATAAATAAATATTAAACTTAAAATCTTATTGCAACTTCAAGAAAATATTTTAGGGGGGAATTTCTAATGTAAAGAATCACAGATAGAATTTATAATCTACACAACAGACAGAGATTTTGTCATAAACCTGAAACTCTCAATATAACACACACACACCAAACCAAACCAAATCAAGATAACTGCTAAGCATCTCCAGGTTAGTAAATCTGTACAGGGTTATTCAGTGAGACTCAATCAGATGCTGTGAGCTTTAACAATCATTAAGTTATTAAAACATTAACGGTTAATATCTGGCAGACAGAGAGCAGCACAAACACCCTCATACCTCACTGTCCTCTTCATCATCAGTCTGTGGTGAGAGAGAGAGAGAGAGAGAGAGAGAGAGAGAGAGAGAGAGATGAAGAATGAACTAACGGCTTACAGTCTCTAGTAGTGTTATTGATTCTGGGTGAATAATCAGAACTCTAGTCCCGCCCCACATCACTGAATAATCTGAAATCTAGCTCCGCCCACATCACAGAATAATCAGAACTCTAGCTCCGCCCACATCACAGAATAATCAGAACTCTAGCTCCGCCCACATCAGCACATCACTGAATAATCAGAACTCTAGCTCCGCCCACATCAGCACATCACTGAATAATCAAAACTCTAGCTCCGCCCACATCAGCACATCACTGAATAATCAGAACTCTAGCTCCGCCCACATCACAGAATCATCAGAACTCTAGCTCCGCCCACATCAGCACATCACTGAATAATCAGAACTCTAGCTCCGCCCACATCACACATCACAGAATAATCCGAACTCTAGCTCCGCCCACATCAGCACATCACTGAATAATCCGAAATCTAGCTCCGCCCACATCACAGAATAATCAGAACTCTAGCTCCGCCCACATCAGCACATCACTGAATAATCAGAACTCTAGCTCCGCCCACATCACACAATAATCAGAACTCTAGCTCCGCCCACATCACAGAATAATCAGAACTCTAGCTCCGCCCACATCAGCACATCACTGAATAATCCGAAATCTAGCTCCGCCCACATCACAGAATAATCAGAACTCTAGCTCCGCCCACATCAGCACATCACTGAATAATCAGAACTCTAGCTCCGCCCACATCAGCACATCACTGAATAATCAGAACTCTAGCTCCGCCCACATCAGCACATCACTGAATAATCAGAACTCTAGCTCCGCCCACATCAGCACATCACTGAATAATCAGAACTCTAGCTCCGCCCACATCACACATCACTGAATAATCAGAACTCTAGCTCCGCCCACATCAGCACATCACTGAATAATCAGAACTCTAGCTCCGCCCACATCACTGAATAATCAGAACTCTAGCTCCGCCCACATCACAGAATCATCAGAACACTAGCTCCGCCCACATCACTAATTTATCAGAACTATAGCCCCGCCCACATTATGGAATCATCACTTTTGTCAAAGTTGCAAGAATAATATCACAACAGTGTCATGATATAAATGATGAGAATAACGAGACACGTCAGTGAATAATTAAATCACTGCCAGCTCTCAAACAGGTCCTGTACGTGAGCTCTCAGCTGATTCAGAGCTCATTAGCATTTGAGGGATGTGTGAGACGTAGAAGTGAAGCAAACGCAAGAGTTAAACTGATGATGAGGACACAGAAGCGGCTCCAGTCCCGAGGTGTCCGTGTTTAACCAGCTGCAAACTCACTCCAGTGCAGCCATCACTCATCCGGGATAAACCATCAGCACACACACACACACACACACACACACACACGCACGCACGCACGCACACACACACACACACACACACACACACACACACACACACACACACGCACGCACACACGCACGCACGCACACACACACACACACGAATAATGATCTGTATAAACACTCAAACACATCATCACGGCTTCTTCAGGCCCGCAGGGAACATCAACACTCACTGACATGAGGAGTGTGTGAGGATCTGTGTCACACACACATACACATCATATTCCTCTTTACAGGAGGATCACCATCGCACAACACACAACACACTGATACTCTGAGAAGAGCAGGGTTTGAGGAGCTCATCAAATTAATATACTACACTAAATTAAAAAAAAAATTATATACTACCAGTATACTTAAATTACAATAAAAATTATTTTAAAATAAAAACAATCAAAGTGAAACACGTAACATAAAAATGTTAAATAAAAATAAATTATTAAATAGATACAAAGAAAATAGTACACCTACTAAAAAACACTAATTAACTGTAGTTAAAAACATACATTTTTTATTTTAAATTATTTAAAAATAAAAACAATCGAAATAAAACGTGTACTAAAACCAATTAAAATCATAAAAATAAAACTTTTAAAATGAAATACAAAAATTAAGTAAAATCATATTTTTTTGTGACGAGCGGCATTTTTTCAATTGAAGCGCCGCCTTCCAGGAATGCAAAGACGCTTGACGTCAAAGTCATTTGAAAAAATGCCGCGCGTCAAAAAGCTGGCCGATGCCCATCTTTATGCAAATGAAGCATTGCAAGCACATGGAGACGGGGGGGGGGAAGTCTCTCGCGGGTCCTTTGTTCTAGACTGGCCGCTGGCTCAAAACCACACCCATAGCGGTAAACTAGAGGAACGCCCATCAACGTACACACGTGAGGAAGCGTCGCGACGCCACGCGAGATTCGTGTCGGACAAGTGGATCAGTACCATAAGTGTGTGTGTGTGTTACTGTGTGTTCACACCGCCGGCGGTGAGAGCGTCAAATTGCCATTAATTTTCAATGAGAGCCGGCAGCGACCTCCGGCGAGGGCGGCGCGTCTTGGACGGCGAGAGCGGCGAGAAGAGTTGAAATTTGTCAACTTTATGGTAATAAGCTGTGACGCGGTTCGGCGGCAACCAATCGGAATGTGGAAGTCCTCCGCCGGAGAGGATACCAGAGAACACAATCCTGTAAACTTTGGTTCCGACCACATTAGTTCCTAAGCAAAATGGAGGAAAAGTTAATTATTTCTGTTGCGGGTTTCCCGTTATTGTACGACGTGTCCCTGTTTACATACAGGGATATTAATAAAAAGAACGACGAATGGAAAAGGTGTCTGAAATTGATGGTGTTTTGTTACTTTCACATTTAAAATATTTTAATAGGTTAACTTATACCCTACGTGTGGCCAGTATGCACAACATAGGATACTGATTTATGGTCAGTTCTTATTTGCTTTGCGGCTCCTTTAAATAAAGTTTTAAAAAAATCACGCATTCTAAAATCTACGTCATAGCGCAAGAGAGTCCCCGAATCTCACGGCGTCGACGGCAGGGCGGCGAGAGCCTGCGGCGGTGTGAACGTACAGTAATAGGCAAGACTGACAGCGCGGTCTCTTTAGTCGTATTGCGCTTGAATGGTTTAAAAGTATTTACATTAATAAGAGCGTGATCATACAACGCTATCAATTGCGTTAAATATTTTTAACGCTTTAAACTTTTTCTTTTTTTTTGCGGTGCCGCAAAAACGGTGGGCAAGTGATGAAACCGGTGTTGTGACTGAACACCGTGTAACACCGACTATCGTAGCAAGCCTAGTGATCAGTAATAAGTGTGTGAGATATGAAGATCACCTGTGTGTTGAGGTCAGTGATCAGTAATAAGTGTGTGAGATATAAAGATCACCTGTGTGTTGAGGTCAGTGATCAGTAATAAGTGTGTGAGATATGAAGATCACCTGTGTGTTGAGGTCAGTGATCAGTAATAAGTGTGTGAGATATGAAGATCACCTGTGTGTTGAGGTCAGTGATCAGTAATAAGTGTGTGAGATATGAAGATCACCTGTGTGTTGAGGTCAGTGATCAGTAATAAGTGTGTGAGATATGAAGCTCACCTGTGTGTTGAGGTCAGTGATCAGTAATAAGTGTGTGAGATATGAAGCTCACCTGTGTGTTGAGGTCAGTGATCAGTAATAAGTGTGTGAGATATGAAGATCACCTGTGTGTTGAGGTCAGTGATCAGTAATAAGTGTGTGAGATATGAAGATCACCTGTGTGTTGAGGTCAGTGATCAGTAATAAGTGTGTGAGATATGAAGATTACCTGTGTGTTGAGGTCAGTGATCAGTAATAAGTGTGTGAGATATGAAGATCACCTGTGTGTTGAGGTCAGTGATCAGTAATAAGTGTGTGAGATATGAAGATCACCTGTGTGTTGAGGTCAGTGATCAGTAATAAGTGTGTGAGATATGAAGATCACCTGTGTGTTGAGGTCAGTGATCATCTTTCCGCGGGTCTTGTTCCTCTCTCTGTGATCGGCCCGCTTCTGTCTCTGCTGCAGGACCCGGTCGCGTGTGGTGCGGTACTCCAGCGCGAACTCGCTGATGATCTTACTGAGGCGCGTCACGCTGATGTCCCGCACGCTGTAGGCCGGGTGTCCCAGGAACAGCAGGAACGAGTGAAACCTGGAGCGGAAACAGTTCACAGTCTTCATCAGGGTTCCCATCCGGGACTCTCAGGTCCAGCACGGACCCCTCTGGCCCTCTTCATTCAGGGGTCACTCCGGCTCCGGCGCCACCAAGTGACCGAAGCCTTGAAATGTAACTTCTTTTTTCCCCCCAGGTAAACCAATATAATATATTTTTGTTCAATAATATTTTTTGATTATTATTTAGAATTTTGAAAGGATTTTATGATACTATGCAATATTTATGAAAAATGTATGAGCTATTTTTTCCATTAGAACTAATATATATATATATATTTTTTTTTTCAATAAATGCAAATATTTCACATTAAAGTAGAGTGGAGGCCTGTAAAACCCCTGTTCTGAAGTGAGAGTGCTTCTGGAGGCGTGTGTAATGTCCTGTAACTGTACAGCGTCCTATACGGCATTTCAGAATGTTTGTAAACAATAGGCACCAAGGTACTTCCGGGTGGCAGAACGCGAGCGGCTTCTACTGACTAACTGAAGAGATCCAGCCGGCTAGTGGAACATTTACATAGTTAAAAACATTGTTGTTGATCAAAGTTGAAACGATGATGAAAACGTGTTGTGTTTGGGGTTGCGCTGCCAGATATGCAGTAAAAGGTGTAACGTTAGGGTTTTATCGATTTGCTGTGGGTGAGGAGGTTATAGCGAGTGGACGTCGTTTCGTCAAAAGTAGTGCTAGAAGTAGGAAATCTTAATGATCCCCTAAATTATGATTCATCCAACGTTTACCTTTCTGCTGCCAACCCTGCTTGCCCTTCAACTATGCTTAGTGTATTCTCAAAACGGTCCATCTACAAAATCACAGCAGAGCATTTATCTTCAGCAGGGGAAATTCGAGACTAATATTGGTAATCTTGTCTCTTTTGAAGATCAGACTCATTGCCAGTCACTGCCTGAAGTAAAAGATTGCTGCCAACTCTCACGCATTGACCGTGAGACTCAAGTAATTGTCACTTTTCACATCTCTCTCTCTCTACGGCAAACATCCATTTTCTCACGCAACTTACCGAAATGTATATTCCTCATACATAATATCGACCAATCAGTGTTTTTCAACCGCGCAAAGTGGCAATATAACTGCTGGAGGACAATTATGTCACATAACATTTACCTCAGGAAAGCCATGTAATTGACCATGATATATACGTTATTTTGGCTAGAGAAAAGAGCTATAAAGAGTATTTTACTAATTATGTGTAGGCCCACTATATTACATATTTATTATATTTGTTACTTATATAATTAAATACAGTTGTTATTATGATAAAAAAACGCATTATATTTCATTACATTTTTTATTTTTATTAGATTTTTACTGCCGACGGTGGGTCTCCTTTCCAAGCAATTTACTAGCGTTGCCATAGATACGCTTCGGCTTTTGCCACCCGGAAGAACGTCTATGTCACGTCATGGTGTTTTGTCGTATAGGAAGGCTAGGATGGCTTGAGGGAGTAAATCATGGGCTAACTTTCATTTTAAAGTGAACAACTCCTTTAACACAACACGTAAATGTGCGTAACTACCGTAACTCAAGCAAGCTAGTGCGCATCGGCCAGGAAGAGCTGGAGAAATAACACATTACACCGGAGGGAATAATATGGCTTTTTTTCCAGAAAACTTCTTGCACAAAGTAAACTCAAGCACTTTCAAGGACTTGTGTCTATTGTGTTTGTGTTCAACTTTCCAGGGCCAAGAATTTTTTTCAGATTCACAAACTTTCAAGGATTTCAAGGAACCCTGTGAAGTGAACACACCAACCATACAAAAAACATATAAGTCAACAGTGGCGGGAAACGCTGTGAAATCCTGAGCCAACGGCGGGATATTATATTATCTTTACTCAGTTTGCTGGGAAGTTCTGTAAGTCCAATCTGTGCAGATTCAGCGCAAATACTCGTGAGTCATCGTGATTTATTAAACACAGCGTATCACACAGAATCTGCTCACACCAACACACACGTCACTGCGCAACATGTAACAGCGCTGGATCATTTGCATTGAAGCAAAAGGGAAGATTAAAAAGCATTCGGTTAACAGAAAACACATTATTATCATCCAACATCCTGCATGTTCTGATGTCCGGTGTTGATCTGTCTAACACACACTTATGGTGAAGAGGATGAAAGAGGAAGAGAGGAGATGATGCATGACACGATTTACTTTGAATAAGGAATTAATGTATGAAATCCAAATTGTATTATATATATATATATATATGTGTGTGTGTGTGTGTGTGTGTGTGTGTGTGTGTGTGTGTGTGTGTGTGTGTGTGTGTGTAATTTCTCTTTTTTTGGCTAGTAGAAGTTCTGAATGGCTGGTAACATTGAGTAGCCAAATTGTCCGTTGAGTGAACAAGTTATTAAAGGGGTCATGACATGAGAAACCAAATTTGCCTTGATCTTTTGGTATATAAGAGGTCTTTGTACCATTAAAACGTCCTGCAAGTTTCATAGCTTAAGACGTCCTCCCCATTATAAACGAATCATTTATTTAATCAAGCTCTAAATACAGCTCGTTCTGGATCCATGGTAAGAAGTGACGTCACGGTACGAAGTGACGTACCAGCGTTTGCATATGACCGCCTCCAGCGCAAGACAACTACGCTTAAAGCGCAAGGCACTACGCTCATTTCGTATCATTGTCGCGCCCGCGCGCTCGCTGCGCGCCTCACAAGTGTTCAGTCGACGGACAGCGAGTGGGTCTGTGTACAGGGATATTACGATGCCGCAGATGTGCTGTTCCTGGCTGTGGACAAACAACATCTTTGAATACGCTGCGAAAGATCCAGACGTCAGGGAAAAATGGATGCACTTTATTTTTTGCGGACGTCTCAGTCACGGCAGTGTTAGTTTAAGCGTTTGTTCTATACATTTGAAGGATGACTGTTTTGAGAAAAAATCCCAAAATGATGCTGGCTTTGCCAGAAAACTGTTGCTCAAAGATAAGTCCGTGCCGACTATTCTGGGCTCAACAACGACGACGCAAACTGTAAGTAATGTATTTAAAACTTTAAACTACTTTTTAAATACGCTGAATCCGCAAATCCTCTGGCTGGGGGCGTTAATAATTGCTGCATGGGCACTGACGTTAGCCAATCATAACAGTGGGCGTTAACACTGAACTCTTAAAGGGGAAACACCCCAAAACAGACTGTGTGAATCAGAGGATGAGAAACAGGGAAAAGGTCATAAATCACTACATTTTAAAAGTTTTTTGTAAAAAAAACTATAGTAATATTATAATTGCACCTAAGGGAACATAATAATAAAATAAAAAAACCCATGTCATGACCCCTTTAAATATTGAATAGATGTGATGTGAGACGTCAGACGTATGGTCACCTGTTCATGATTCTGCGGTGCACGATCTTGAGGATGATGATCCTCTCGGCGCAGTCCTTCAGGAAGTCCGACATCTTCTGCTTCAGCGCCGGCTTCATCTCGTGCTTCGCGATGACTTTCAGGTGATCCCATGATGCTTTGCAGCGCCACTCCATCTGAGTCAGGCTCTCCTGCAGCTGCTCGAAATCCACCTGACGACCACACACACCAAAACTTATTCAATCACCTCATATTATATTATATTGTATTATATTCTATTCTATTCACTTTTATTCCTAAAGCACTTTTCACAACACACATCTTTTCAAAGCAGATTTACAGAAACGCACGAGTCCACATCACAGTTTACATTGTTCTGTTCTGTATAAGTTATGCATTTCAGAAATGGCTCCTATCTTGGAGTACAGGTCAGTGTGTGTGTGTGTGTGTGTGTGTGTGTGTGGTACCTTGGCGGAGCGTGTGAGGGCTCCTATCTCGGAGTACAGGTCAGTGTGTGTGTGTGTGTGTGTGTGTGTGTGTGTGTGTGTGGTACCTTGGCGGAGCGTGTGAGGGCTCCTATCTCGGAGTACAGGTCAGTGTGTGTGTGTGTGTGTGTGTGTGTGTGTGTGTGTGTGTGTGTGTGGTACCTTGGCGGAGCGTGTGAGGGCTCCTATCTCGGAGTACAGGTCAGTGTGTGTTTGTGTGTGTGTGTGTGTGTGTGCGGCACCTTGGCGGAGCGTGTGAGGGCTCCTATCTCGGAGTACAGGTCAGTGTGTGTTTGTGTGTGTGTGTGTGTGTGTGCGGCACCTTGGCGGAGCGTGTGAGGGCTCCTATCTCGGAGTACAGGTCAGTGTGTGTGTGTGTGTGTGTGTGTGTGGTACCTTGGCGGAGCGTGTGAGGGCTCCTATCTCGGAGTACAGGTCAGTGTGTGTGTGTGTGTGTGTGCGGTACCTTGGCGGAGCGTGTGAGGGCTCCTATCTCGGAGTACAGGTCAGTGTGTGTGTGTGTGTGTGTGTGTGTGTGTGTGTGTGTGGTACCTTGGCGGAGCGTGTGAGGGCTCCTATCTCGGAGTACAGGTCAGTGCTGTCGGGGAAGTTCTCCACCACGAGGCCGCACACGTGATGCAGGAGAGACTGCTTGTGCACCGTGTCCTTCACTTCCGGAACCTTCTCCAGATAACTGAGATCGAAGCCCTTCGCCTGCAAACATCACGACTGAACATCAGCACCGCTCTCAGCGCTGACAGCAAACGCTCCCCCCTGACGCTCACACAACGCTTTAATATAATCAGTGTAAACACAGGGAACATTTAAAGGTGCAGTGTGTAATATTCAGGAGGATCTGTTGATCAGAGAGTGATGGCATAAACACGGCTTCATGAAGCTTGAAACCTTGACGAGTCATTGTTTCGAATCAATGGTTCGGAGAGAGTATCAAACTGCCAGAGTCACGTGATCTCAGGAAACGAGGATTCATTACATCATAACTGTTTCAAAACACATTTCAGTGGTTCACCGCTGATGATCTCTGTCACATGATCATGAGGAGTCACTGAGAACCAATGAACAAGTGCCTGTGGGTTATACATTTGTAGACGTTGTAATTAAACATTATAATTAAAATAAATAATGGTAGTTAATAGTCTCTTATTGGCCTGTTTATCTGAGCCAATCACAGAACAAACAAAACAAACCCTGACAATTGATAAAAGAACATTAGACACTTGATAATCTTATTAGATGATTAGATAATTGCAATTATTTGCATGTTTTTGTTTTTGTTGTTGCATTTACACTGTTCTGACCACTAGAGGTCCCTGTGGAGACGAGTGTCGGCTCGACACAACACTCTCTGGTTCAGTGTTTCATGAAGCCTCGATCTGCCCACCACTAATATCATACACATAACTTATAACGAAGCACTGCTACATCTGCGGAGTGATTAGCAGAACACTCTCGTCTCCTCACCGCGAGCGTCTCAGGCGCTGCGAGCAAATCCCTCCGCAGACGTAGCAGTGATCGCCTTCTGAGAATATAGTTCCCAGTGTGTATATAAGGTTATCACAACATGTAAATAGGAAAATGTTGGTGTTATTTTGTCACTTATTGGGAGCAGAATGCTAGCTGGAGCCATTTACCTCCAGTCTTTGTGCTAAGCTAGGCTAGCGGTGTGTGTGTCAGACAGAGTTACGGTACTGAGATGAGAAGGGTGTGTGTGTGTGTGTGGGGGATCTAACTCTGGGGGATACGGGGAATGAGCTGAAGTCACAAAAAGATAAAACCTCACGTTAGAGCCATTCAGGAAGTTTCCGATGGCGAGCAGAGTGGACAGGATAACCCGAAGCGTTTTGTTTTTCTCCAGCTGATCCATGCCCTCCTTCAGGTCCTGTAGCGGCTCAGCCACTTCCTGTAAGAGCGGAAACATTGCATTGTTGATTAACTGAGCTGTTAAATGCATGATGTCACGTGGAAGATGAGCGGCAAGTCAAGCGTCTCTCTTGAATCAACACTGAGTGATTAAACTGCAGTTCCTCCACTGGCCACTAGAGAGCGGCTGCAGAAGAGACTCAGTCCCATAGAGCCGCTGTTAAAATGCCCAACTCTACAGCAGAGAAACATGTTTA